>NW_025401006.1:1434228-1455169 GCF_015345945.1 Tribolium madens
ATTTTGAATAATAAATAATAATAATGATGTTGCCACATAGTCTCATTTTCAACTACCTCTTTCTCAGAAATCAAAGCCTGCAAAAACATTTTTATTGGTTTAGTTGTGTTCAGTTATAGATATCATACTTTTGAATCATTCTATACTCGTACCTATAAATATTTGAATTAATTAATCAGTTTTTTATCACATTTTCAGATGTTGTTTTTTACATGGGTTTATGAAATATTGTTTATTTGTTTGGTTGCACATTATCACATATTAGTTTATAAAACGTTAAAATAATTTTCACTTCTCACAAACAATTCACCGTTTTTTAAATATGTGTAACAGATACGAGTATTCTAAATAAAATATTACTATTTTAGGCTTTTAGCATCGTTTTGTTGTTTTAACTCTTTTTTTATTTGCATATCGTAAAACAGATCAGATATGCAGTTTTCAACATTACCTATTATTTCTATACAGGTGTCCCACGAGTTATAGTGAGCCTGAAAAAATTTTGGAAGCAACCAACATTTACATTTCAAAAATAACTTGGATATTACAATATTTAGTTTTAATAAATTAAACATAGTGACCAAACAGCACACTTCAACTTTAATTTATAAAAAGTCAAACTTTGGAAAATTTGGTGAAAATTAGTAAAATTTTGCTGAAAAGACCAACAAGATTCTCATTTATGACGAATGTTTGAAAAACGCTTCGCAGATTGCACGTTTCTTTCTATCCAGCGCGATATCCAAATAGACGGACTTTCTAAAACTGGAGTAGTCATTTTGACTGATAAAAATTTGTCAAAAATAAAAATACAATTACTATGTTTAATTAATTAAAACAAAATATTTTAATATCCACGTTATCTACAGGGATATTCATAAATATGAAGCAATATTTGAACCTCAAAAATGACCTATAAAATGATGTTAATTTAAATAATATCTCGTGTCCTATATCTCTACTGATAAGAATTTTACAGCCCTCGGAATGTGGGTATGGAAATTTGATTTTTTTGTAATAACTTTGGAACTATTTGACCAAATATTATAAAATTTGGAACATTTCCCTGTGACAACATACCCTTTGAGTTCACGAAAATCGGATACATCCACTCAATTTCCGGTTCCAGCAGTTGCAGGTCACATTTTCTGTGTTTTTCCATTTTTTTTGCTCTCTTAACACCAATTTTTTATTCCCCAAATCGATAGAGTAATCAATTTTGATTAAAAAACGCATAACCTTTAATACCCCTAAAATGGATCTTTTCAAAGCTATTTTAATTTAAACTGAGGACTGCACAACGCTGAAACCAAAAAGTAGGGATTTTGAATGGATAATATCCACGGTAACAAATGACCATGGTCTCACTAATCGCTGTCAGGCAACTGTCAACTCTGACATTGGACAATTTTTAGACAATTAATCGAAAATATTTAATAAAAGAGTTTACCTCAGATTCCAAACATAACTTAGAATAAATCCAAATGGATCTCGTAGCATTTAATTCATAAAAAATTCACAAAAATTTATCGTCAAAGTTAACAGATGCCTGACAGGGATTTATGGTCATTGGTTTCCGTGGATACCATTTATTCAAAATCCCTATTTTTTGATTTCAGCGTTGTGCAGTCCTCATTTTAAATTAAAATATCTTTGAAACGGTCCATTTTAGGGGTATTAAAGGTTATGCGTTTTTTAATTGAAATTGATTACTCTATCAATTTGGGCAATAAAAAATTGGTGTTAAGAGAGCAAAAAAAATGGAGAAACACAGAAAATGTGACCTGCAACTGCTGGAACCGGAAATTGAGTAGATGTATCCGGTTTTCGTGATTACCAGCTCAAAGGGTATGTTGTCACAGGGAAATGTTCCAAATTTTATAATATTTGGTCAAATAGTTCCAAAGTTATTACAAAAAAATCAAATTTACATACCCACATTCCGAGGGCTGTAAAATTCTTATCAGTAGAGATAGGACACGAGTTATTATTTAAATTAACATCATTCCATAGGTCATTTTTGAGGTTCTAATATTGCTTCATATTTATGAATAACCCTGTATGGAATGTAATGTTGGTTGTTTCAAAAAAAATTTCAAGCTCATTATTACTCGTGGGACAGCCTTTATTTAATTTAGTAATCAATTTTGTAAAAAAATGTGAATGTTAAAAAAATAGGTTTTAGCTGGAAAATTATTTATCCCTAAATTAATAAAAAAATTAACAATAAATAATTCAGTTGTTGTTTGACATTGACCACCAATTATAGTCCTTTTTAGTTAATTTTTTTTCAAAATGTAATGTTTTTGTTAATGTTCATAATAAATAATGTGAATAGCTTTTAGCACTATTTTAAAAAATAAAAGTTTTGCTTATAAATGTTCTAATAAAAAATTAGTTTGGTAATGAGAATTATTAGTGTGATAACTAGAGTTCGGATTTTATGCAAAACGCATATTTATTATTTGTAGGAATATATTTTTTGTTAATTTAGGATGTGCACAAAACACATCAAAACAAAGCAAATAGACCAATTTAAAGAATGCATATTTTGCATATTTTTAAGTTTTAGTGAGTTGTTGCATAACTTCGATATTTAGCTCATAAAGTTGCATATTTTAAGTGTTTGCAACGGGCATTTGATAATTTTGCCATCATATTATAAATACTAAAAAAATAACTGGAGCTTTATTTATTATCGAATTCAGTAATAATTTAGCACTCGCTGGGGTAGATGGTTAGAGGCAGCATGTTTTTATGCCGACCATTACCACAATGTTAAAAATATTACTTCAGATTTTTTGATAAAATGTGAAAATTTATTTGATAAAAGAAAAATAAGAGAACAATTAGCTAAAAATTGTCACTTCTGTGTAAACAGCATTAATTTATCATCTCAAACGATAAATGACAAAAAAATGTTCAACTTTGTTCTAAGAAGTATTGTCATAACTTTAAAAATAATGGAGTTATGGCATGGGGCGTTTTTCACAATATATCCTGTATTTGCGCATATAATTTTACTGCATAAAAATCCGAACTCTAGTGATAACTGATAAAAAAGTTCTTATCCTTTTCAAAATAAGTGGGATAAGTGTTACCGATAGTCTACCGGGTGTTTCACATAATTTTACGAGGCCTGCGCCTGTAAGATGCAATCAATAATACACATTCCGATACGAACTTGATTACAAATTTTGAAAAAATGGATAATCTTCTCTAGTTAATTCTCCCTTTCAAAAATTACAACAGTTTTAGTTAGTTGGTGATTAAGATAGATAAACTAGAATCAAATTCATGCCCTCTCTTGATAGAACAAATGATAATTGTTTATGACTATTCATGAAACCGTGATTAGTTTGACAACTACTGTCATGGGTTTCCAAAAGTTAAATAATTAATTTTTTTGTATTAAGTGTTTTGTATCTAGTGTCTACAGGGGAAACACCCTGTATGTTTTTTTTTATAATTATTTAGTAAAGGTACAGAAACGAATACAAAAACTTTCTCAACAAAAGCCACAACTAACGTAAAATATTGTTCCAAGAATTCAGATGTAAAGATGTAAAATTATTTTTCCAACAGAAATAGGGTCAAAGTGCAAAATTTAGACCCCATAATTTCGTAATTTTTATACATGAAATGTTTTTAACATTTTTTCCGTTTTCCTAATGTATTAACTTGCTTGACATTTTCTAGGGCGCAAGTTTTGAAACACCCTGTATGATAAAATTAAATCGACTTTAATTTACATAAATTTGATTTAGATTTAGAGTTTTTTGTCGGCGAAACAACAAACATCATTACATTTATGAATTTTACCAATTTAAGCAGTTCAATGAAATAAAGAAAAATGAGCTATAAACTTCTCTTCGAAGAACAATCGAGCGATTCCTCTCCCATCTAAATGCTTTATCTAATTTTAGAACGAAATGATATCAGTTTTAAAGTAAACAGTTTTTCAATAACTGTTTTCATATCGGTACATACACACAAATCTCGTTCAACCTCTTCATTTAATTTAAGGAAACAATTTTTGAAATTTTTATTTTTGATGCACTTTGTAAAACTTTTGTTTTTTTTAATATTCGGCATGTATATTTTTTTGCATAGAAATTTAATTTAATTTTCTTTGTGATCACATTTTAATTACAATTTGCAATTTAGAAGTTCCTTGTATGCTTCAACCACCTTTATAAGTCAAAGGCTTCCAGTAAATTGGATTATGTTTTCCATATTTACATCATCGAACGTTTATTTTATTCATGTCATGCGACTTTGATAAAAAAGCTTGACAAAAAATATTTTTCAGAGGGTTGCGGATGGTGTGGCAAAGCAGTCGACGAGAATACAGGCCTGTCTTCAGCAGCTGCAACATTTTGTTCCGAATTATGTTTTTCTCAGTCAAGAAGGGCCAATTTCAAGAAAAATAAGACATGCGATTGGTGCAGACACGTCAGACATACAGTTTCGTACGTCGATTCTCAGGTAAACGAATTTTTAATTAACAAAATTCCTGATTTTGTTATTTTAGGACGGCTCATCGCAGTTGCAGTTTTGTTCCGACAAGTGTTTAAATCAGTATAAGATGCATATTTTTTGGCGCGAGACACGTGCCCATCTGGAAATCCATCCCCATATCCATGGAGAGGAGTCTTCCAGTGGTACTTTGATCACTCCAGATCTGTGGATGAGCAAATGTAAGTCTCCAGAAGTGCAAATTTCGTCGCCGTCTTCTTCGCCGAAATTGGCGGAAAATCCGCAACAAACATCGCCATTGCCATTAATCACTGTTGCTCACCCGTCAAAGCTGATGTCAGTGCAAGAGGCTGAACCTAAAAGACAGAGAAATAAAGTACAAAAGAAAAATAAAAAGAAAAATGCCAGTTTACCAAGTTGCACAAGCACAAATAAGACTTTCTCGACTGATATGCCCCAAGATTTGCGAATAAGACATACCCCTACTGATTTCGACGTTAATAGACCTAATTCAGATGACAAAAGTAAGACTCAACAAAGTGCAGCTAATGAAGGGGCGTCTCGATTGAGCCAAACACAGTATTTTTGTAATTCCGAAGCTGTAACTCATAGAAAATTGCTTGATAGTTTAGTACCACCTCCCACCATTTTGGTTCCTTATCCTCTTATACTGCCTCTACCTCTTCCTATTCCTATACCCATTCCCCTACCTTTTCCAAAGGGTCTCTTGAGTAAAGTTCAAGACAATGTTGAGAAATGCAGAGATGCTTCAAGTCAAACTGAACAAGAGTTCAGTTCTAGTCAAATCGTGAGTGAGATTGTTGAAGACAACACGGAAATAAATAGAAATAGTATTAGGCCTCTGAGGAAAAGAAAACGAATTGTAGAGAAAAAATCCAAGTTTTTCATCAAGAACAAAAAGATATTATCCACCTGAATATTTGTACGTTTATTGGAATAATTTTCGTATTTCTCTTTTGCTAATTTGCTATTGTACATACACTTCGGAATAAATAAAATAAGTATATATGTACAATGCAGTTTTTTTGTGTCACAATATGAAACTACAAATAAAAAGCAAACCAACTAAACAACTAATTTTTCAATACATTTTTAATATGAAGGAAGCCACCAACATTGCTAAAAATGTTGAGAATTTGTAAAAGTTACAAATTACTAGAAAAACTATAAAATAAGTTAACTTTTAAAAAATAATTTATCTGAAAGTTAACATTTTTTTTTTTTGTAAAATATCAAGGAAACAGGATTTATTTAAAAAAATGCAGAGTAGGTAGAATAAGAACAACTGTCTAAAAGGAAAATAACAAAGTTTTGTTATTAAAGAAAAAGAAATTTTAATAGCTCCTTATGGAAAGGGTTTCATAAATCTTAGGAAAATTTCTTATAATTTACATTTTTGTAAATACAAATCCAATTTTTCTGTAAAAATTCCTCAGTTTTTTGAGATTCAAAAGCTTTCTGTGTTTATTTTTTTACAGAATACAATGACAATAAACAGATTCACATTTCGAGCATTATAAAAATTATAGTAGTGCTGAAACTGGAACGATAAAAAATACGGTGCTTTCATAAATAATCAAAAGTTTTTTCAGGATGTTTTATAGTTGATTTTTTTAAATGCACTTAAGTTTTTTCTTAAATTGTTGTTTTACAGAAATGTAGGAGTAATTAATAAAAAATTTCAAGAAACTTTAGGAAAACAACATGTTTTTAGAAAACAGTATTTTTGTCTTCAAACTGTAGTTAGATTATTATGAAATGAGATTACAAATAAATGTTTTTATCTCAGTCTGCTTATGTTTATAAAGAAGAACTCATTACATTTACATAAAGGAAATATTCCTGAACAAACTACAGTATGAGTTTTATAAATTTTTTTTTCTGGACCATTGTTGGGTCTTTAGAGTATTCACCGAAAATCCAACAAATTTTCATTTTCTGTCAGTGAACTGTATACAAGTTAAGGTAACGTAATAAAACAACATTTTCCAACTTTGCACTTTAGTGGGTTGCAACTGAAACTTATTCGTCGTTTAAACTTTAGTAATAAATTCTTTCTGAAATATCTCCATCCCAATAAATGAAGCCATAAAAATTTACTGTAGTTGGGTGGTAATTGCACCGATTATTTTGCCATGGTTAATTAGTGAAACTGAAAAAATTTAGTATTTTTGTTCACTTAAATTGGGTCAAGCTTTATACCACGAACATTTTTCTTACCTTCACTTTTACACGATGATCTGCTTGGAACAAGAGAATCCACTTCATCGTGAGACTTACTACAGGTTTAGCTCCTACGGGGTTTTATCGGACGACAACGAAATGTTTATTATGATTGGCGACTGGCGAGATGGTCAGGGACGAAACAGCGTTTGTCTTTCAGAAAAAAATTATTCGGGGATGATACAATCGGAAAGGCCATGCGATAAAGCTCTTCCTTGTATATGAGCCAAACTAAATAAAATTGTATAGACAAGATTTTTTATGAACCACAAAAATGACCAGATCTCGAAATAATGTAGTGACCCAGTCTGGAAAATTACGACAAATTGGGTTTTTATCTTATTCATATTAAGAAAAAAATCATAAAACGACAACTGTTTTGAAATTTAAACCATTATTTTATTTCTAATAGGACTGTTTTGTTTATAAGGAAAAAAATTCTATTTGTGTTATTTATGAAAATAAAACGTTGATTAATTAATATTTATATGTATACTCGTAACATTACTAGCTGTTCAGTAGCATTAAAACTCACTCACCCCTGCAAGAGAATTTTAATTTTAATGCTTATTTATCATCACCATTTAGCAAGTTTTTTTCTGGTTAATTAAATACGTTTCAAAATGAAAGAGAGTATAAATATTGCAAATATATTGGTTTTCAGATTTTCAGGATTTGGTAAAATTTGATCAGTTTTAATATTAACTTTTAAATTAAAACTGCGTTAGAAAATTTTCAGAAAACTTTGTTTTTTTCTATCACTAATTTTTTCTACAAATTGTGAAAAATAGACTGCAATTTATTTTTTTGGAATAATCAAGGGTGGTAGGTAGATTAGGTTGAACAGCAAAACAGCAGACAATTTTAAGACCATTTTATTGGCTGAGGCATTTATTGTACATTTATAATTATTTACTGTTATAATAATAATAGGTATGTATCAGGATAGATAGTTACCCCATACTCTTAGAGAGGTCGCTTGGACACTCTTCTGAACCGATTTTTTATAATAGCGCACCTCCGATATCTAGTATAGTACATCGTATCGTATAATATTGTACATCATACTGTTTTAAATAGGCTAATAGTAAAATATACTCATTTACACATTAATAAGGTAGCGGTTGTTCGGACGGTGGGGCGCTGAGACCTCTCGGCGTCTGTGTGAAAGACGACCCGGCGTCTTCGGAGAAACTATGACAGGCGCAGAATGATCAGTCAACAAATACCTACTTTTTATTATTTTTCTTTTATAAAAATATTTAGGCCGTCAGATTTAACTATTACAATAGTACTCCGACGGGGTCTCACCGCCCGTCACCGATCCGTTCAGTTTCGGGTCATCGGTGAGAGGATCTAGGATGGGGGCGGGAATATTTGGTTGCGACAATTCACTAAACTAAGTGCGGAGGGGGCGGCATGCCACAGAGGACACTCCGGTAAGTATCGTGTGGGGCATGCCTCCAGTTTGTGCGTTAGTGCATGGTGACATCTATTATAATAGAACACATGTACCAAAATTTAGAGAGATCAGTGCAGATTTTGTTGTTATTATAAACATTCATATGAACAGTTACTACGTTAGTTCAAAACTAAACACGTAAAAAATAAATATCTTCATATTTATAGAATATATTTTTATTACTTTTTTTATATTATAATTTATGTGCAGGTGCCGTGTCGGGACTCCTTAAATGTTACACTAATCCATCCAGGGATCCGAAAGCATTTTTGAAACTTTCCTTGCACTAATTTTTGTACAAAAATAAACGTAACTTACAGGAACTTGTACTAAAAATTTCAAAACGATGCTTTCACGTGTGTATAACATTCGAAAATTACGTTTGAAATCGTTTCGTAGCGATCTCGATGCTTGACGAAAGTGATTGTGTCTCTTTCACTTACAGATTCCAAAAAGTAACTTTCAAATTTTATATTATAAACATAGTTAAAGATACTTATTGCAAGTTACACTTGATATATGTCACTTATTACTTTGGTTACAGACTAGAAATTGACTAGAATAATGAAAACTGCTCCCTTGTCAACAAAAAAAATAATTGTGCACGTAGAAAAATAACTTTTAGTTTAAATTTAAGGAGTCTGCCGATTTATAAATATGATAAAAAGTCACACACAGTTAAACATTAGGAGAAAACACTGTAAAGTTTCAGTGGCAGGAATATATCACATTAAAAAACTCGGCTTTGCCGTTACTTCACATCACTTCAGCGCTGTAAAAAACGAATCGGAAAGAAACATTTTAATGGAAATCAAGTCCAACGTATATAAAGGAAAAATTGGTGCATTAGTGCTCTTGTGCAGCAGTGCAGTTCTTATTTCTACGTCAGGAACGATTCATTTTGAGAGTCCGTCGAAAATGTCCCCTCGGAGACGATTTTCTCGGGTTGATAGGAAGGATCGCGTGGGTAAGGAATGTGGAACATTATGCCTTTTGACCCTGAGAAACAACTAAAACCTATCTTTTGTGTTTGTGTGTGTGGAAAAATAATTTTTCAAGGGTCTTGATTTTCCCTGTTTGGTTGTTTGCATGGCTGCAAGTGTTTTGACAGTTTAACTGTGTCAGTAGTAACAGCGAGTGTAATAATTCATCTCGTTGCTTTTTTCTCGATGATTAATAGGGATAGATTCCGAATTATAGAGGTTATTGACTCATGAACCGTTTCCAGTTGTTTTGAGTTCTAGAATCGATTTCCACACCGGAGTCTGTTGTAAACACTTGCAGCTATGGAAGTCTACGTATTTTAGCTACAAGCTAGGTTCGTAGGCCGATGCTTCGTTCATTTCGAGTCTCCTTAAATTAAAAAAAAAATCAGCACATAACGGAATTCAAACAATCGGATACCGTTTTTAACCGGAAACGAAATTTAATTGGCCAACTCTATTGTCTCGACTCGTGCATGCCCAAGAAGGATATTTTTCAGCGACCTTGCATAGACCACAGCAAAAAGTACAAAAATAAATCACTTTATCATCGGTACTTCATAAGCTATACGCGTTTTTAGTTTGTTTTTTTTTTAATTATATATTAACAAAGTGCTCCGTCAGTAAGCTTACAGTCTAATTATTTTTCAAACTTGAAACGAAAAACATCCCTCTTTACAAACTTTTTAACAATTAAATCATGTAACATTCTACAAGAAAAACTTTAAAACCGTTGTTGAGAATTTCGTCGACTACTTGGCTTAATGTCAGTTGATGGATTTCGGTGGCTCAGGATGATGTGAAAATCATCGCCCGATACCATTAACTGACATATTCGTTTTCTTTATTTTTCCATTCTATCTTTGAGAACTTCATTAACTTTTATGTAGTGATTAGTTTCCAAACAACGGCCCAGCCTCCGTGTTTTTATTACAGAATGTTGCTCAACGCCCTTATTGAGAAAAACTTCTAAACAACAGCCAGATTATCTATTAAAGTGCATAATTATAAATATATTACATCAAAAGCATGATTTTTTCAATAAATAGTTGTACAATGCCACACTTAGTATAATAAACTACGTCTAAATACTTTTTTTTTTTGCAAATTTTCTTCTTTTCTACATGATTTATAAGTGCATATAGTGGCTGGCGTTGAGTGTTTTAGGGCTTTCCTGAGTGCTTTCAGAACTCTTTCCAAACAATTTAACGAGTCGAGACTGATTAAAATATAAGTCTCTTTCGTATTTTTTAGAATATTAACAATATTAACAGTGATAAATTTGTAACAAACAGGCTTTAACATATTCATTATTTTCTAAACAATTTGATTGACGTTCGACACGCCTCCAAACGGCAAAGCTTGATAGTAACCTTCACCCTTTGTCGCCGTGTTATTTTTTATTTATTTTTTGGAAAAGAACCAACGCTACAGAGCACCAACTACTGGTCTGAATCTGCAAGAAAACGGGATGTAATTGTGAGGAATAAAAGTAGCTAAGGCCTTCTTCAGACGATCGAGGGAGGTTCAGTTGGAGAGGCTCCTGTCGTTCTAGTGGAATGCACTATTTGGGAATGGTTACTACACAGCGAGCTGCAGCTCGTCGGGACCCACACACACCGACCACAACTTTGGATACTTATTGACTGCTTCCAGACCGAAAATGTTGTATGTTTTTTGATGAGCAAAGTCCCCTTGGTGGTGTGTCGTCCGCGGCTGCTACTTGCGAAGTCTTATTACTCTCTGAAGTATACGCTAGTCGGTGGGCGGAGATGGGGCGATCTGAGGGACGCGCGGACCTGACTTTCGGGCGCCCCCCGGACCGCCCGGAGGCATGGGGGGTTAACGTCCGCGCGCCCACCGTAAAAGCGCGTCGGCTAATACGTCCAGGTGCGCCTTTGTCTGAAACAGAAATTACAACGTTAAATGATGAGTAATGGTAGAGTACGGGAGAAAGAAACAGAAGAGTTTCGCGGTAATGAATGGGGGCACCCACGTCTTAGACAGGACGACGCCGAGACGCCGACGTCAGGGCCAATGTTGGAACAGACGTGGGCGATAGATGTGACTAGTGTTGCTGGAACCATGTCAAGACACACGGCCCATTCTATCGCGCCCTCGTTTCTGATACGGTCAACATGAGCCGGAAAGGGGACACACACAACCGATTTCAGGACATAAACTTGCACATTACTTTTTTTTAAAAAACATAATGCATTCCGAATATTTATTCAAGTGCTTCAAGAGATACCGCAGTTTTCTTTATTTTAACAGTCAACATGAACTGTCAGTGTTATTATGGATTTAGATTGTTTAGACCAGTGGTGGCAAAACTTTTTTATGTATTGTGCATTTTCAAAATAGTTATTATTTTATTTTAATTTGTTAAAACTAAAATTCAATTTGAAAAGCGTTTTTGTCAACTTGTTTATTAACTACAAGTGCTGCATGTTAAGATATTTTTTATGTTACTTTATTGTTAGTTTAATGAAAATTAAATTTAAAAATTTGCTTGTATTTCATTAAATAATTGTATCTGCTAACAGCATTATTGTAAATTAACCCATAAACAACTACGCCCAACGATGTTCCGAGTAGTGTGATTGTTATCACACAAACATGATGAATTAATTAACTAAAGAACACATAATTTTATTAGGAAAAGATGGGTTGAAAGCTCACAATAAACATTGTAAACGAACTGGTGTTTGTTAAAATTATTGTCAATAAAATCAATTCCTGGCAACATAATCATTATTTTAGAAGCAATTCAGTAGTTGTGCAAAAATGTGTGTATGTGGGAAATAGATGCAATCTCCTTAACAAAGCCTTCAAGAAGCAAAACAACTTGTTTCCTCGAAGCCAGTAGTAAAGTGTGAAGAAAGTCACAAATAAACGATTCTGAATCACAGAAATGAATTGAATAGAACTTCTTCTATCATAAATCTTTTCCAATTTGATCGAAGCTCGGCAAATGTACAAATTCTGTTGCTGAATTTCGCTAATAACAAACTTTCGAATAAAGTTCCCCGGTTATGGTCTCTCTGTTTTCCCCAATTTTTCTAATTGTTGCAGACGAAAATACTCAAATTTATTATTAAGAGACGCCCAACAACGTTATTCAATTTCTCTTTTTTGCATATTAATGTCAGCGAGGTTGTGAAAAAAACATGTAGGGATTAACCGTTTAAGCTTAAGAGATACTGCTGCAACGTTGGACCAAAGGCGGCACTTCTGTTACAGCTTGATGCAATATAAATCACTAGTCCTGTTGCTTTCACAGGAGCCCTCAGTCTTAAACTTAATTTACTCTCTTGGAGAAGATATATCCTCTGTAGTTTTACACTGATACTCCAGCTTTACATACAGAAATTTGCTGAATTGCGCGTTTTGTTTTCTGGACATTTCAAAAAACCCCACATAAATTATATTATTTGTGCTCTTTCTTTAGTTTGGTTTTTGTGCTTTTGCTCTTTTTCGCAAGCCAACAAATGTTAATGCTTTCATTCATTAAATCAGCAATAAATTTGAGGCTTTTTTTTCTTTGGCACGTTGTCACCAACTTACGAAACAACATATAATAATTTTTTTTGTAACGCTGTTCGTTCAAAATCTTTATAAAAGCATGCAACAATTTCTATTTTAATTCTTCTTTAGACATCGTTTCGATTCCGCACAAAGGAAACGAGCTTTACCAATCTGAAGTGCCGAGAGAACTTTTAAAAAGGAATCGTTGAGTTGTTTTTTCCTCAACGTAAATTCTTACGAAAAAACAACAAAATAAACACAAAAGAAAGTTGTATTTGAATGTGGGTTCGTCTAATGATGTGGAGTAAGCGAAAAATGAGAACGGAGGAAGAGCGGATTTTTTATTATACTCGTGTTCTTTGCTTCTTAAATTATTAGCCAGGATGTATTTATGGTAAACAAGGTTTACAGCTTCAAAACACTCGGGGCATTTAATTTCCAACAGACACTGCTCTCTATACAATGAGCAGACCACTCGCCTTAATTAATCTGGCACAATTCGATTAAATCCATTGATAATTCAATGTTCTGTACCAAAAACAGCAACATTAAAATGATGTGTTGCCTCTATTATTGCAAAAATTTAAACTACTTTTGCCGAATCAGCACATTTATTTAATTGTAGACGATTTTGTTATTCCGAGTTTTCTTAGATTCGATAACAGATAAAAAACTTCTCTCTTAGGATTCAAGTGTCTCACTCATAAAATTCAAGCGACAGGACATAAATAGTTTCTCACATTTGTGACAAATATGAGTTACGGGGTATTCGTTTTATAAAGAAGTGCTTCACATAAAATTTCGCCAAGTTTGCTCTTTAAACAGAATAATCGTTTTATCTTATAACGAAAAGCTCTAACGGTTAAAGCAGAACTAGGTATAAACTTATCTAGGAAGAAATTAGTCAATAAACTGACAAAATTTTAAATCTCTAAATTTATAATTGGCTGCTGCGAAACAATTCCATTTATTATTCAACTACATGTCAATCAATTCTAAGCCGGTTTGTGTTTTTCACTTACCGAATATATGGATTAATTCTGGCAATTCTGTATTCATTTAGCAAAATGTAACAAGTTGGATTTTTTTTTCAATAAAAAAAATTATACAGGGATGTTCGGTCCAAGTCGTCCCAGCTGATAACACCTAAACTTACTTCTTTTTTTCAAAAAGTAAATATTTAAGTAATAATATTCATTCTTGGCTTTCTTAATAAATGTATCAATTTTTTTTAGCACCTCCGGGATTGCCGGAAAATTTAGTTTTTCCAATGGAACACCTATTTTTTTTTCCTTCAAACAATAATAATTGACATGAAAAATACTGTAAACCACTATTTATTACACTTTGCGTAACACAATGCTATCAAAAAACATCTTAAATCTTAGAATTGTATAAGGAAATTGGTCGCGTAGCCTGACTTTTAATTTTAAAGGAAAGGTGTGAATAAAAAAAATGCTTGGATACAGTTTTATTTTTGATTTGACAAATCTTCTCTTATGGAACCTCTTCAATTTTCTTCGACTGATAACAGAACACTCAGATTTCTATTTTCTTATTCTTTAACCACAGGTTTTTTAGTTTTAAGAAGCAAACCTATTCGTCTCAGTTGTTTTTCAATTCGACTAAATTTCCAACGATTTGGATGAATTCTATTTGAGTATTTTTCTCTATACTGTCTTTCAACTTCCGCTCTATTTTTATTGCACTTAAAAAACACTTCAAGCTTATCTACCAATTCGTCGTAATTAATATCATCCATTATTAAAAATCTCAATAAGATTTATTGACAAAATAGGCTTTGTCAAACTAACAATTAAACGGTATCCAAGCATATTGCTTTTTGCATGAATACCTTAACAAGTAAAATCCGCCTACGTTGCAAAATTTGCAATGAAATTCAAAAATTTAAATTGTTTTCTGTGTGCATTATGTAAAAGTAAAATGTAATAAATAGTGGTTTACCGTATTTTTCATGCCAATTATTATTGTTTGAAGGACAAAGAACATAGGTGTGAAAAACTAAATTTGGTAGTATTTCCGGCTACACCGGACGTGCCAAAAAAATTTGATGCATTTACTAAGAAAACGAGGAATGAATAGTATTATTTGAAAAACTAGTTTTTTTTTAAAAAAAAAGTAAGTTTAGGTGTTATCGGCCGAAGCTACTTGGACCGAACACCCTGTATTTCTAGTTCAGTTCTGTATTTAAAAAAGTTATAAAACAAAAAATATGTGCACTATACGTATTTTTACTAAATATGTATTTAAAAATTTTAACAATTAAAAATGGTGGATGCGCCGGGATAGAAAAACCTCCCTTATTTTGTTTTTGTTAAAAAACAATTTTCAACGTTACATATTTTGTTTATTTGCTCTTTATAAATTGTACCATACATTATTGCAATGGAAATGTTTAATCGAATTTTTCTTCAGCAAATTCGCCTGAAATTTTTTTTCAGTGAGGGGTAAAAAGCCGCATCTTTCAAATAATTTGTGTGCGATGAATAATTGGCTACGTACCGTTTTATAAAACATGCAGGCCTGTCGGTCCTCGTCTTCCCCGGAGGGACAGTCTATAAAGCCGTCGCAAAGGACGTGGTCGTCTATGCAGTGGTAGCGGCCCTGCCTGTCGGGGGTGGGGCATGCAAACCGCTCCATGCCGTCGACTGCGGGGGGACATTCTGGAAACACAAAACAAATTTTATGTCTTTATGGTGATTTCGTTTTATTGGCGTTATTCCACGACGGTGCGCGCGAACATAAACAATACCAACGATGCGATATCAAAAATCTAACTATAGAAGCAAGGGCAACATTCTTTACGATGCCCTTAATGGAAACGCGCTCGTGCTTAAATCAAGGGCTCTCAGCGACCCGTACACCTACGCTCTTCCCTATATTAAAAACTAAAAACAATATTTCTTCTAATTAAATTATGTTATTTTTCGAATTTGTTAAGTAAAACAGCTGCTCTGTATTTATAAACCGTGCAGATGCAAGGTTTAGATTTTTCCCCATTAATTTTTAATACGCGTACGACTACGTGTTAAAAATATAAAGCGCTTTTATTTCTATTCACTGAACAACGGTTTAATATTTTATTTGTTTATTTTTTGTTTTGTTGTAGTGCGTTATTTTGTACTTGAGTGTTGAATCGTTTAGAAAAGTCAAAGTCAAATAAATTCTTTATCTAGGCAGAGCTTTATTAATGTACACTCTGGAACGATCACGGTTCAGTGCGCACACAAAGTGAAAAAGAATTACGACAGGTCACCGGCTTATTTGATTTGGAGAGAAGATAAATTTACACACAAATTTTCTCTCTCATAAAAGGAAAATTATATTACAAACTCTGGATTTATAATTGAGATATCTTTTAACGGTATCACCCTCAAGCATTTTATGCTTCTACTAAACTAAATAAGCCAAATAAAAGAAGTCGACTTGTGGAAATATCTTGATGAGATATAAAATATCAACGAAAAGAGTGTTGAAAACCTTAAATTTGCATACGTGCCTATTTGCATTTTGTCCATTTTAACTAGCAGCATGAAATTTTTTGCCCCTTGGAGTGCCAACCTCGTGACTAATTAACTAAAGACTAAAATTTTCCTAAAAAAACAACTACAACTCAGAATTTAATGTTAATATTAAATTTCGTCGGTTTGTTAAACAAAGTTTGCAATTTTAATAATCTCTATTAATAGAAATTAGAAATCTTAAGTCGCTGTCCTTATTTTTAATTCTTATTATGTTGATGCAAACAAAGCACATTTTACTTGTGTAAATACTAAAAATAATAATTATATAAAAATATTTGCAAATATATTTTTTAATAACATTATAGTGTGTTTAATTATTAATATCCCTCTGGCTTATTTTGTGTATTTTAATTAGTAATTACTCAAATGAAAAATGAATAGAAACTATATCTTTTTTAAGCACAATTTCCCTAAATGTTAAAATTAATTCAGTAAATTATACAGAGCGAGTCATTGAAAATAAAGACCCTAACCGATTTACAGACGCAACTCGATATACATTCTCATAGATAACTTGATTTTAGTTGTGTATGAAAAATTAGTTTAATAAATTTGGTTCAAAGTATTGTAACTACTTAGTTGTTGATATGTCATTCATTCATTCATTCATTCATTCATTCATTCATATGTCATTCATTAAAAATGTTATGGTTGAATCTGTACCGTCAAAGGTACACTGAAGAACGCTAATTTTCATAAACTGTCAAAGCCATCACAGATTTCTATCCAAGATTTTCAAATAGTTTATCAATTAACGCATAATGGTATCTGAGAATTTGTTTTAGGTTGCGTTTGAAAATCGATTAGGGTCTTTATTATATGTAGCTCAGCCTGTATTTGAAGTAACAATTAATTGCATAGTTAATTAACTCAGTAAATTCTTGTTTTTGGATCTTCTCAATGTCAGTAAAGTTGATATAATGGCTCACAAGATGCTTTATTTACATGATTTTTTTTTCACAATTAAAACAGGGCGTCAAGTCAGCATACACGTCCGCCATGTTGTGCAAATGCATATTTCTGTTGTTTGGTAAATTTAAAGGAATGTGAAACATAAATAATGACACTACAGTTGCTAAAACGTCTTGTTTTAATTGTAAAAAAAATTCACTTTGATCAATTCGTAGTGGCCACTTCCTTGTATAAATTTCTAAAAATTTTAGGGACATATATCTGTCAAAAATGACAATTCTGAAAAAGTCGTGTTAGAATACTTCACATATAAAATCTACTGCGCCTGTCAAAATTGTTGACACAATTTTAGTTTCTTCTGCTGCCAACATAGACACAAATCACACACTAAATGTGGCAGGCTAGGGGCTGCCAACTTTGCAATAAATTAAACGGCCAAATGAATTGACCGCAACTTTAAATAAAAGATCTTGTGAGCGATATATCAACTTTATTAATACATTCAAGAATAAGTGATGGTAAATAAAGTTGTTTATATTGAGTTAAATCGTGATTATAGATTGTGAGAATGATTATATTGCCTGGATACCTGACAGTTAGTTAAAATAAAAACTTGGAAAATATCATTTGGTAAATATTTTTAGAGATAAATATCGCTCTGAAGAAATATGAATGTTTTCTTTAAAAATAAAAAAAAAACGTTGAATGTTGTCAAAAACACGCAATTTTCTAATAAGTGGAATTATTCTTTTATTATTGGATGCATTTTTAATTATAAAGAATATAATACAATTTGATATTTTTTCAATTACTACGCATTGTTGTCTCATTCTATTTCTGAGTAATTTGTTTCAGTTTGATCGGAAATTTATTGAAGTTATAGAATTGCTTCAAAATAGCAAAAATAGAGATGTGGCAATAAAGTACGAAATTACTGTATAGGAAATGGACGTAAATTTCTATTTTATCGTTGTGAGGGGTGTAACATTCCATGTCCAGGTCTGAGCGCTTTTCTCCGAGAAAGCGCCAGGAAAGCACTTTTTCACAGCTCAGCGGCAACAAACTTCGATCTTTGACACTATTCGGACCTTGTGTAAAGTTTTTCATTTTGTCGAGCTCGGTTATTGTCTTGCTTATTCGTCGTTTTCTCCCCATGAGCATCTCATCACAAATGTCAGCACGCGACAACCGCATGAAATATTTATAATTTCACACGATTTCTGACAGGCAGGCCTGAAATAGTCTCCTGGTGTATAAAGTCCCAATATTTGTGTTATGATAATGTGATTCTCCACAGTTTGTCAACGGGATTTTTTACGACTGCGCATATCAAAAGTTGATGAGCGTTGGTGATTGTGAAATATCGAATAACGTATTTTTAGCTTAGGAATTGCTGTCTGCACGTGAAACATTTGAATTCTTTCCATTGCGGCAACAAATTTTTATCAGGACAATTAATTTTCTTGAAGTTTCTTTTGTGGACAACTTTTAAGGATGCAAGCTCGAAATGGTCGAAACTAGTGGACCAAACTTCCCTTCTGCGGTCGCTAATGACAAAGTCCTCTGGTTATCAATGGTCGGCTATTTTCGTCCTGCAGGGTGTATTCAACAGGCTGTTACAGTTACAAGTCATCCCTAGAGTGGCAAAGGGCGACATTTCTGACTCATTTCACGCTGTATCGCGATAATTAAAGCGAAAATTCTAACGTCCAAAAATCCAACACGAAACATGTCATTTCACTGAGACAATCTAATAAGAAAATTGCTCTTTTGCGCAAATATTTTATAACACTAGAAAAACTAATTAGTTTACGATTATATCGAACTGTAATTAGAAAATCGGATTTAAAATTCAAAGAGCGGAAAGACTAATCGAAACAATTAGTGCATAAGTAATAAGCTCCAATTCTATCTAAGTAGACAGAAACACGATTAATGGGAATAAATTATTTAGCGGATTGCAATTCATCAGAAAATGTTCATTTTCACTTTAAGAAAAGTATAAAGTCCAACAATTTTAAATGATCCAGATTTGAACAAGAGAAAAGGTCAAATAAGAAGTACTTTTTATTTTTGATTAGTTAATTTAACTGCGTAATTTATTTATATTTACATTTTGTTCAATATTTCTAAATTTGCCTTTAAATTGTATCAGATTATAAAAATGTTGGACGTTGTAGTTTGCTCACTTTTCCAATTGCAAAAATTATTGTAAAGTTTTTTCTAGTCGCATTTTCCGTGTGACCTCCAAAGCCCGTGTTCTCCGTCGTTCTTTTCCATTTAATTTAATACGAACGTAACAAGCTGTAATTCTACCGAAACAGGCTCAAATTGTGCCAATCACAATTGGGTGTTGCAATTTTCGTGTCCAACAATATATTTACGCCTTGTTTTTGTTATATCATGTTCGTCAATTTTTCAGCGTCCCTATTTTAATGTGAGCTTAAAACCTGAACGAAAATATGAAGCAGTCACGAAGTTTTGACGTCAGAGAACGGCTCTTCGACGAACTCTTATATTAATTGGTCATTGTTGGGAAAAGTGTGCCTGTGTTCCTGCTGTTTTTCCCTTAATGGAACAGCACGAAACATTTAAATGGTTGCGCTTTTTCCTACTGCTAAATTTAAAACCGCCAACAGTCAATAATATAAATATTTGGATTCACTTCTCACATCACCCGGTAAATCAGGAGGAGAGTTTGCCAACCCGAATTGATTTAACGCAATTTGGAGCAAGAAACTCGAAAAATCAAATATTTGAATAAATCAAAAACTGGCACTTTTAAACTAAACCATTAACACAACAATAATAAAACATTTTTTTTTCCTAAATTGAAAACAAAATATATTATCTATAGAAAACAAGAGCTTGGGCCAAACATCATTTTCGATTTACATAACTTTGAGAATTTTCGAATCAAATAGAATAACTGTCAATGTGAGTTGGCGTGAAAGTTCTAGAATTAATACAGTGAGACACTAACTGAGTGGATTTACATTAGGTGTGAGTGAAAGCAGACAAAAGATCCGCCAAGTAAAAGAATGAAACGATTCTCTCGGGCATGTAATTTAAATTCGGAAAGAACTCAAGTGCGTGGGAGGAAGATATAAACTGCGACTATCTAGTTAGAACATCTTCCTTTAACGCCTTAGTCAACAGTGTTTTCCTGCCCGAACTAAATTTAGCTAGAGATAGAAAAAACCTAATAGTTCTCTGGATGTCGTTATTGCTCTTTCTGCGACTGTTTCCCATAACTTCGCCGCAAATCTAGGGATATTACCGAAATATATTTCGCTCTATCGGAATGAATTTCAATTTTATAAATTTCAATGAAATGTTGGCCTTTTACTTCGCATTTGTTCAGTTTCATTAAACAAAGGGCTCTACCAATAACAGCATCGGCGATTTGTTTACAGCTTATTTCAATTAAAAGTTTATCCGAGTTAGGCTATGGAATCGGGTTTGAATCATGTTCTGTTGTGATTAGGCTCTGTTTCAGCATTAATGGAATTTTATCCATCAGGTAATTGTGGTAAAGAGCTAAGTTTTTCTGCATTATGTCAAGACGAAGAGCTGGATAATTCCATATAATCCTCCCAGCTTTAACTTCAAACTCGTACTTGCAAGATCATAAACGCAATTTTATTATAATTTAAAAAAATGTGCAAAATGATATGAAAGTTAAAATATTATTATTTACAAAAATTCATTTAATAGCTCTGTAGACTGTAAAGTTTGTAAAAAAATTGATTTTTCAAAAAGATTTTTTCAATCATAATTTACATTTT
>NW_025401006.1:1455389-1467529 GCF_015345945.1 Tribolium madens
TTTCTATGAAGTAATTTTTATTATTTAACAATCATTCTCCGTGTAAGAAAATAAGATTGAAAACAGTGTGGAAGAGCATTAATAATATTTATAATTTATTAAGTTTTTCAGTACTTGTTGAACATTTTAGAAAAGAGGCAAAAATTAGAACGTCATTAAGTTATAAATCCTTAAGGAGAAAAGAGCCAGAAGAAGGTTTTTAATTTTTTATCTGTTATAATATAAAAGTTGGGAGTTAAACCAAAAATGTTGTTTTAAATTAAATTCCGCTTTAGATATTTCGAAGCAAAGTTTTATCATTAAAAATTAGATGTAATCTAGACAACTTGCAAACCATCCAAAATTGCTTTTATAGTCTATTTTTAAAGCCACGGTATTCTAAAAATAGAATTAAGAATAGTGTTTGCAGCTGATTTTTTGATATGAAACCAACAATCATCCCCCAGAAAGTGGTTTAGTTCGTGTAACGATTTTACCGAGGGCAACGCACCTGCTGTTTCGCTAACAGCCGAAACTGAGATCAAATCAAATTTAGATTAATCCTATCTAATCAGCGGCAGTCCCTTCATGCACATTATTTCCTTGTTTTCACAGGATCAAATCACCAAGATCCATTTAATCGGTCAAGTCCTCGCTGTTAAATCAAAGATCAACGAAATTTGAAATTTGGAACAAGGTTCGCATTTCGTTACAAAATTACATTTGATTGGTCCAGTCTAGGAAACGATAACAAAGCGTGTACGCAAAGATATAAATAGCACAGAACTGTTGCTTGTAATCGCACGCCAACCTCATAATACCAGGGCTGGATTAGGCGAATTTATGCCACAAGCAAAACTTCATCACGGAAAAAAATTAATCCGTTTTAATTGCGTCACGAAAAAACTAGCACTGAAAAAAATTAGATGGCACTGTATCGAGTTATTAATAATAAAAGTGGAAGGCGAGGAATTACATGCACGAGACCATTCATAAATCAATAAAAGAACTTCAAATAGACTCAAGTTCCTAAAATAGCCCTTGTCGTTCTAATTGAGGACTAATCGACCCGTTATTTATGTAATAAACTAGTGGAACACCCTTGCGGTTTATTTTTGGTGAATTATATATATATATAAAAAACAGGGAAGTGTTACAACACCATTAACCTCGAACTCGGCGCTATTTTTCGCTCGAAACAATCAATTTTCTGCGAAAATTATCATCACAATTGAGTGTCACTGGAGTAGGATTGTGATTTATGAAGGTGTGTTTCCGTGCCGGCCAAGCCCATTCAGGGAAAAGCTCGCCTTCATTAATAAAAAAATGCATACTTGGGGAATTTAATGTTTGCCATTCAACAAGTTGATGACGCCATGTGAATTTTTTCGCTGCATAAATTTAACTAAGTTAGCGCTAGAGGGAAGCTTTTAATGGTCGTCTGAAAAAAACTGATTATCCCGACGTCGCTTAATGATCCAACTAGTTTTGTTTTCTTTAGACGATGCAAAAATGAAGAGGTAAATGTGACGGAAACGTCTGATGAAATATTTATAAATTCCATGAGAGAACCGGAGAATGACAAAACAAACATTTACTCAAACAATTTTGATATGAAACGGGTTACTCGTAAAATGGATAAATTGCATCGATCGTTATTATTATTTATGTAAAAGTTTGTCGAGAAAGTAGAGAAAAAACTCCGGGTTCACTATCTCCGAAATTTACGAGCTTTTCTAAATATTTACAATATCGTAAAGAAACGACGCCAGATCACAAACGTCTGACCATACAAGCAGGTTGTCGCATCATGTCAAAAACAAAAGTTAATGCACCTAATGATGGTGTAATAAAAGCTCCCTCATCGCAAATTGGTGGATGCGCCGGGACGAGTCGTTGAAAATTTTTGATTCAGTGAATTTGCTCGACAATAAAAGTAAAATCCGGTTGTGCTTTCAAGTAAACAGTAACAAAGTGGATATTTTACAAAATGAGTCCGCTACATCCGGATATAGAACAATTTTATTTTATCCTTCGTTCACTTTATTAAATCTCTTGGCTCTGTCTTTAGATCATTAGTTTCGAGTTTCCGGAATTACTTGGCAACTATCAAGCCTTTTTAAAAATAATTTTCACCACATTTTTCTGTGCTTTTCAAGGCACGATCAACCTGTTGGATGTTATTATGAATTCTAATTGATTATAAATCACAATAATCGATTATAATCCAAGCTCAAAATAACATAAAATTTAATTAAAATTTTATTCCCTTTAAATCGCTTCGCTACTAAATCCTCCAAAATATAAAAATTTACTTCAACACTTAAATAACACTGCATCAGTTTATTAGATGCCTTGAGAGCGGTTATAACTAAATTTGTTCCATAAATTATTAAAACTCCCAGTTCCTTTAAAGTTTATTGGGCAAAATCTTCTTGAACTAAGCAAAGAATTTGTTTATGCGTACAAAGTGTACTAAGTGAGACCTACATCATACTTATTTCATGTTACAAAACCATAGTTTGTAATTTAGACAAAACAAATTGTTTTACAAATTTAAAATTTTATCCTCAAGCAACAGTTGATAGTAAATAAAAATTTTCAACTTTTTCACATAAATAAAAACTGTTTGTCGAATCCGGAATGTTAATTTAACATTCCCATGATTTTTTCCGTTCTAATTCTATGATATATTTGGCTCATTTTATACGAAAAATCAACATATTTTTTCGATAATAAAAGAAAGTTGAATCAGAATCGATATATTTGAATATGAAAGAAGTTTTATTACTTGTAAACTTCGTTCAAACTCTCTTTATTACATAAGCCGGTTTCTAATAATTCGGAAAAAATTAAAAGAAGATTTCTAACAAGAAAAAGTTTCTTATATATGTCACTAAACTGAATTTTGGTGATGTTTACTTTCCACCACTAATAAAATATTGATTTGTTAAAAAAAATATTGCTTCTGGTTTGACATTTTGGAAAAAATTGTCGGAGAAAAATGTGTAGAAAATAGTTTACGACAACATAAAGATGTTAACTATACTTTCACCAAATACAATAAAAATGTATTTTTAGATGTTTACTTCTTTATCTCAATTAAGAAAGTAGTCACGCAACCAAAATTTGCGATGTGTTTGTGTTCAACCGTAATCGCTCTAGATAATCAGATTTATAATTTAATTTTAGAATTATTCCACTTGTGCCGGAAGCATTTGAATTTATAAATAGTCGGAGGGGTGTTCATTGTGAAAAGCCGATAATTGCTGCACTTTAGTAGTGGAAAGTTAATTTTTAGTACCTCACTATTTTAAAAGCACGCATTAATCTGCGATTTAATTAAACGTGAATTTAAGTCAGTGTCGTGTTTAGTTGGGTGATGCTCGGGGGAAATCAGGATGAACGGGATGTGAGTCACGCATCCTTACAGGCCGAGCGCCTAAAGCCGCTTCAAATGACACAGATTTGAAGCGTTTAAAACTACAAACTTTCATAGCGGATATACGACGAACTGA
Organism: Tribolium madens; assembly: GCF_015345945.1. NCBI lineage: Eukaryota > Metazoa > Arthropoda > Insecta > Coleoptera > Tenebrionidae > Tribolium > Tribolium madens. The sequence goes on from NW_025401006.1 coordinate 1,458,887, forward strand.
ATTGTCAAAGGACAGTTTAAAATGTGTCAAAGAAAGCAGTAAATAATTTCAAGTTATAAAAACTTGACTCATTAGAAATAAAACCATTTGAAATTTTGTTAATTAACTTGAAAGACTGTTGGCGTTGAAAGTGATAAAGTTTTATCGTTACAAAAATCACCGCTCCCTGTGGCGAAAATGGCGGTATCAGATGATGTCGCAAAATAAAAAAGGTTTGGCGGAATATAATCCTCGAAAACTGTGTGCAATGATGGTTTGACCGGCTGTTACATAATCGTACCCTTTTGACAAAAGTGAAATGAGGAATGGAGGATTTTTGCACAAGCTTTGGGAAAGCTTCAAATCTTATTTTTTCGTATTTTCAAATAACACGTCGATGAAAATTTAAATTAAAATCGTGATTTATTTTATATTCTTATAAGGTTTTATTTTGAGATAATTGAACGCAAATTGAATTAATTTTGTTAAATCACTGAAAACCTGTAGACTCAAATTAAGCACACACAATAATTGAACTGAATTTTTATTTTTAAATTCGACTCTGACCAGTCTGTTTTAAATAAAGGACAAACTATAAAAAGGCAAAATGTTTTATGTTTTATGCATGTAAGTAAGTTTTATATTTAATTAAAAGTCTCTATAAATAAACAAATAATAGTGCCTCAGAACTCGGGCCCCAGAGAAAATTAAGGTCAGATACCAAAACCGTGGAAAAAATGTTAAAAAAATTCTATCTATAAAAATTTCGAAGTTATGAGAATTTAAATTTTGCACTTTGACTCCATTTATTTCTGTTGGAAGTAGTTAGTTATTCGACGAGTTTGAGTGTAAATCGGACGGATTATTTCATCGAATGGGTAATTAAACCACGAGTGTGACGAGTGGTTTATCATCTACGAGGTGGAATAAAGCGTCAGATTTACATTCAATCGAGTTGAATACAACATTTTATTCTTCGAATTAGACTCAATAAGGCTTAAACTTGCTTTAAATCCGTTAAAAATAATCTGACGTTTCGTATTGAGAAATGCCAAACAGTTGTCAAAACTTCCTTACAATGGACAAAAACCGTAAATTTTGACAGTGTCGAAGAATAAAATAATTTTCCAATTTTTTTTTTGCTACAGGCTATTAGAAGTGGAAAAAAGAAGCTGATCCTAATTTGTACCTTTACTAAATAATTATAAAAAAAAAACATATACAAGATCATCAGTATCATTAGACAATCAATAGACATAAAATATGTCAAATGTGAAAAAATCAATGTCAAAATTTTTTGACAGATAGGATTTTTGAAAGATTTTTTCCATGCTCCTGTTATCTTACTCGATGTTTTTCGCTGGAGTGCGGATTCTAACACACCCTGTATTATTTAACGAGCACATAGTAGTAGCTATAATTCAAGAAAATGAAATTTATACACGAGCCAGCGGAGAGTGTATAAATCATTTGAGTAAATTGTAGCTATTATGTGCGATTCAAATACGACGTTTTACCCACGACCGTTTTTTAATAAAATACTTTCTACTTACAAAATTTATATTTATTATAATGACAGATCTATAGTTTATGATAAGTCACTACTGACTAATATACCATTTTATGTCAATATTGTGTGGATATTGTGATGTTGATTGCCAACGTTACACTTGTGACTTATTATAAGTCACTTGTGAATAAATAGGGTGCGCCAGAACTCGCGCCCCAGAGAAAAATTTCAAGTAAGATAAGATACCAGGAACATAGAAAAAATGTTTAAAAAATTCTGTCAAAAAATTTTGACACTTATTTTTTGACATTTGACTTTTTTATGTCTATTTAATGATACTGATGACCTTGTATATGTTTTTTACCATTATTTAGTAAAGGTACAAAAATTTTGCCAATAAAAGACAAAAATAACATTAAACAGAATCACAATTTAGGATACAGTTTCCTTGTTTCCTCTTCTAATAGCCTGTAGCAAAAAAACTTGGAAAATTATTTTTCGAACAGAAATAAATAGAATCAAAGTGAAAAATTTAACCTGTCATAACTTCTAAATTTTTATAGCTAGAATTTTTTTAACAATTTTTCGATGTTCCTGGTATCTTACCTTACATGGCATTTTTCTCTGGGGCGCGACTTCTGGCGCAGCCTGTATTTATTTATAATTTAATTTAATAGCTATTTATGCAACAAGTTGCAAAATAAGCGTGTTTTTTAGACGTCGTGTGCAAGAAACAGCCATTTTGCATCATGTTTCATACAAGATTTTTTCCAATTTGGTTGAAGAACCATAGGCATCAAATTCGAATTTTAAACCTGTGATTTCAATAATTTTCTAAAATTTATAACTAGTCATAAAATTAAGGACATTTGACAACTAAAATGACATACCACTTACTTTTCAGAAGCATATTGGAAAACGTGTATTTTTATCATTTTTCAAAAAACTTTTTTGTTGAATAATTTTTAATTTTTCCTGATTAGGCTATTAGGTGATAAAATTATTACCCCCAAAACAATGGTTTCTATGTGCAAATTTAAACAAATTTATATGACCATATTATTTATTGTTTATAAGTTTAATGTTGATACATACGTTTATATTTAATTTTTAATATAGTTTTTGCAACACTAATACTTTATACTATTTCTATGGTGCATTTAAGCTTACCTCTTATATTACCGTTACAATATGCTTCGTCGATTTTTGGTCATTAAATGCAATTAATAGTCTAGTAGAGTTAGCGTAAACTTGTCAACATACTCGTAAGTTCACTTTTAAAGCCGTCAGATTACATATAAAAGTTATCAAAAAAATAAAACAACATTAAAAAATGATAAAATCTTTATGAATATTTTATAGTTTTTTATTTAATTTTCACATAATTTTTGCGAAAAAATATTCAATGCCTCATGTGTGTTTTACCGTTCACATTCGTATTATTATCCTTCTTTTTCAGGTTTAACATCAAATGAAACGCCAGGAAGTAATTCATTAATAATTCTGTGTCATTTTAATTACGAAGTACACTCATTCAATTTATAGTAGGTAATATTAATTATCACACAATCTTAAAAATGCACGAAAAATCTCTGAAATTTTAAATTTTAATAACAAGGCAAAAGGTATAATTTTTTGTACTCTGCATAAGATTTATCAAGAATATAACAATAATTAATGCCCAATTGAGCGCAATTATTCAATTAAGCAGTCAGTGTTTTATTCTTAACCTCAAGTCTGTCTCTCTGCCTCGGAGACATTTCTATTAAAAATTCAGAAAGCGATTTATCATCATGGTTGAAAAAGAAGCAGCGACATCGTCGTTCCGCGTCTGTTTCCGCACATGCAGACGTCCTGGAAAGTCGTCGGCGGCGGCGGTAGTGGTGGTGGCGGTGGCAATAGTTGGTGGTTCTCACTTGTGAATGGGATGTAAACGTTTGGAGTGTGGCTGTTGTAAGATGCGCACTGATGATGTAGTATTGATCGTGCGTGGGCGCCGCCGGCCCAAAAGCTCAACGCTCACCTCTCGGGCGCCTCTGACGTAACAGCAGTCCTTCAGCAGGCCAAACATCGCTTCACATCCTCCTTCACTGCTTCGATCATCCGCGCACCATATCGCATGACAACGACAACAACAATCACATTTTAACGAAATTACATCGATAATTAATTAGATTCGAGCGCAACGTTTATTTGATGCAAGCTTTTCGCCGTTTAGGATGGCACAAGAGCATGTGAACAACGCTTTTTATTAAATGGACCATTTTGGTTGTTTGCTCACATGGAGTGGCATTTTCCGGGGTTATTCGAAATGAGTTTAAAATTAATTTTGCTTTTATGTGACGAATTTCTTCCTTTCTTAATACTAATTCGGCCCACGCTAAAATGTTAACAAATAATTTCAGTCCAAGATAAGGTGACTTATTTTTTTTAAATAATTCTACATATTTTGGTACAGAGGTAAGTTGGGTTACATCGCTTTATTTTGACCTGGGAACTCTCAGGTTACTCTTTGTCCCCATCTTTTCGTTACGGCCTGTATATTTCATTCATCGAGAAATCAAATTATCTGACCGAGAGGCGCATCAGCGTTGAAGGTGTCCGAGAATGTAATGAAACTTTCAGAGATTTGCTATTTTATTCTCAATTACGTTTTGTTTAAATAATAAAATATCTATTTTTCTAATAAAGCTGATACGTTTTTGACGTTCGTTTGACATTTGATGAGCTCATAACGTTAGCAATTCTAATAAATTGCTTTCCAACCAAGAAATATAATTTTTTTTTATTACCGTATATGTAAAATTAACTTTTTTAACCTTGACGGAGAGTGGAAAGTGTCTCTTTACTGCCCTTTTAATCCCCACCACTCTTTTCCTATCTCTGTGACTGCCGTCGTTTTCTTTATACCACTTTTTTTCAGCAGAAATGAAACACTTTCCACCTCGGTATGTAATCTACTATTTCCCGACATTTTAAGAGTTTTTAGTACCGAAATGCAACCTCTCTTCTAGAAATCTGACTTCTCGGGGTAATAAAATTTCCAAAGAGGTTTGTAAACTATACTATTCACAATCACATTTTTTCAATTAAATACATATAAAATATCTTTGTTTCTTAACGTTGGCAAACTTACATATTACCGACTCAGAGATTCATTGACATGTTACCGACCAAGAGATGGAATAACGTCCTTTCCAACTGCTAAAAAATTAAGAATCAATTTTTGGAGTTTCTTTTAGTATACCTAGAGTGAATAATATTCATTCGTTGTATTTGTATGACTGTGCTTTGTGTAAAATATCATTTTCTAAAGTTGAATACTATTCTTTTTTTCTTACAAAAGTGACAAGCTGATATAAAAAGCATGCTACCTTGCCACTTGATAAAATGTGCCATAATCTAATGCTAATTTTATCACTTTATCAACAAGTTGGACCCAACTTACATCAAACAAAATTCTGTTCTTTTTTGAGTTCTGTAACAAGAAAGTCTGAAGATTTGAAGTTAGTTGAAAAAACAAATGTTTTTATTATGTTGATACATATTTCGTGCATGTGTAAAAAAGTCTTTATAAATATCAACATCAAGGAAAATGCAAAGTGTCAACTACTGCAACTTGGAAAAGTTTCGATTACCTGCACACATATCAACATTGAGTACGTGAAATGTACAAGAATTTCGGTGTATTATTGTGACCCTCTTGTGTTGTTGAAGCATATAGTAAAATTTCTTTAGAATTGTGTTTCGAACTGCTAGGCGTCGTTTGATAAGTAGTCCCTTGCGATAGAGAGCGAGTCCCAAAGCTCTTTTGCATCGTGCGAAATGAAATTGAGCTATTTTTGGCACTCATCGTCACAAATTCAGCTTTTTTCCCCGACCGAAATGCTTCCAACAAACAACAACTTTAATCATTTTAAAATCGTTACTTTTCCACATGGAAATGATTAAAATCGAGCTAAACAATGGATGTGGGTATGTCAAGAACTCGGCAAATTTTGACGTTGTCGCGTAAAATTAATTAAACAGATTCAATTCAAAACTCCGGTGAAAAGCTGCCATAATTACCCTACCGCTTAAAAGACCAAAACCGCTTTTCACATTGTTTTAATTACAATTTAACGGTTTTGTATCGACGTATTGGACCAGTTCATCAATAATGTGTGCTGCCGCGCCGGATAGGAAGGGACCGGATATGAATGGAAGTCGACAGTAAAAGCTCGTATTATTTATCTTAATTTGAAGCCTTGAACAATTCATCAACAAAGAGGAAGACGAACATAAGCTAATTGTATAGTTTTTTTTCTGCAATACATATATCAAAATGCGAACACGTTCTTGTTCATAACAATAAAAGCAGAACATCATTTCCATTATACTAGAACGCTCCAAAATCGAAATTAATTCGCAAGTCGGGCTCCTCGAAGGAAACCATCGAGTTAGCGTTTTATTTATGGCGTTTAGCGTGCTAATATTTATTATTTAATCCGGAATTATCGCTGGGGGAGTGTACGATTGTTGCGGCGATAATTTTAATTGCACAATGTTTCCTTAAAATAGCCCCAACTTCATTCTGTCGGAAGTAATCTGGTAAGCTTTCCCCATAATTACAACAGTAATTAGCGCAAAATTACACAATTAAATCAGTTATGTTGAATTAAAAAGAGCCTAGCCACTCTTGAGCTATAAATATCGGCACATAAAAAAATAAAAAAAAAATATTTCCAACAAAATCAAATAAATAAAAGTGCATATGTTTCTCAAAATCGCTATAATAGTGAAAGTAGCTAGTTTTGTTTATAGATCATAAAAAGAAGCACTATGGAAGCATTCAGCTAATTTAACTGTTTACATGGTTTTGTGTGTTGTTATTGGCGAAACTTCATTTCCATTAAACATTGCAAGGGTTGAAGGTCGCAGCTCTTATAAGCATAAAATTGCAGTCATAATAATTTTACGACTTGAGCTTTGTTGCAGTTTCAATTATGAAACTGTTGAAGTAATAAATCGCAATATTACTTTCTTTAAATAAAGCACATCTCAAAACCGTTTTAATACTGTTTTTGCCTTCGTAACAAATTTTATTCAAAGATAAGGCCAGGAAACATTTAACAATGTGTGCAACTACGTAAGATTACAATCGCAAAGCAGGCTAATTTTACACTGCTCTTACACGGGAGTTCTTTTATTGTTGCATCAAAAGTGCAATTTTAGACGAGTTTTTAATATTAACCCAACAAAATTTTACTTCGTCCAAAAGCAGTCGTGATATGCTTGGAAAATAAAACTGTGTTGGGTAGACAAGTAATTCAAATAGCTCATTAAATAGTCCTAATTGGTTTCCAATGTTCCTAAATTAGCAAGGTCACTACTTACGTTTGCTAGTAATTGTTTTAAGAATATCTTACATTTTCTAAAAATAGCCCTTGGTCTACGTCAAACGGCAGGTCCTATTATCGAAGGTAGGTCTGCAAATTTATTCTTAGAAAGAGATTTTCCTAAACAAATTTCCACACATTCTTTAAGGAAAAATTTTACCACGCTTTTAGTGCTTTTTCTTACATTCAAAGCCTTGCAGAAAAACGTGCAGCATATTTTACTATTTCGTTGGCTTCTCGTAGGAATAATGTATATGAAGACTGATTGTGGCTGAAATGTCAACAAACGCAAAGTTTGTAAACAAGAAATAGATTGTTTTTTACAGAACAATAAAAAACACCCACTACTTTACCTTAATTAACTTGAATTAACTCACAAAACGTTGAGGAATTCAAATAACTTATTTTGTCAACACGTTCAATGAACTCAAATAAAACAGAGCTGATTGCTTTTTATATAATTTACTTACAGTTATTTAGTAAAAACTGAAACAAAACGAACTACTGCGACCACTTCAGACAAGTTTTTGAAGAGTTTAACTTTGTGACAGTCCCCCTAGACGAGGTTTTATATTCGACGTAATGTTGTGAAAGCTATTAAATTCAGTGTGTGTACGTGTTTAAAGGATTAGGGCTGTAGGGACACGTTTTCAATTAGCTAAGGCAATCTCTGGACAAATGGTGGGTTAAGGGTCACCAAACGGCAAATAAACTTAAGCCAGAGACGCAACTATGCGGCTTTTGTGACCTTGAGGACATGCTGAAAAATTGTGTTAGGTTTATCTGTTCATATTCTAAGGGATGTTACATTGTCACGTGATGAAAAATGATTAATCAATGTATCAAAGTTTGTTTAGGAAATTTTTTATGAGCACGTAGCGAGTCAGCTTCACTGTTTCTAACTTTATTAGAAGTTTAACTTTCATGTCACCATGAAAGTTTCTTGCTGCTGTGTCCTAACAAGAATTTATTTACACGTCGAAATAATTGTTCCAGAAAATTGTAACACATAGACTCGTCTGTCAAACATAATTACTTATTCAAATTTTTTGTAAAGTGGTTTTAATATTTAATACAATCACGTCGTAAAATAAAACACCTCTTCGAAAACGCTTCTGTTTTGAACAAAAACTCACTCTGAATATTTTATGAGAAGTTGTTGGAGATTTTATAAATCTTCACCTTACACGACATAAGTTATTTCCACTAAAATGCTCAGAATCCATTAGCAGAACGGTACATAAACACCTGTACCCGACTAATGGCTCAATTTATAGTAAATAAACTACAAAATATGTCTTTAAAATATTACTTACTACGCCAGATCTAAGATATTTTTGCGAGTTATTGCTTTAGCCACTGGTATAAACATCAACTTTAATGTAAACATTAGACAGAATACACTCCTCAAATTCGGGATAATCAAAATTTTTATTTAATTGCTTTTTTGTTTATTCATGGTTATTTTGTAATCTCGTCAAATTCTTACTAAAAATTAGAAAATTTTCGGTAAACCTCCACTACAAATTGCGTCTAAATTTCTACTTTCACACTAGCGGTATCAAATTTCGTTCCGTTTTTGTGTTTCCGTCTATAAATTTTCTAAGACGATTTTTTTTACTACCTTTAATAACATTTCTTTCAAAATAAGTCAGAATCCGGAAGTAGCAAATTTTCTTATTAAAATGGACACAAATGAATTTGCTAACATTAAGAATTTAAAAATATAAAAAAAATATGAGCATTATAAGCAAATATTACACGAAATTCTAATTT
>NW_025401006.1:1467694-1489581 GCF_015345945.1 Tribolium madens
TGTACACTATCGCTCACGGAAGAATGGACGGTGGGTAAAATTTGATAAACGTTGAATAATTGGTGCAGTTTAATGGAGGCAAATAAAACAGTGCTTTTACTAAATTCTCTAATAAAAAACAACAAACTTTTATTTACAACAGAATATGTAAACGAAAATTAAACTAGATTTTGTTCTCATCAAAAAAAACCTTTTTTATTTTTTACCTAGTGTCTATTCTTCCGTGAGGAGTAGTAAATGATACAACTGGAGTACAGGCTCAAGCAAAAAATAACTAGTTGCAGTGTTCCAGATCAATTATTAAAAAATATTTTATTGTTATAAAAGATGTTTAGTAAAGATTACAAGTTGTCTTAATTTCACTTAATTATGATTTCTAAATGACAACTTTTATTATTTTAGTTAACATTAGTAAAATGGTGGATGCGCCGGGATAATATAAGTCCCATATTGATTAATTAATTAAAAACAGTTTGCCAGAAATGTACTATCAATAAATTTTAACTAAAACTTTTATTGGTCAGTTTCGCTTAGTTTTAAAAATAAGACGGTTTTTTGACGAAAACATGCACTTTTAAAAAATTTCTTACACGAAAACTAAGACATCTACAATCCATAAGGTTGTAACATTTTTTAGTGTGTTGTATTTGCAAAGATAAAAAACTGAAGAAGTTTGTTAAAAGTTCAATAACTTAAAAAAAAAATTAAAGGAACACCCTATTTATTGTTTTTGCATTCAAAGCATTATTATATTGTCTTTCTATAATTATTTACTTTTAGGTGTTTATAATTAATAACTAAAAAGATATTTAACGTTAAACATTAAAAAAAAACTATTGTTTCAGTAGCCAAAAAGTGTTCAGTTGCACAAGAGATGGAACAAATATCACTTAAATCACATTTATGTTAAGCTCAATCCGTTTTTCTAAATTTTTACTGTAAAATAATTCGAATTTCCGTATTTATGTTGACTTTTGCAATCTCCGGATAAATCAACGAATAAATCATCCGTGATGGTATTCTATGGTTGCCATAGTATCAACAATGCTCATATATGGATAGGCATTGTTGCTACAATTAATATGGAATGTTAAATATCTTTTTATTTATCAATTCTATACATTAAAAGTAATTTAAATTTTTTAAGTTGTTTAACTTTTAACAAACTTCTTTATTTTTTACTCTTTACAAATGCAAAGTACCAAAAAAATTGTTACAGCTTTAAATTCTGTACTGTTCTTCTTCTTCTGTTCTTTGCAGATGTAAGAAAAAAATTGTTAAAAAGTGCATGTTTTCGTCAAAAAAACCGTCTTATTTCTAAAACTAAGTGAAATCGACTAATAAAAGTTTAGCGTAAAAACATTGTTTTAAAAGGCTACATCCAAAAATGCTAAGAAACATTCGGTGTTCCATTTAAAAAAAACATAAGTTTGTATCGTAACTTATTTTTGGCATATGCTAAAATGTAGATTATTTTTAATAGGTAGAGATAAATATCCCATTACAAAAAGAATCCTAGCCCTTAAAATGTGATTTTAACATGCTTTATAAAATGCGAAATTACTCCAAATTCATATTAAATTGTTAATTTAATAATTGTTAAAAAAATGCCATTAGCAAAAATCTTTCCTTGAAAGGGGTTCCGCTTACAAGAAAAAAGAATTAAATTGTGTTAACATTGGCTGACAATACAAAAACATAGGCGGCTCTAAAAAAACGATATTACCGAATTTTGGCTGTCGGAAACTTGGAGACGGTAAACTATTGTTTTAGGGTTAACTTTGATAAAATTCTTTCAAAAATAAGTTTCAATTTTAACAACATAATCTGCTGATTCAGACTAGTTAGTTAATTTTTTGTGTAGATGTCTATTTTTAGTGCTTAACAATATAATAGTAGTTTCGCTTAATTAATAAAAATATATATTCAAAAACTATTTTTTTATCTTGAGGTAATTTTACTTTCTAAATTGTCCACATTTTAAATTTAATAAAAATCCGTTAGCAAATAACAGAAATATTAGACCCGAAAGTCTTTACGTGGGACACCCTGTATAAAAAACGTAGTGTGGTTGTGTTCTGATTTTGAAATTTTTAATTAATTTACCAAACATAGGTACCTCATTATTTTACAATTTACGTTAAGTTAAGCGTCTTGAACATCAAGCATTTGAAACCGAAAATTGAGTGAAAACCAAAAGACCCTGTTTTTGCTTTAAGAACTAGTATTGTTAACAAACCGTTAAATTTAATTAATGTTAGAGTATTCGGACGTTAATCAAATACTAACAAAATTAGTTAATTATAACCACCTAATAGAGAGTTTAAAGCTCCTTGAACCTAGACAGAAAACTAATTAAATTAAGAGTTAGTGTTGCTACAATGTTGAAATGAAAAATTTTTTTGTTCTAAAAAAAGTAAAGAAAAAAATCTATATATTTGTATCAAAAATTAGATTAATTAGTGTAATAATAAACAATAAAAAAAATAGTTTCAAATAGCAAAACAAGTGGAATGAAAACAGAAGACAACAGAAATAACCTTGACCGATCATTGCCGCTCTGACATTTCACAAGAAAATGGTTTTGTTTTGTAGTAGAATAATAGATGAGATTTAAGTTATTTCATAATTTAACAGTGTTTACTTCTCCCGTTTAAGCTCCTTAATACTTAAAGGCAGAAAGCTGCACATTTAAGACTCCTTGTCCTTGAGCTAAAAATACTTCCACATAAAAGACCATCCTACAGGCCTTGAACAAAATAAAATTGCTGAAAAATCTGATTAGCATTTGCTCGGATCTCCTCCTTCGCCGAGGATTACACAACAGGCTGAGCTGAGCAGTGACATCACACGTTTCCCGGCAGATGACGTCATAGGGCGATGGCAGGACTCCCGCAGTTGCCCCGGAGCTCCCTTAACATTCCGGTTGAGTCGCGGTCTCATGTCTAATTCATACGAAGGGCCCGAAAATGCCAGCGGAATTACACTAACGCACAACTTTGGGCTTACGGGTTAAATAAACACATAAAAGTCGTTGGTACATCATCGAAGACAGACGCGACTGACGACTCAATCACCCTGGATAATGTCACTTTTCGACAAAGTTTGTAATTTATACTATCAATGTGAAAGAAGATGTTTGAGATGAAAGTCTACCGTTAAATTGAGAACAAAGATCGAAGTGGCTTCCCCAGAGAAAGCATTAAATTGTTTTTTTTTTTGTTTTGGAACCAGTGTGGTTTTATGGTTTTAATAGATTTTTTTTTATTATAACGTTACAAATGAAATTGCTTCTATACTCGTAATGCACCCTTGAGAGTTTTTATGTTTCCTATTTGCAACAATTACGTGCAGTGGCCAATACAATAAGTAAATATTGTGTTTCCAAAATTTAAAATAAAAATAACAAAACAGAAGTGAACACTGAATTGGTTTACCACAATATCGGGTCTATTTGCATGCCTAAACACTGAAACGCTCTTTATTGAAAAAAACTTTATTGAATTTTTCAAATATATTTACTACGTACACAGTTTTAAATAACATTTCTAAGTAAGATTTTTTTAGTTCAATTAAATTAGCAGTTTAAAATGTTACGTGCATCGGGATTATACATATTTTTCGTTTAATTAAATTATTTAATATTTTAATATACCTAACGGATTTTTTAATTTTATAAGCAGTAACCTCGTATTTAATCAGTTGTATTTTTATTTTTATTTATTTATGCTCTGGATTTAGAAAGGGTTTAGTAGGTATTTACGTATTATTTCAAACCACTTAATTTAAACAAAGTGCACACTTTCCCTTCTTTGACATTAAAGGTTGCACCACACAGAGCACAAACAAACGTTGCTTTTAGCAGGTACATCTTCATTTCATTGTCTAATGATGATAATTTATCAATGACGGGAGAGCTGTTTTTGTTACATTGTTACAGCAAAATGGTCTTGAATAATTAATATATTTAAGCAACGAGTAAAGACAAACACAAACATAAAATATTCATGAAAAGAAACTAAGGTTGATTATTGTCGTTGTTGATTCTTATTAATTTAGAATACAGCAACCGATACGAATTCTATCCCAACAACAAACCTTTCTACGGGTAATTAAATTTTTAAGTTTTGCGAGAATATGACATCGGAAAACGCTAAAATCTCAAGAAAGTTTACTTACGAGCACTATCGCAAAAGTACACTTTAAATATTCAGAGGAAGCGGTTTTATTATAGCGCGATTTTACACGATGTTGCTTTCATTCAACCTCAAATACATACATACACTACAAAAATTTCAGAATGCCATAAAATGACCTCGGAAAAGCCAACGCGTGATTTATTACCCCAATTTTATCAACACTGTATTTTCACGTTCAAATATCTTATTATTCTTTTTTTTGAAAGTTAAATAGAACTGGATATAATGAAAGAACTTGAACAAAGAAATAGAGATAAGGAAAAAAATCTGTGAGAGGAGTGTAATATCTTCTGTTGAGAAAATTTGGATATCAGTGGTATGAAAGAGTGACCTCGCATTTGAGTCCCGTGGAGATTAGCTCTATACTGTGGGATTGATTCGAACGCTTCGGATGAGACATCTCATGAAAGCTCTGACAGGTTATACGTTTCTGAATAGAAACGGCAAAAGAAAAATTTTCTTTTGGAAACGGGTTATTAATGAACACTGACGAAACTAAAATAAAAACACAGGTATTTATCTCCATCAAAGTGTCCAAGGTACTTTTTAAGAGGGTTCTTTAGGATTAATTTTCCTAGTCTGAAAGTTGTTAATTTGGTGTAAATTGAAAAACTCGGCGATTGTTTTGGTTGTTTAAAACACATAAAAAAATGAAAAAGTTCCTTTCAAATAATAATTTTCTTCCAGCTTTCCCTATTAAGAAAATTTTATAATGATTTGAATATCTCGGGTTGTATTTAAAGCAGTGAATCTTCAGAATAATTCAACTTTTAAAAGTAATTATCCGTACCTCAACCAGAGTAATTTCCGATCTAAGTATAAAAATTAAATTTCTTTCAGAAATAAACATCTCGACCTTTATTCTTACAATCATGACATTCAAAAATGTTTGATGAAACTTTGATGTTTCTTTTCGAATCAACATTTTATAAAAATTTTAAATTACTATTTAATTATTTTGTCCTAATAACTCATAATGATAAACAAGCTTTTGCTTTAATAGCAGAAATAATTATTTTAATTATATGGACTTTTAATAAACAGTGTAAATCTTTGACATTTTATTAAAGACTTAATACAAAGTAAGATTAAAGTTTGTGTTTGTTTATTGGAAGCATATATGATTAAAATAATTATTTCTGCTAATAAAAAAATAGTTCACTAAATGTCAAAACATTTACTTAGATAACAAGTAAATATTTTATAACAGGTCAGCAGATCCTTGAAACTCTTAAAAAGTAAATAAGATAAATACCAAAAATAACTTTTGCGTGTGGCAACATCGATTTAAATATTAAAATAAAAAATATTTTGTAGCTTTAGGATTACTACCACAAAAGCTAAAACATACAACAGTTTTAATTTATTAAAAATAGGAAAAAATATTTATTTTCCCGGCGCATCCACCATAGTTTATAAATTTAACACTTTTTTGTTTAATTTAATAAAGGGATAGTTTTTTATTTAATTTGTATTGTTGTAAACTTATTTTAAAGATGCATACAAAAATTTAACAAATACAATATCTCTAAAAAAAAAGTTAAAAATTATTGATACACTTGTAAATCTATAGTTTGTCCTTTCACTTGTGGACAATGCTACAAGCAAATTTATAAAAAAATCTTATTATTGTTTTTCTGGCAAATTCTTATTGTCTAAACAAACACCCTTTCCTCATACCATTTTATTTGTTTCATTTAGCTTCGTATTACATGCTTAATTACACCAATTTAAGAAGTATCTCTTGTGCTCCCGTTGTATGTACACAAACTTAAAATGAACAATACTATACTTAAATTTCCATTTTTGAGCAAACTTTTGTTATTTTAACCCAGTTACTCTATTTGGTTTACTCTCTGTTAGAAAGATTTATGTGATCACATATCTTCTGAGCTTTCGATTCTATTACACTTAAATCAAAAATTATTTGAAAAAATCGCCAAAGCAATGTTTTCATCTAATTAATACTACTGTGATTGAGAAAAATCCGTCAGTCTTCGAGCATTCCTCCACCCATCTGCGTTCTTGGCTTATCTAAAACGCGTGGGCCGCCGAAAAAATCGGCTTTTCCCTGTTTACTATTCGTTTAGTCGCTTTTGGCGATTTTTCGATGGTAAACAGTGCAAGCAGGTGCATCAGTTGGCCCGGAGGTGGTTGCGGATCAATACGTCGAGGAGAGGAAATCTGGTCCGACTGGCGACACAGACAGGAGACACATCGGCCCCAATTCAGCTTCGACGGTGCCGCCCCCATATCCACATCTCTCAAAACACGTGATACCAAGATAAAACCGCACAACCCCTATACTAATTAAGTCGGAAGCGAGGAAAGCAACGCGAATCGAAAATGCAACGAAAATTACTCCAAAAGTTGAAATTATGTCGGTACGGAACTCGCGACTTTAAATAAGCAATCAATGCTGCTATTTATACGAGTATAAGTTTATAAATGGAAACCCAACCTGTTACAATATCGATTGATGTACTAAGGCAACTTTCTTCATTATAAATTTAAGCTTCGAAGACCTGCTGCGAATTATTCCCTTTCTTATAAAGTTACAAAGTGACAGAAAAATGCACAACAAATTCCTTTATTATTCAGTTTCGACTGTAAACAATAGAAAAAACACTTTTAGCGCGAAGAAAAAAGTAGTATTTGCATTAATAAGCCTGTTATTAACTACCTTGCAAATATAGGAGCTTTTCTTATATCTTCAGAAACTCAATAAACTAATAATTTCAAAAACTGTCTTTATAAATAAAAGTATTAAAATCGTAACAATACATAAACATGTTAGAAAGTGAATGTAAACACTATACTATTCACTGAAGACAATAAACACCAACACGAATATCATAAAAGACATGTGTTTCCTCCTGTTTCTTTGATATGATATAAGTGTTTCCTTTCGAAAAAAGTGAATCTCGTTTCTTTTAATTGTAGGAGAAAGCACTATACATACAAAGTTTTTTGAGTATTTTTTTAGACCAATATCTAAGTTTTTGTAATTAAAATTTAAGTCATAATTAATTAATAAGTAAAAATATATTTGTTACAAATAATTTCTGTTTTCAAAAATTTTTTAAAAGTTTTAATTTAGACCTTTTAAGCAAACTTTAGTGTTTTTGTTTTTTTTTTGTTTTTACAAAAAAAAAGTTTATAAGAAAGAAGGAATATTAGTTTAATTGTAGCCAATTTGCGTTTGTACTTTTTTTACTAATTTTGAGAAAAAAGTTAATAAGTATTTCTTATAATCATTAATTGTTTATTATTTTATCATTTTTCTATAGTCGTTAAAATAGGTATAACTTAAACAATGCCCGGCTCTTACGTGGTCACCAATAAAAAGCATAAGGCAGCATAAGTCAGACTGCAACACTTTTTAAAATGTCACGTTAAAATTTCGTTGAAATTAATGTTTAAACCCAAATTCGGTGTTTTTTACCCTATTCAAAGTAAGTACATACGTCATAATAGAACAATGTAAAACATGCCTTATAATTTATAGAAGCTGACTTTGTTACATGAAATGAAGGAAAACATTGCTCAGTGTAATTTTGCTCTGATACGATTGTTCTGCTAGTTGCTAACAATCAAAATAGGCGAAGCATTCGTCTTCTTATTATATTTTATGGACTATAGTTACTATGTTTTCGTGTAATTTCTAACAATTGCTACACTCTTTTTAATTCTATTACAGATTGCTACAAGAGTTCATCAAATACTATACACAATATAATATAATTGTATTTTTAAAATAAACCAAACGTTGAAATGATTTAAAAATTATACAAAATGTATCAGAACTCTTGCCACAGAAAAAAATTCAAGTGGGATAAGATGCCAAAAACATAAAAAAATATTAAAAAATAATGATACTGATGATCTTGTATGTATATGTTTTTTTTAGAATTATTTAGTAAAGGTCCAAAGATTTTCCTAATAAAAGCGACAAATAACTTTAAACAGAGTTACAATTTAGGATACAGCTTCTTTGTTTCCTCTTCTAATAGCCTGTAGCAAAAAAACTTGGAAAACTTTTTTTCAACAAAAATAAAGATATGAAAGTGCAAAATTTAAACTCTCATTACTTCGAAATATTTATAGATAGAATTTTTTAACATTTTTCCGATATTCCTGGTATCTTACCTTACATGATATTTTTCTCTGGTGCTTGAGTTCTGGCGCACCTCTATATGTAATAAAAATTTGACACGTAAACAAGAAAAAGTCATAAAAAATAGAAATAAAAAAGTTTAAATAGAAAACAATAGCAGGTTTTTCATGAGTACCTACTTTTAAAACTGCTAAAAAAATTACTCTCATATGTTTTGTGACGATTAAAAAAGTTTTTAAAAGTCATGAGATATGATCTCTCAGAAGAAGATTCGATGTCTGTGTAACTCAGTCTTGAATAAAATCGATTTGTGATTCCGGAGCCACTCAAATATCAGAGGAGCGTAACTAATCTTCAAATTTCTACAACTTTCTATAAGTAAAACATTTATCAAAACTCTGAAGTTGGAAAATTTTAGTAAAACAAACAGTTTATTATTCGTGATCTAATTTTGCTAAAATCGCTTCGTTATTTGTACATATACGTACAAAATGTTAAAAAAACAATATTATAGTGGTAAATTCAGATTTCTCACGGATATGGCAAGGTGTTGCGCAGAAAATTGCCTCGTTTCGTTTAATTACTGCGATATGAAAGTAAAAGAAATTTTTTATTTTACGTTAGCGGTGGGGAAAGAAAGTGCAGCCGATATAAGGAGTTATAAAGCAATTTATTTTCGATTTGCTTTTCCCCTTGCAATATTTTAGAGCCTACGCAGAAGCATAGAAAATCATTTCTGATGCTTGTTACGTACCGGAAAAAATCTATTAACTTTTTTGGTGACAAAAATAAATCTGGGTTATACTACGTGATGTATCTGACAAAAAATCTACACAACCACAATACTCAATAACGCGTTCAATTAAATCTTATGTTGAATTTTCGATTCGGTTGTAACATTTAACTCAGCTTAAACGACAATGGATTTGGATCGACTGTCTCGTTTAATCCTTGTGTAATATGAGAGGAGGCGGACATGTTGTATAAAATTCCCCCATAAAATGTCAATGCTGCCAATAAACAAGGCTAATGCTGAATTACCAGCGCAATTGAACGAGCGTTGAACTGCACTCATGACTATTGCCCAACTTTGCACTCAAGGCCCAACATGGCGTGTAAATGTGACCAGATTCGGCCTTTGATCAGACAAGAGTGTGTTGTGTTTAAATCGTCGTTACAGGAATTTTGATAGCGAGGAAAAGTTTCGCTGTAAAATGATTTAGTGGGACATAAAAAAGTTTATGTGTATCCAAGCGTTAGTGGCGAATATAGCCCCAACCACCGGGAACCAATAAAAAAGGTAGCTCTTGTATTCGTGGGAAATTTATATAAATTACTAATCACTCTTTCGTTTCAAATATAGAATAATCGTCCTGTCGTCTTCTCTCTCATATAATTGATAGTGTCAGTCGATAAAGACCCTATTTGACGTCATACACTCAGATTTCTATTTTAAAACAGAAGTGAATTAATCACGATTTGGAACATATTCAATGAATTTGCTCAAATCAACAAGTTCATTAACTGTATATGCCTACTTCCTAATTGCCGGTTATGTTACTTCCATCACGATCCGATCAACATCATGAATAACACACTCCCACGCTTGATACCTTCTTACGTCGAGTAAAACACGGATTTTATGCAAATTTTATGCAAACGCGACGAATCTCTGCCTTTAATGTTTACAAGCAACAATTTGCAATTAGGTAAGATTTTGATATTTGCCTTAGACGGCAAAGTTAGTTCTCTCGACATGTTAGTTTACATAAATTGGAGCAATTTACCTTTGATATTTGTACAAAAAATTATAACAAATTATATATACAGGGCTTTAATTTCAAAAGGATCCAGTCTCAATAACTTTTCAAGCAAAAACAGGTCGATTAGGATCTTGAGGGGCAAGTTGAAAACCAACATTAGTTACATTTTAAGTTTCATCCCCTAGTCGCTAGCCACCCCTACTTTAAAATTTTAAATAGCACCCCCTACTTTTTGAAACATTTTCAGAATGGGAATAAATGAGCATATGTAACTATCAAAGAAAAAAAAATTGTCAATTCGTTTTTTAGTTAAGGGTAATTTTTGAAATTTTTAGTCCTAGTAGCCTTTGATTCAACTCAATTTAATTTAAATAAAAGTAATTTTTTAATTAACTGAACTGTCAAATGGTACATTTTCGCTGAATTATTGACACCACCGCCTTCTTAATAAAATGTATTAGATGACACATAATCAAAATCAAAGTTAAAGGCTACTAGGACTGATGGAAATTTCTAAAATAAAACTACCCCTAACTCAAAAACGAATCGCCAAAATATTTTTTTCATTTATGATTAGATAAGCTTTTTTCCACCCCTTCCAAAAATGTTTCTAAAAGTTGGAGGGGCTCTTTAAAATTTTAAAGTAAGGGTGGTTAGTGACTAGGGGATGAAACTTAAAACGTATTTGATGTTGGTTTTAAACTCTCCCATCGCAACTCAAATCAACATATTTTTTATTTAAATTAAATTGAGTTCAATCAAAGGCTACTAGGACTAAAAATTTCAAAAATTAAACCACCCCTAACTAAAAAACAAGTCGACAAAAAAAAATTTCTTTGAGATTTAAAGACGCTGATTTTTTCTCTTTCGGAAAATGTTCTAAAAAGTAGGGGGTGCCATTTAAAATTTTAAAGTGGAATTTATAATGTAACTAATGTTGGTTTTCAAGTTCCCCCTCGGGATACTAATCGACCTGTTTTTGCTTGAAAATACATTTACTCAATGTCAAAAGTTATTGAGACTGGATCCTTTTGAAACGAAAGCCCTGTATATTATAACGTTCAGGGAGACCTAGATCCGTTTAATCTACAAGAACAATGTAAAATTCTACTGCACAAAGAGTTTACTAATGATGTCAATTGTGTTCTATCGGAACAATAATTTAGAATAAGTCACCGATATTTTACGAAGGTTTTACTTTATTTTGCTCAATTCTTTTAATTTTTTATTTTTATTTCAAAAGTATCTTTACTACAAATTTGTTTAATGTTTATACACAGTAAATTATACTTATAAAGAAAATTTTGAAAGAGTCTACGCTTTTAAGCAATTTAAATTGAATAAAATAGATTTCATTCTCTTTAAATAGCTTTTGTCTGTCTCTTCCCTTTTATGATTTTGTTATCACTAAACAAAAATATTTCAAAAACAACACTGGAATCTATCAAATAACGTTATACTAAAAATTTCACAAATCCATTTTTTTTTGTAAAGTAAAAATTACTAGGTATATTTTCGTCCTGAATCATAATTCAAAAATCATAGCCAAATAGCTTAGAAACCTGAAATTTTACCATTAAATACTGCAAAATGAAAAATGTCTTTTCCTCAGCGACTCAAAAACAAAAAAAATACATGAACCTAATTTCAGATTGTTTTAATAATCCGAAACAGAAATATTTTTCGCATTTTATAACAAATACATTTTAAAAATATCTGAAGGTCTATTGTACAGCAATTGATGTCTTAGTGTTAACATTAAGAACATTTACAAAGATTGAGTGCATTGTTGAGTAGTGTAACCGTTAAGTAAATGAAATACCAGGGCATTTAACTCTCTCTCATTCCAATTTTACACTGTCATATAATCGCCTATTGTGCAAAATTTAATAAGGAATCTAACTTTTCGTACATAAAATTAACAATGAAGTAATTTCTTGATCTTTGGTTTTTAAACATCGTTTATAAAAGACAAAAAATTCTTTAAAAGTCTTTATGGCATTACCATAAAACCAGTTTTTATTTATTTTAGAAATATCTTTATTATTCCAATTTCGAAAGTCTTGAATCTTCCTTACCAACTAATCAGGATTTTGATTAAACCATTCATGAAACATGAAAATCTCATTTAGTGTAGGTGTAAGAGAATGAATACTGCAAGTGCCTTCATAAATTATAGTACCTGTTGGTTTAAGAGAATTAGTTTAACATAGCTGTAATAGTAATATCTACTAATTTTTCAACTTGAAAAATTGAATTCACAATTGCAATTTCGTTGGCGTATTTCCTAAAGCATTTTAAACTTTCTCATTATAAGAAAAGTTCCTACAAGTTTGAACTTTATTAATTAATTGCTTTAATAAATGTCGAGATTTGATTTCTTCAATTTTGTGTAAATACAAAATAAATTTGAGTAATTTTACATTTCCGGACACTAAGTACGGCAGCTTTGTACAGCATTTACATTTTAAATTGTCGGCAAAATTGAAATAATTATCGCACAACCTGGAAAATTTCCATTCGGAATAAAACAAATTGATGGTAATTAATGAAAAAACTTCATTTTTCATGTATATTTTATTTTCTATCATAATATTTCAAGCCTTCGATACAACCATTAAAAGCTTTAGCGAGTATTTATAAATAGATTCGGAATGAAGCTTTCTATATCACTCATGGGAATATAAAGAGGCGTCAAGCTGTTCGAGGTTGAAAGAAAATATTTCTTCCGTAACACTTTCTTACGTAAATAAGCAAGTAATGAGTTGTCGATATTCATACATCACTGATTCAATAGCATAATAGCATTTTAGACAAAAGTTCAATTAAAAAAATTCAAATAATGTGTAGTCCAACGTTCACTCTTGTCATTAGTATTTAATGTAATAGAGCTTAAATGTCAGAATCATATTGTACTATTACACAGTAACTCGATGACAATAATATCAATTTCTCTCTAATGAAGAGATGCATTCTGTTGTAATAACGCGACAAAGCTTTAATGAATTAAATTGTTTAAATAACGTCTTTGTTACACTCTGTTCCAGCTCTTTCCAGCTCTCAAATGTTTTCTCCATCAAATTACGTTGTTTTAGCTTAGACAAAAAAAGCAAAAGCAAATTACTATTTAATTATTTAATCTCTCCGAGCTTTTGAAAAACAAACATATTGTTGCTTGATTAAATGTATAAGCTTTTTAATAGAAAACGTATAATTAAATCTCCTCTTTGATACTCCTAATTAAATTTTTATCAACTAGAAATAGGTTGAAGTCCTATAAAATACTGCGCGTTACTGTCAAAAGGTCAGTTTTAATATAAAAAAAAATAAAAGCGTTATTGAAATCTTAAAAAGTAGTTTTAGTAAATTTAATCGAAAAGTGAAAATAATATTGGATGGCGTTAAATTGAAAGAATTTATAGGGTTTCTGATGTGAATAATATAATTATTTTCTGACAAATTTCAATTTTTCTGCCTAATAAATTTCATGTAAAGTGTCAAAAACTAATTAATTTTTGTTTCAATTTGTTAGTTGAGATTCGTTTTTCACTTGTGTGAATCAAGTGGCGAAAAGGGCATTGTTATATGGAATTTATGATTGAGTCAGGAGAGAGCTTAATTTCCGAAACGAACCAAACTAACCGCGAGACAGACGCATAAAAACCTCTAAGGTATATCACTCTCGGGGGAATATATCCATTTGCATATGATTTCTCAATGGAGAAGCTCTCTTACATCACAAGGGTTGTTTACCTTCCGTTGCGAGTTTTGTTTTATGCTCCATTAAATGACGAAAAGGCCACCTGTAAACTTAAAAAAATCTTTCCATTTTTAATACTCGCATGGCTAGATTGTTAATCTGCACGAAGAAACCCACCTTTCAATTAAGTTTTTTTCTCCAGGGAAAAACTGCTCTTTAACGCGGATCTATGCGATTTGCGGTAATCCGTTGCTCAACGATGAGATTTCCGCTTAGGTTTGGACTAATTCACCGATTCTTGCGAAAATTTCATAAATGATTATTAGAATAGAGAACTAGCGCATAATTTCGGTCTTACATCCGAATATTATTGAATTTATGCAAATGGTGCTGTCAAGTGTGGCATTATTGCGTTCAACGCGACGCTGTTTGATACCAAACACAATAATTACACCATAAATCTCGACGAGAGATAATAAGATGACAAGTTAACCAAAATCAAGTTATGAGATACTATTGGCTAGAAGATGTGTGTTGGAAGCATAAGGAAATTTAATCAAAATTTTCTGACGTACAAACGCTTTCTCTTGATTATGTGAAAAAATTAAGCGGAATAGAGCGGAAATTTCTTAAAAATGCTGTCAGGACCAATATTACACAAAACACACAAATGCCTTTAAAAGTAAACCCTAAAGAGGCGTAGTAAAAATTGAAGCATTGATTAGAGATGCAGGGTCTTTCACACAACTTTAGGAGGCTTGAGCCTAACGCAAATATACAAAATTCACAAAACACTAGATACAAAAAAATACACATTTAATTATTTAATTTTTGGAAACTCATGACTACGGAGAACTATATACTAGGAGACGAAACGAGATACAAAATTGCTCGATTTTTTGGCGGAGTAAAAATGAGGGCGCTTAAAGCGTTAATTAATTTAAATTTAACCAGTTTACTAATAGCTTGAAAAAAATGCAAAAATGTTGAGCTTTACATTCTTAATAAGCTGTAAAAAACGAACGACTAAATTTTTCAAGAGAAATATGAGAAAAAAAAAATTTAATTCAAAATCTGTGTTTCGTGTCATGTTTTTCAAAATGCTGTGAATACGGTTGAAGATACAAGAAAAATGTAAGAAAAAAAGTTGTAGAGAATAAAATTTTCTAGTAAAAAGTCTGCGAGACCATACCTCTATCTTTAATGGTTTAGGCCTCAAAGACGTTCAAAGCCGGTCAAGCGACGGTTTCATTTAATTTTTACTGGTGATTCTGTGCCAGAGGAACACTTTAGAGTAATTTAAACCTAAACTGTTGAAGATAGGAATATTGTGTCGAGGACTTTTTTGTAGCAAATTTTATTCTCTAGAATTTTATTTGTTATACTTTTTTTGTATCTTTAACCATATTCGCAGCGTTGTCAAAAATATTAGGCGGAACGCAAACTGATAATTGTTTGTAATTTATTTTTAATATTGTTTTCGATATTTTTGAGAACGCTGCGAATACGGTTAAAGATACAAAAAAGCGTAGGAAACAAAGTTTTAAAGAATTAAATTTCCTAGAAAAGAGTCTGCCAGACCATATCTCTATCTTCAGCCGTTTAGGTTTAAATTAATTTTCTGTCTCTTGACCACCGGTAAAAATGACACGTATTCGTCACTTGAGCGTCTTTGAACGTCTGTAGGACCATTGAAGGTAGAAAAATCTCTCGCGGACTTTTTTCTTGTAAATTTTATTCTCTACAACTTTTTTTTGTACCTTTAAACGTATTTGCAGCATTTTCAAAAATATAAGACGGTGCAAAAAATTGCTAAATGTTTGAAATTTTTTTAAATATAGTTTTCAATATACATTTTGCATTACCTTTATCTCTTATTATTGAGAATTTAATGCTCTATCAGTCTACATTTTTTTATTTGCGTTTTGCTCACCGTTATGTAAATACAGTCATTTTTTTATTCCATTGCTCTTAAAACTTAAACAGGAAAGGAACAACTGCGCTATGTGGCCACCCTCACGGAACTATCGAGAACGGGGACGTTTTGTTTTCATCGTGTCGTATCCTAGTCTTTATGTATCCGTACTCATGACCATAGCTCATAACAGTAATTGTCCAATTAATCACTGTTTCATTAATAGTCATAAACTGCAATTTTTCAGAAACAATTATCATTTGTTCTATCAAGAGACGGCATGAATATGATTCTAGTTTATCTATCTTAATCACTAACTAACTAAAAATGCTACAATTTTTCCAAATTTGTAATCGAGTTCGTGTCGGAATATGTATTATCGATTGCATCTTACTGCTGGCCTCGTAAAATTATGTGAAACCACCTGTATATTACCTATTAAGAAAGCAAAATTTAAAAAAATCCTCATAACAGAATGTGAACAAATTAATGGATATTACAAGAATTAAGAAATGACACTGGCAATATAAAACTTAATCTAAATACAGATTTAGCAAAAATAGCAACCACTCTTCTTTTGCGTCAATAACGAACTAAATATAGGGTGTCCGGAAAGTCGCGCATCTCGTTGAAAGGGAGTCATTGGGTAGTCCCCCGAGTACTGAAAAAATGTTTATAAAATACTATCTGTCAAAAAAATTTGACATTTGACATTTTTTTTATGTCTAGCTAATGATACTGGTGATCTTGTATATGTTTTTTTATAAATATTTAGTACATGTACAAAAATTTTGCAAATAAAAGCCACAAATGACACTAAACAAAGTTACAATTTAGGATACAGCTTCCTTGTTTCCTCTTCTAATAGCCTGTACTTACTTGAAAAATTTGGAAAATTATTTTTCCAACAGAAATAAATAGAGTCAAAGTGTAAAATTTAAACTCGCATTACTCTTAAATTTTTATAGATAGATTTTTTTAAACATTTTTCATGTTGTCTAGGGCACCGCCCGATGATACAGTGTCACGGAGGTGCGCGACTTTCCGGATATCCTGTATGTTACAACAAAAAACAAATTGAATTAAGTATTGAATTATTTTTTATACAAAAAGCAATTATAAAGCCACTGATACGTCGCCGAAAACTTTATTCGAGGGACTTAAGTTAAATATCCAAAGGGACAGATTTTCTTCTAATTTCTCTCTTGGCAATTACGTCAAAGTTTATAATAATACTTTTGTAAAGAGGGATATTTAAAGCATTTTTATAACTTTTCATTTAAATTTCATTTGAAGTCGAAAGAATTTGAATAAATAATTTTTGATGGTATTTAAAAAGTTTCATCTCGATTCACATTCTTCTCAAAGTTCCTAATTCGGATATTTGTAAGTCCTAAACGTTTTTCTACACCGACACGACACATTATAATACCGTGAAAAACCGGAAGCGTCTTGAATTATTCATAATCCTCGAGCTTTTTCCCTTACATAAAATGCTTTTTCTCAAAGGTATTGTATTATAGGTTGGTGTACGTGGTTAATATGTGGTCTAAAGTGTATTAAACTGCGACCCAACCTGTGATAGTCGATAGCGTGTGTGGTAATGAATTCGCAGCCAATGAAGCTATTTCCGGGAATTAGTCGCTATTCTCCGTGGGCAAGCGTGCACTGTCCACCCAACTATCTAGAGACATCACTCGAACTGGAGCAAAACTGTTAAAGAATTAAACCGGAAAACAGTAAATAAATACAGCAAAAAACGCATTTAACAATCTTCAGCTCTGAAACTTTCTGAAAACCTAGTCCACGAGTTTTGTTTAAAATCACTAAAAATAGTAATTAGAGAAAAAAGTGCAAAAACTCTTGTTCATCCGATTAAGGAGCTTGCATAAAAAAGAAAAGGCGGTAATAAAGCGCGATTAGTGCGCCAATATTGACATGTTTGTCGCGGATGTTTGTGTAAAGTAATGACGTGAAGCGCTGCGACGCTGGTATCGGCATCGCCAATAATTAAGAGGTTGAAGAGAACGCCAGGGAAATAAACGCACCGGCTTCCAGAAAACAATGTATTAAGAGCGAAACAAATCGCCGTTTTATCTCCAATATTGGTCTAAATCGCGACCGGTAATTTACGTGGCCGGAAATCCGATTGAGGACCGGAAGTACTTAACTGAAAATCGATCGTGTCTTCGTCATTTGTTTCGTTTAAAGTTGCGATTCGCAAATAAATTTCTTCGCTGATAAAGTTCATTGGCCATTAAGGAGCAGATCGATGCTATCTACATGTTTGTGTCAAAAACAAGGTATCAGAGCGGCCCCTTGGACCTTCCCGCAACCCCTGCGACATCCGCCGCCGAGACAAAATATTTCTAGAGTTTGGCCCAAGTTTCCCCTTTACACACACATTTATCAGCTATATTTAGAGAGACCTTTCTCGGTGACATTAGGTTATCGAGATGCGACGTGGTCATACATCTGGGACCACCCTCATATCGCCTTAATTAATTTCTCCTACTCGGCATCTTCGACCGCAAAGAATTAGCAATTTATAGAAAAGTCACATGGCATAACCACAGGTGGAAAATTCGTTTCGAGAATTTTCCCTTTCTGCATTTAAGTTTTCAATATGAAGATACTTTCAGCGGTTTCGGATTTATAGGCAAATGGAAACTTTCACCCCAAAGAATCAAATATTCTAAAGAATATGAATTTTATCATACACGATGATGCATTGTCTGATTTACTTTTACTATTTTTGGTTCGGATTGCAAGTTGCAGAAAATTTTTCTTTACTTTGGTAAAGCGGGGATAAATTTTCGAAACACTTTTAAACAGACATGTCATATTACAGCGGCTACGATACAATCTATTGTGTTGTTTTGAAGCAAAAGAAAACAAACATACGTCCCATTTTACTTTATAATACGGGAGGAATATAGAGAAACGAAATTGAATATCCCTTTTATATTAAAAAGTCTTGCAAGTGAATTTAAGCGATGACGCTGACGTGGTTAAAACAAGTGGCAATTTCCTGTGATCTTGAGAATGATCACACTTCTCAGCAAGTAATAACAGAATAATGGAAAACTTTATAATAGCAGGGAAATTGATAATTAGAAGTTTTCGGGAAAAGCCCCAGACTTTGATAACAGGAAACGATCCTCACTCGAACGAAAAATATTGCTTTAATATTTGGTAGAAGACTTTTGATGTCGAGTGTTTTGATTGTTGGTATGTAATTTAAAATCAATTTAATTTAATAATGTCAATGAAAATTAAATTTCACTTTGCAATTTTCATTTTAGTAACATCTTCAGGGAATCGTTTCAGCAGGAAAGAAATAAGATACCAAATTCACAGACAGTGATAAATACCTTCGCAGATGTTCAAAATTCATGAACGCTTCCACTCATATTAAAATGGTTAAACTTGTACTTGTACCAAATACAATTTTGTAGACAACTCAATTAATTCATCAATTTTTCAGTAATAATTAATTTCTCGCTATTGATTTAAAAATCGAATCATTTGTTATTATTAATAAATTTCATTCAATAAATTCTGATATAAACTACTTTGTTTTAATTACATTTCCATTGATATAAAACTTTGAAATAAAAGACGTTTCTCTTGTGAGCTGACGAAAGAATATAACATAAATAACGAGAAATGATTGTATTTTTGAATGCAAATAAGAACATTTGTAAGAATTACCCCATTTCTTTTTTTGAATAAAAGTTCCAACCTTATAAAAACGGTGTATTTTTTATTTATGCTTTTTCTTATTGCAAGTTTGTTTAATATTTAACATGTTTTTAAAGCATAGTACACTAGAAACGCTTTTACTCATTTAGTCTTTAACTGAAAGCTTTCGTTTTCTGAGTAATTGGTGTTACTAACGAACCAGATTTTGCTTTTACGAAACGAGAAAATTGAACTGTATCATCTTTCCGGTCTTTAATGAGATGCCCTTTACTACTCTACTGTTAGTCGAGTTTTAATCATCTCCAATTAAAATAAAGAGCAACTTCGACTAATATTCTTTGAGTGATAATAATAATAGCCTACACGCGTCAGGTGTTTTAAACTAGGCGAAAGCTCTAACAATTTAGTTTTAAATTTAACATAAATAATTTTAGTTATTAACAAAAACTTAGACGCTGTTAATTTGTTATTCATACGTATAAACTCAGTAAAATTTTAAAAAATTGAAGTTTTACGATGTACTATTTTTGAACTCAAGCGGTACGAGATTTAGAATAAAAAACAACATTTTTTTGATATATTTTTGAATCACCCTCTACATTTATTCATTAATTAAAATTAAATACATTCTAAGCTATTTATTTTTATAAAATACGTAGCCCTTCAACAAAACTCATTAAATTTACAAGTTCAGAATTTTTACAAGTCTAGTGCAAATATTAGGAAATTATTTAATAACATTACAAAAGAATATACTACTGGTTTGATATTTTTCTCGTTACACACACAATTTATAACAATATAAAATTAATATATAATGATTTGAAAATTGCCAAATTTCTTTCAAATTTTTTATGTTTTCCTTATTTTACTCGTCTTACTTTGGAAAACAATTTGGTTGTTTTTTTATTCTTTTTTTAATTTCAGTAAGCATAACAAGTGTCCAATTTAGTTCTCACTGTAGTAGGTATTTTATTATTGTATGAGTTTTAAATGTCAAATTTTTAAATAGAAACGTTATTTCGTTAGTTATTTTTTAGTTTGTCTAAACAACTCAAACCAATAGTCTTTTACGAGTAGGTTAGAAACTACAAATGACATTAAAAATAACACTAAATAATTAGTATAAATTCTAAATTACTAAATTTTATATATACGTTATATTTATTTACCAAATAATTTTATGAATAATGTAGGTAGGTATTGCTCAAAAAAAAATTAACGCACTGAAAATAGTATTTTCATTAAATTCCTCTTATTCTGTTCCAATTTCTGATTTCTGATTCTGACATTTGAGTACATTGTAATGTTCTTATCAAGACTTATACGTCTACTATTAATTTCAAACCACTTTTTAAACAAAATCCTTGAATTTTGTACAAAGTGATCAAAAATGACTGCTGAAGTTGGGCATTCTAAATTTTAGTTTTAAATAATACCACCTCCGCTTATTGACATCTTGACACTTAAAACTGCATTCAAATTATCTTGATATATCACTTTTTTGTCAACTAAAATCATATAAAGAGAAAAAAGCGAAAATTCTTTTAATTCTTTTGCGATACTTGATTACTTTGTATAATAAATTTAATAAAATGTAAAATGTTGGGTTGTCTTTGACGAAGAGTACATTTATTTCCACTTTGTTGTTAAATTTAGATGAAAGTGGAAGTAAAAAGCAAAAACGTGTATTTAATTTATTGTTCCTAGATAAAAAAAACTATCAAACTATATTTTACAATTTTTTTGGCAATATTCAGTTTAATTTGTTCTTTTATTATTGCACATTACAGTATATTATTGTTCTGCGGCAGAAATGCTGTTAATTAAGATGACAACGGATAAGTAAAATTAGAAACACGTCTATTGAGTTTCCCTTTTAATTTAATGATTACTGTTGCTGCTAAATGAAGTAAAATTTTAATTAGGTTCACAATCAGGTCTGAGTTATCAGCAGAAAGTGTGTAAAGAATATAATTTAAATGTTTGTATGCAATGCGACGGTCGCAAGACGGTAATCGTCGTCCAGTGAAGTGATTGTCATGCATGTGTTTCTTACCGATTTGGGGCACGTCGTACTGGCGTGAGCCTCTGGGTGAGCGCAGCATGAGTTGCGAGTTGACTGCGACAAGCTGTGGCAAATGTTGTGTCATGTCAACAGTGGCAGGATTCTGTCCAATAGCTTGCTGGTCCCTTTTCTGCCAGACGTTGGGCCTTCTAAAAGAGTCCCGCTCCAGGTGCAGCGGCTGCGGAGTGGCCACCACGCACACCCAGAACGCGGCCGCTACCACGGCCCACATAGCCGCATACACTCTCACGCCTTCAGGTTATCATCGCGTCGAACCATCAGTTGACCAGAGCTGCGAGCCACTTGTTGACGCGCGTCCAATTCGCGAAAGACTCCTCGACCGAGTGGACGTCCTCTTCGCAGAAAGTTGGCTGCTGCTGAGGGCTGGGATGGCGGCTCGCGACTGCCGGGACGACGGCC
>NW_025401006.1:1489666-1492247 GCF_015345945.1 Tribolium madens
TCCAAAAGATTACAATATGCATTATTCAAACGCACCACGAGGACGACCAAGACCTGGACACGAGAGTGGACCAAAGAGGACTCGCCGCCGCCGCAGACACCGCCACCGGCGCCATCCCGTACCAAGGCCGGAAGGAAAAAAGACCACCTGTTATGCCGATTCCTCCCCATTCATGGATTCTGACACGACGCACGTCACCATCCGCATTTTTTCACCACCAGAAGATATCGATTGCACCACAAATGACCTCCACAACGCTATTTACACTAAACAAAATCATTTTTGCGTTTCAATAAAAAAAAACAAATTGGAAAAAAGTGCGCTTAAAGAAAAGTTTCCAGAACTCGCATTGTCATGTTATTACACAACATACTAAATGACAACCGTCATCAATCATCAAATACAGATCGATGCTTTTTCATAATTAATACTTCCACCACCATTTGCATCTTTTACGAGTCATTACTAATTTTCTCATTCAATTAAATTATTTTTAGAAAACCATTTATTAACCTGGACACATTGTATAATATTTACCAATTCTAAATACAACACACGGAAGAAAACTATAAAATATTATCCATAATTGTGCTTCAGCCAAGAAGAAATTTTAACACCATAGTAGTGCTCTCTTTTCAGATTTTTCGCGTTTTTGATAATTCTCAATAATCAAGTTCGAAGCATTGACTTGCTAACACAATACATATTATACTCAATTATCTTTGTTTTGTCTCTAATATTCGCATAACATTTTTTATAACCAAATTTTGCCGTACATACATATGTATATAATAGTATATTATGTAACTAGGGTTATAAACGCCACTTTAGACATGAGTTTCATTAGGCACGAGCGAAGCGCAGCGGAGCGAGTGTTTAATAAAACAAATGTCTAGAGAAGTTTATACACATGTTACATACTATACTTTTTCTATGATCACCACAAAAAAAAATTACTTAAATAAAAAAATATTTGTGCTTAATTTAATTTGGTATTATAGTTCACCTTTGTAAATAGGTATTCCTTGTCAGGAGCAGACGATAAGAATTCTTTTATTTGCTGTTTTCGACTTTTTGGTTTATAACCATCAGATTTACCCTTCAGCAACGGACACAATATGGGATATTTTCTCATGTCAACATTGTTTTTTAGGTTAAGCGTCATCCGCAACATTGAGTAGACTGTCCACAAAGAAGACGGTTTCACCCTTTTCGAAAGATCTTGAAAATATGCAAGCAGCACATTCCCAGATAAAGAATTTATTTAATTTCTTGACGCCAATCTTGGAAAAGTTTATATGCACGTTCGTACTGACTTTTTGATTTTTCCGGCAACAAATTAGCAGTTGCCGAGACCGCTGCTTCGGTAATCGCGGGTGGAGTGCAAATTCCAATAAAAACATCATCTTCACTTTCATTTTCATTCATTTTTCACAAGCCGCAGCCCCGTCTAAATAACAGCTAAATGACAACTGACAGAAAGCACCTCGGTGAAGTTAGCAATAAGTAATATTTTTCTTGAGGGCAAAATTTAAATTACAGTCGACCAAAAATGTGCTACTCGCATCATAACGCGTTTCCCCTAACATTTTCGTTTCGTGCAGCCAGATTCACACTCGGAACATTATTAGAATTACAGAAACATAACTTCAGCTCGTGACTAATATGACAGTTGCTATTAGCAACGTGACTAATACGCATAAAACTCACGGCTTGTTAAAAGGTGTTTATAAAAGGTCACTTAGCGTCATGGAAACATATACGATAATCCGTGTTTTAGATGTGGGAGTAGAAAAAATATATAGCTTAAGCTTTTTTATGTTTTTTTGCGTAAAACATTTTTCCCACAATGAAACAAATTTCCATTTTTCAAATTATCACAGTCGAAATCATATGTTTTCCAATTAATGCAGAAAAACTATTTGCAAAAATTAAAGTTAATTGTTGAGTCCCTATTTACAAAGACCCAAGTGGATCATTTCTTCCCTATGAAACAAAAATGAATTGAACTTCCTTGAGAATTTCTTGACAAATTCAAAGTAATCATTTCAAACTTTTACTTTTTTTAAATTTTACCAGATGTAGAAGGAAGGTAAAGGTAATGTTCAGAGAGTGCAAAAAAACAACGTATATACCACGAGACTAAAGAGCTTAAATTCCTCACTTTAGTCCCTCACCACCTTACCAACGAAAAAACTTATTAAACGATGATTATCGGGTAGTTTCCAGCATAGGAAAGGAGAGTTATCTTAAGTATTGCATTTTTACATAAATTACTCTACAATAAGATAGATTGCATTGCTCTAATTAATAAGATAATTTTTCTAGTTCCTAGATTTAATTCAAAATACTCCGTAACTTTTTAGTGTGGCCATTGTAATACAAATGTTTTTTTTAAATCTCCCTTGTATGTAATGTGTAGCAATTTCAACAAAATTAGCAGTAATTATGATATTTACTTTAATTCATTTAATTACATACAATTTATCATATACTTATTTTTTTTTTATATTTAGGCAAAATTTAATGTTTTTCTTTTCCTCTTTTGTTCCTTTTCATATGTTATTTTTAGTTATTATAT
>NW_025401006.1:1492307-1551311 GCF_015345945.1 Tribolium madens
AAATTAAATTAAAATAATTATCTAATATGTAGGAGTAGTTTACCTCAAATAACAACATTAGAATTAGAACATTTATTAAATAATTACATTTGTATTTGTGATTACTTTTCTTTAAAATTTATTATGTATTAATGTGAGCAATTTTTTCTCCATTCACTGAAACTATCCACTTTCTATTTATGATTAATTTTTTATATTTTTCCGAGCTAATCGATAGGACTGTACATGTCACAAACGTAAAACAATCAAAATCAATATTAATACCAACAAATTTCGAAGCCTCAGAACCATAAATCGCGTCCTTCAACAAGCGAAATACCCCAAACGGTGACGACTGAATCGAAAAAAAGACCACCTGTTTGCCTTGTCCATTCACAGATTCTAGCTATGCTAACGTCACTTATGTTTTTGAAGGTGGTGTCGTGGTATTGGTAGCAAGGGTAACATACAATATTGATTTCTCACCCCAACCACCACTACAATTATTTCAGACACAATCTAAAGCACCTCAGTTCTCAACGCATGGCATTATTTACAAATAATTGATGGAAACAAACTAAAATTACTTCAAATTACACTTGAACCTGAAAAAACTGATTACGGATTTAAGAAATGGCCGAGTGCCTCTGCGAAGAGATCTAAATAAGAATAAATTACCGCAATTTTGGACAAAACTCTGTATTTATCGATTTGTACCATTGAAAGCATATCAACTATGACGTATTTTTTCATTGTAGCCACAAATTTTCCTAATTGCGAAATAATTAAATGCAAACTTTTTGTTAATTGAGCAATTAATGAGAGGATTAAAAAGCGCAATTGCGTCCAATATCAATAAAAAAGGAAAACGTTACAAGTGGTGGTGAAACTTAATAGGCGCTAAAAATAGTTAGCAGCAGCTAAATTGATTGTAGAGATTTTATTACGCGCCTCTTTCACTTATTAAGTTTAGCTCTAATATTATTTTTTCTTGGAAACATCAACTCTTCGATTCATTGACGTATTGCTAACGCTTTAGGACGAACATCCTCTGTGTTCTTAATTCTCTTTTAATAATTGCGTTTGTGTTGTATTTATTTCTTTTGGTTGTTTCGTAAAAGCTTCATTTGTAGCATTTTCCGCTTGATAATTACGTTAAAACAAATTAGCATTTATTAGGAAGACGAAGAGAAGTTGGAATTGAAATAAGCATGGATACATTTTATTTCTGCGATGGTGATGATAAATTGTATCTCGCCCACGATTTATTCTCAGAACATGTTTAATTTTAACTAATGAAAATTATTGGATTGGACATGAAAGCTCCTGAATTGAACCCTCTCACCTGGTAATTTGGGTGTTTGACGACGGGAAATAATTGCACAAACAAATTATTTTTTAAAAGCGCTTCTTTGAGGGAAAAAGAAATCTAATTCGAATTCGAATTTGTGTGCAAACTGAAATTATTCTTGATTTAAAGCACGTGATACAGATTGTACTCTATATAACAAAATAGCCGTTGTCATTGTTGCCAATTATTTTAACATTTTTTATTGAGATAAATATCACACATTATGAATCACCTCCGACAAATATTCTACGAACGTTTATGCCTGGATGACTACATTTTTCTAGAATTACTAAGACCTAAAACTATATTTTTTTATATTTCATAGAAATTGTTAAAGAACATTACTTATTTGTATGATGCATAAATTTTCATGGAAGTTATGGATTAATATTTTATTTCATTTTTCATAATGTAGGGGTGACTCAGTTAATTATTTCGTCTCTGAAATTTTTATATCAACAGTGCAATGTTTGTTTTTTCAGGTGACACTTTTAATTGTGAGCAAGTAAATTAAATTATCTGCTTGAAAAATAGATTACAAAAATCAATGATTATAAATTTTATTTTAGAATTTCAAATTTTGAACTGTTTTGTTACTCTTGGACTTTCTGTGATCCTTATCTTTTGATTAATTTATAAATTCATAACACATCGCTATTGAATTACCAACTTTTACGACCATCTATCGGAAATCGTAAAATTTGATGCATTGGAAACTGCATCGCGCTAAAAGTTAAAGTTCACACCATCTCTGTTTATTCAGGTGTTAGTCTGTGTTAAATACCCATTGTAATGACTGGTTTGTGGAATGACCTTTGCAAAATTTAATATCTAATTTTATATACAGTCAAACTTTTAATAGTTTTGGATACGACGAGAGATAAGATTTAACGATCATATGCACATCAATTTTCTAAATGTCATCGAGTCCCAAAACAAGCTAATCCCAAATATCAGGGCGCGAGCTTCTTCTGCTACAACAACAATTTGTCAATGTAGTCGACTCAAAGCCCACCCCGTTCGTCATTATCGAAGCTTTCAGAACGCTTTTCGCATATGAAATGCACGAAATAACGAGCTGTTCCGGTCACCCTGTCGTTCACACAGCGCCGCTTCCTGAATATGTTACTGAAAAAGATGTCTACCGACATCGACGCTTTCAGCTCTAATTTTTATTTATTAAAATTTTAAAATATTACAGACTTGCATTGTTAATTAATTACATTTTCTGCAAAAATGTGCCAAAAATCCAAAGCAGACACTTCATCATCCAACTATAACAGCTATTTCTTCTGACCGAGCACGTTTTCAGCGTGGGCGCCAAAATTGGGCAAGTTTGCTGAAAATCAGGTGACAGTGACAGGGGCTCGTTACACGATTTCGTCGGCTTTACAACAGGATATCTTCACTAGAAGCCCCTAAGTTAGAGAGATTCTCGCCGGAATCACGATTAGGATCTGGAATTATCACCGCAATTCTGGAGACAATCATAATTTTGCTCGAAAGTTAATAGGCTACGCGATTGGTTATCTAACACTCCTGGATATTCTTATACGCGATTATTGGATAATAGGAAATATTTAGACCATAAATAGGTATATATAAAGGGTATTCGGATCAAGTCGCCCCGGCTGATACACCTAAACTTACTTCTTTTTTTCAAAAAGTAAATATTTAAGTAATAATATTAATTCTTGGCTTTCTTAATAAATGTATCAAATTTTTTTAGCACATCCGGTGTTGCCGGAAATGCTACCAAATTTAGTTTTTCAAACAGAACACCTATGTTTTTTTTTGTCGAAACAATAATAATTGGCATGAAAGATACGGTAAACCACTATACCAGGTGAATAAAAAGTATAGAACCAAACGTTTTTTCTTAAACTATTTATTTTGGAAAAACTAATTAATGAATGATAAAGTACTATAAAAATGTTTTTCGAAATGTTCTTTTGTTTTTGAGTTCTACAAAAAAAAATATTTTTTCTAATGGCAACCCACTATAAAACCATTTTTCTCATGAAGGTTATGATCTAAGGATTACAACTATCTACTTTATATTTAATTTTTTCAATTTTTTTTTACATAAATTGCAATTTTGATAATTCAAAAACAAAATAAAATTTCGTACTGGAAATACGGTCACATTTTTTATATTACTTTAGTTTATATAAATTATTATTTTCTGGAGGCAAATGATTAAAAAAACCGCTTGGTTCCATACTTTATATTCACCCTGTATACAGGGTGTTTACAGTCTTGGAGTTAAAAATTGACCTAGTAATAGAAGAGTACAGAAACACTCTAACCGAGAAAAAAACTCACACAATTGTTATTATCAAGAATGTTATTTAACTCCAAAATATTGGTACACGGTTTGAGGGTCACTGGAATTATTTCCTTGTTCAGATAAAATTGTATTGTTGCAACCACCGCCTCCTTAATCAAATGTATCAATATTCCGCCTGGGCATTTCGTAAAAAATGCATTGGAGCAGTGATTCCGATTTTTTCTTAGTTACGGGGGTTACTAAGGAAAAACTGAATAATTTTTAATTATTAACGAAAAATGACGCAATTAATAAATGCTGTGAAGGAAGGATACAACAAAACTAGGTACGCCAGGGAGAATTGATATTATGAGATTGAACCCTTTAAGCTAAAAAACTGGATTTGTCAAAAATTTTCCCCAGATTAAAGCGCCAACGGGAATCACTTGAACTCAAAAAATGCCCAGGCGAGAAAAGGATTATTTCTATGGAGACGGCGATGGTTGCAACAGATAAAAAATCGTATCCATGACAATGAAAGAGAAAAGTCACTTCATAGTTTTGACACTGTCATCATTTGATTGGCTTTTGCTTTAATTTTTATCAAAATTCGAAGATCTTCTGATTAATCTCTTTCAGCGAATGGTTTCCAATAGGATTGATTCGTTCTCCAAATTTATAAACATTTTATTTATAAACAATTTATAAACATGCCCATTGTTGCAGCCGAAGCAGCAGTTCTCAAACAAATAGTGTAAAATGAATAATTTCCATGAATTTTTGTTTTATATAGCGTATTAGTTTTCTTCTACCGTGAATATCATCTCATTTAAATTTCAACCACAAGACCGTAAACACCCTGTATATTAATGTTTCATTAAAATTGTTGAAAAAGTTTTTTCAAATTTCAAACGCAGTGAAGTTAATTTTTACTTCATGAACGTATATTTTCTCGTCATTACTATTTTTTGCTTTAATCTCCGCTTATAAAGCACCTGTGGATCCCGAATTTAATAATAATAAACTTTTACGGTCTAACTTATTGCAATCGAAATATTCGTAGAGTTACTGTTATCTGAAAGGTAATATGGACAGTTTTTCAGATTATCCTTGGGCATAACTTCCGTTTCTACATCACCAAATAAAATTTAACTCAGGTTTACGGTTATTATTATGTGGAGCGTCGGCTAGAAGCTTGATGTAGGTTCTCACATGTGCTAAAAGCATCTCTTGACCGAACAGAACTGTTTCACACTTGCTTTGTTTCGGACGTGTATCTTACATACAAAAAATGCTTGTTTCACAAAAAGAAAAGCTTGGCAGCTTTAATCTAAAAAATAATTTAGCTACTTTATTTCAAGAACCCATTGCGAAAAGGGAATCGCTCGTCGTTTACTTTTCTTTTATTTACTCGTTCCACATAAGGCGGAAAATTTTATTTGATGTTACAAAAAAGAAATGTTGATACAAAAATCAAATTTAAATGTGTGTTGAGAATTACTTACCAATTTCATCCAAATGGCTCAGTGCGACCTGAAGAATAACAAACACACACAGTAGGAAATATATCTTCCGACTTCCTGTCATCTTTGGTGTTTTACTAAAACTAACCCAAAATACTATCTAGTTTGCAAATTTAAATAAACCCTCAATGGTGGGAAAAAAGATTTGTAACAGAGAGATAACAGTACAGATTTAATTTTACTGCTGATTAACTTAATCCCGAAATCAAGTTAATGTAAACACAATTTGTAATACTTAGTTTTTATAAAAATTTCATTTAATGTTTTATGGATTCATTTTGTTTGATACTTAGTTCTTCAATTTAATAACATACTTCTACAAAAATACTTTTTGCCCACTCGTTATCGTGACCTACGCAAAAAACAAAAAGGTTATAATATCCCCTTTGATTTCCACAAATATTTTTTTTTTAATTACTGATTCAAAAAAAACTGAGATTTAGTTGCTGTGTAGTACAAAGCTTGGTAAATAAAAAAAATAATTAATTTTACTTTGCTTTAGTAGTTATTTTTATATTAAGTTTGCGAAATGTTTTATTATCGTGAGATAATGCCGTTTTTTTTGTCAAAACCGAAGGCCGGATAAAATGGTATTCGAGCTTTAAAAGAGTTTTGCACACATAATAGGTATAAACATCGTTTTTTCTACAATATTTATCTGCAACTGCAATTCTAGACTCGGCTTCGCCTCATCCGGTACCTACTTCTAACAGATATATCTATATTTAAATTTAAATTAAAAAAAATAGTTGTCATATTTCTCTTAGTGCATGAAATGCAGTGCGGAAAATGCCGTCATTGTGTGAAATGAACATTTCACACACACCTGTAAATTTTGCTCTTTTAACAAAAAAATGTTCAGGTATATTGATTTCGAAGTGTAGTTTAACTTGCCACATGATTCTACGCTTAATTAGGTTTAATAATGTAACTGAAAAAAGAAAAAAAAAAGTGAAGAGATTTCGCATTGTTAATATTATATTCCTATCTAAGATAATATCTTAGCAAGGATCTCTCTAATTTCAACCGTATTATATTATTTGCAACATAACAAACAACCCAATATGACAGTTAGGATTAACCATTTTATAAACAGAATTGGTAAACAGTTTAATTATGAATCAATCTTGCAATTTAAAACTAGAAGAATCGAAATTATAAGAGCAATCAAAATAAAATATAAACATGATCTTCTGATAAAATTTGCATACACATAATAGTATTTACTATTCAGAATAATGTGTTTAAACATTTGGGTGAATATAATATCAGACAGAATGTTTATTTACCCACAAATCATGTACTTGCACACAATGAAACCTGAATCTGTTGACAAAGAGCACTTTGAAACGGCAATCCCGCATACTGTAATTATGTGCTAAAGAGTATTACATTAACAACAACCGGCAAATAAAGACGATTTTTAAAAGCGCATTCGTATAAAGTAAGTTATTCTCCATGATGTAAATAACGGGTTAAAAATCTAGGACATAAAAATAATAATAAAATTTCCAACAAACGAACTTCAACAAAAGACTTTAATTTTTCTGTTGATCATTGGATCTCCGTCTAATCCCATAAGATTCATGAATACATATGAAATATGAGCCAACTCACCAAAAACTCTGATCTACAGTTGAAAAAAAAATGCTACAGGTTGGCCGGATGAGAATAGAAAGGTTTTCTCAACCTTTCCGGTTTAATTTAAAACTGTAATTTAACTTGGGATTTGATCAGAACGCAAAGGCACTTAATGCGAACATGGACATAGAAAATTTTCAAGTTTTTACGTTGAAAGAATGAAAATTAGTTTAACGCCGTTGCGAGGTGGTGCACCTAACTTAATTATAATACATTTCACATAAAGTAAGGTTTCAAGTTTAATCTGCCTTACTAAAATAGAGATTTAATGCCAACAGACCCTTCTAATTGCGGTAGTCTTAAAAAGAGCTTTTAAAATAATAAAACACCAAAGATATTTTTAGCATCGACTCCAGCTGTCTATGTCTAATTACCAGTCCTTTAATAAAAAAAAAACCTTTTAATTTTATTTTGCAAATGAAAAACTAGATTTTCAGTTCCTTTAACCACTCCTGGTTTGTGTAAGACCCTTGATTAAACCCGATCGTTTCCCACAAGAATATAGTCTCTTGTGAAATTAAAAGAGGTCAACAATCAGTGTTGGAAACACGCGATTGGTTCAGCTAAAAATCCGGACGTGATCGATTTGATCCAAGAATAATAAAATACACATTTTCCACGTGAATTATAAATTTTAATTTGTTTCTTAATATTTTAATATTAAAACATCTTTTGACTATTTAAATCATCAAAAAAACTTTTCTAAATGATTCAGTAATTTTTAACTTTTGTAATTATAATTCAACAACTTTAAGGCAAATGTCACTTTACAATTATTTATTAAGATTTAACCAATCAAATTCAAAGAAAGTAAATAATTAATAAAACTTGGAATTTTTCAAAGTAAATATTTAACTATTTTAGTAATATTTTAATGCCTTAAAAAATTTGAGAAGTGAACTCTTTCACAACAAAAACCTATTTTAAATTATTAATCAGAAAATAGTTATTTTTGTTACAAGTATCTAAAATACAGTTGTTGCGGACGAATTATTGCTGTTTCCGGCCGTGGCAAAGCCACCACATTAACCAAATTGACTTTTTCGTCCGGAACTGAGTACCTAAAATAACCAATTTACGTACTGTTTTATTGAGTCCGGAAAAGATTCATTAAAAAAAAAACTCAAGTACCTAAGTCTCCAAAGCAGCTATTTTAGGTAGTATACAAAAAAGTTTTATTAAGTAAGGAAATTAAAATTTTATTAAAAACGGATTATATCAACACAAATAGGTTATTACCAATTAAACAGGATTGTTCCGGTTGTGTTTGTTAAGGGCCGTTTGTACCGCTTTCGGTCAACGTTGAGCAAAGCTTAAATTCTCAAAAACAATCGTTTCAATTGGTAACAACTAAAAAAAAATAACAGTGCAGAAAGTAGTAGAAACTTGTAAGAATCTGACAGACTTGTTAGTTTACGTAAAATATAAAAGAAATGACGTAATTTCCCGTCGCTTGTTTACCGGTGTATCCGTTTTATACGTCATTATACTACTCGAGATGTCATAAATCATTTGATAAAAACAAGCAGAATGATTCAAATAGCGACCCAACCGCAGAGCAATATCAATAAAGATGCCCACGCTTAGCCATCTTATATCGGGTGAATCTAGAGCTTCTGCATAATACTCGATGTTATACAAATCCAACGTCCTACGCTTTTGCAACTTTATTAATTTGATACTCGCAAGTCAACAATTTAATTATGCAGCTGCAAACAGAAATTGTCTTCATCGCTAAACACCTGAGAACATTGGATCTTTCTGACGATAAACAAGCTACAGAATCCGTATGGTATCATACTTTCAGGATAATACAAGTCGAAACATGCCCGTTAATAACTATTAGTTGCAAAATTGTAACAAGACTTGTTGCTTTGCATTCGTTGCTCAAGGATCGCTTACAATAATCATGATTAACAATAGTTCATTTAAAAGGAATAAAAATTCTAGTTTCTCACAACAATTTACAAACTAATAAACAGAATAGTAATCCCGCATCAACATTTAATAAAGTACAAAGTAATCAGAAAACAATGACTTATCCAACAAAAGCAACTTTGTTTTAAAGTTTCAAATTCTCTAAATAGGTGTTTATGATAATTATTATTAAAGTTATAAGAGTTATTAAGTACATTCATTTTGCATAAACGGATATCACGCGTCAGGTTTTTCACACTAATAGTGCTATTCTATTATTATTTGCAACTTCAGTAAAATATTTATGCCATGGATTGTTCTTTTAGAAGTTTGAGACAATAAATTTCATCCAATATGAATAAGTCGACGATTTTAGTAATTACCAAAATGTACAAGAATTTTTTTCAAGATCCAGAAATAACCACAAACTTCTGCAAATGTGAAATCTGGTGACAAGCTCAAAAAAGATAACACTATTATTAAGCGTGGTGATTCATAAAATTTCATGTGATTGTGTGTGCACCGGAATGTAATGAAACGGCAACTAAATCAAAGAGACTTCTTATCGCATCCTAGTGTCCAAGAATAAACCGACCAGATGGAGCTGTACGTGAGCGAGGATTTGCATTTAGATTACACTAATCTGACAAAATACGGCGTCCCAACTGGACAGCTTAGTCCTTATTCTATTAGTCAAACATATGCGGCACATATACTATCTATAATTGAATAGGTTTGACTAATTGCCGCTGCAATATGCTACGCAGTTATATGGTTCAATATTAAGTCATTGGTATTTATTACACACCTAATTAACACTGACTTTGACTTGTTGATAATAAACAGCAATTTCATCATCTATCTTTCAAGTTTTAAAAAAAGGAAGAAAAAAATGGGTAGCGGTTATTGGAAATGAGATATTTCAAATAAAAAAAGTTTTATTTCTCATAAAAATACAAATATGTTAAATAAACAAAATCGTTGTTTATTTTCGATCCGTCTCTCCAAACTTTACAGCTTGCGGCTGTAATATTTTAAAACGATCTCTTAATTCAGGTTGCCACAAATGATGTGTTTTAAGGCTTGATGAGGGCATGAAGACTGAAATTAGGTCATTCTGGGAAAGGTCGCGGGTTTGGGTCAAGGCCATTACAGCTTTAATACCAGTTGCGCACACGTGTCTGAATAAATCAGAAAAAATACCAGACATTGCTTTTTCCTTCTAAACTGATAGAAATAAAAATAGAAATGTCGTGTCTTTAGATTTAATTGTTTTAACCTAATGAATGGAAGCGGTGGCATCAAGAACCTACTGCTAACCCGGCGCATCCACCAAAAGCTAAATTGAGTTGCTTTAATTAAAATTTAATTTGCATACATGGGTGTGAGGGTTTATAATTTTGATTTAAGAAAATAATAATAGTTAAACCAGCACTATTTAGGCAATATTAGAGATAAGCGAAGTAAGTTATTTTACAAAAACAGTAATTATTTTATTGATCCTGATTTAATATTTATATTGGCTGATGTTTATTCCATATTAGTAGATGAATTAAAACTACTAATAAGTATCTTAGGGTTGATTCCAAAAAGTGTGCGCATAAACAAACCGACCCGGAATCTTGTAGGAAAACCTAATTTAGAAGTGATAAAAAAATAGAATTGAATCAGGCCGGTCCCTAATCTTAAAATCAAGTTCGTGTTGTCCAGTCCCATAAAAATATTGACCGTTCTTATTTTCTTCTGCTGTAAATGAATAAGGGGCATCGAGGAGCATCCGCTGACGCAACCAGCGAGTCGCTTTACAGGGGGTTCTTCAAGGGGGTGATTTAGTATGGGGATTGTTTCAAAGCGTGTGGGCGTGATAAGAAATGCAGCACAGCAAACGATCATTTTTGCATTTAGGGTTGCGATTACAAGTTCGACTGTAGTAAATATCAATTTACCTTGGAGCAATTATTGTTCCTTGCGAGTGTAGGCACAAGCTCATTTTCCTCCGTGCTCGCCACAGAATTATGAGTGAGATAATTGCTTCTCCTGGGTAAATAAATAACACCTCGCCACATCTAAATCTTTGGATAGTTGGGCTTGCAACCCACGCGAAAAATATAAAATGCGTCAGGTGTGATAAGGAAAGTAGAGGAGAGTTTAAACAACAGTTTCTGTTGGTATTTGCAAGACTGCTGGAGGGCTAAGTTTAACAACAACTTTAATAATTAATTAGAGATTGGTTCGAAAATTCGACCTTTCGTTGATAAATTTGTGTATTTATGAAACGACTTGACGTGGTATTTGACTGCGCCTTAAAATATTCACAATCAAATTAAAGATACTTTGCAAGAAATGGGTAATTAAACGTGTCTAAAAATACATTGTCAATAAATTTATTATAGAGTATAATACCTATCACAAAAATTAGATTTTGAACTTTGTAAAACATAAAACAGCAAATATCTGCTCCATAAATTACTATTTAACATAAATCTATAACTCTCTTTGTACAACAACTTTTTACTACTAATACGATATACCGATTCAAGCTCGATCATAAATCTTAGGCAAACAAAATGTAAAATATACAACACAGAACTTGCTTACAATTCATGCAAAAAGTTGCAAATGCTAATTGTTTACCTTCCTATTATTTTCAGTGATGTATTATTTGCACAAACAGTAACCAACTACTAAATAAAACACACCTCAACCCACTTAATTAAATAGGAATTTTATAATAAGCAAATATGCACACAAACTCTAGAAAAAACCACAAAACAAATTTGTTCCGTTTTTAAAACGCACATATTATGCAGATTCAACACAACGACAATAAATTATTTTTGACACCAGTTGGAAATCATCGGTTTACGAACAATAAATATTTGTAACAGT
This sequence comes from Tribolium madens, assembly GCF_015345945.1. Taxonomy (NCBI): domain Eukaryota; kingdom Metazoa; phylum Arthropoda; class Insecta; order Coleoptera; family Tenebrionidae; genus Tribolium; species Tribolium madens. The sequence continues at coordinate 1,503,877 of NW_025401006.1, forward strand.
GTCATTTTGTTTCATCTACAATACATTGTGACAGTTTTTGTTTAATGTTCGTTACTCTTCATGGTACCTAAATTTATCGTATTCAAAAAAATAAAATACTGTCATAAAAATCTTCATTTCTAAAAACAATGAACAAAAAAAAATTAATACTTAATAGAACACATGATATACAAATTCCTTTATGCAAAAAATAAAACAAAACTTATGTTAAAAAAAAGCATAAAACTTGAAAAAAAATTAATAACATATTTCTACATTACCTACCTGCTGAGTAACCATTTTTCTGACAATTTTTGCATGTTACAAATTATAATTGAAAATGTTAAAAAGTATGCTTTTTGTTTATTAATAAAAAAAATATACCAACTTGAGACAATCTTAAAAGAGTGTAATTTATTTTTGAAACTTTTATAAATTGAAAAAACGAAGTAATCGATTTCAAAACACATTTATTTCTTCTTTATTTCCAAATCTATTGTTTGTCAAAATAGTTAGGAATGTCTTGACAAACAAGCTTTTTTGTAGAGTCTCTGAATAGAGCAGAATGAATTATTAAAACCCCCTAAAACCCATTTTGTAAAAACTCATTATTGTTTAGTCAATAAAAACCAGCATTTTCATATGGATAATCTAGAGAAAGTTATGTTCAAACAAATTACACAAAGTGAGAAACTGACGTCATGTAGGGAAACAAGATGCCTCATCTTGCTGTCAACGACTATGATCCTCAGGTTAGTGTTGCGTTATTTATAACTATCTCCACGTTTACAGCTCATAAATGCTTAAAGCCCGGTTCGGTTAAAATAGACAATAATAATCCCTTGTAAGTATCCACGCAATGCGTCAGAAGAAGCAAGAGAAGCCATCTCTATGGTCATTTTAGTTGGATAAAGCTTGAACTTTGGTTGATATTTTATGAAAAAATTAATATTGAACAGCGTCATCAATATTACTTGCCTTTTTATTTCGCTCTAATGCTCTAACTAATGGGTTTTTTATCATGCTTCCCAACTTTGTAGTTCATTAGCCTTTTTAATCAGTTCTTTGTGCGATATAAAAATTGTTTTACTTTCCAAAAGTCAAGATTATACATGAAATAAATTATCATCTCAATTTTGAGTTCTGATTTGAGTGAGACAGGAGAGAATGTGATTATTTTCCCACTTTGAAGTCGCACTTCTTAAAAAAAATCTCTTAAAGCGACACTCGCTTTGAGAGTTGAATGCTCAAAAATTTACACTTTTTCTCAACGAGACTAAGGTCATTGTGGGGACGTTTCGTCCGGGCTGAAACGCGTCGTTGCAAGGACCCAGCCTGGTTAGGATGCGGAAGCGCAAAAGCCCGATTCTATTTTTAGCTCGCCATAAAGCTTTCTCTCACCCTTGGGCCCGCGAAGTGTGCCGACTTGAAACGAAGCCGTGATTACGTCATGCTATAATATTTCTCCTGGACGCTCTAAATCCTGCTACCTATGCCATAAATCCTGAAGGTCCTGCGAGCATCTTGCTGTCCTGTTTCTACACTAGGCGACTCAACACGTACCATCCAGCTACGTCTTCCACAGATTAAACACCAAAGAGTTGACACGGTTTATTGTGACATTCATTTTCATAGACGTTTACTATTGTTTATGGCGAGATGTGAAAAGAATAACAATGTTACAGCCACTGGACAGACGATTAATAAAGCTGTCAATGCTTAATTGAATTCTCAGAAAGGCAAAGTGGCAACAAGCTTTATCAAGATTTAACCAAACAATTAAATAAAAATCACGCCTACATGTGAAATGCCAAATTTCAACTTTTATTTCATTTCAAAGTGATCCTAATTGGTTTACATTACCACAGACGACCAATTAAATAAAAATGTCAAAAAAACCTAATTAACTTTGGTCTAAAATTATAAACAATGAATCTTTCTCTTCTTTCAGGCTTATGGTGACCATGAAATTAAAGACACTTTTTGCAACCACATTGATATATGGTTGTTCAAGTACAAGTTATCATTTATTAAACTCAAGTTCTTGACTTAATTGTAACTAAACACGATTAACATTAATTTTAATTATGTTTCCAACTTTTAGATTTATTTACTTTCCACACAAACAATTTGTAGAAATAATATTATACTCATATTTTTGAAAATAGGCGGCAGCTGAATATCTACTCTAATAACTCTTTGTTCAAATAAACTAATTACAAATATCAGACGACTATTTAAAAGTCGCAATGTAACTCATAGTGTTTAGATGTGTTAAGATGACAATAAAAAATAGTATGACAAACAAAAAAGAGTAAAATAAATCAAAAACTGTAATTATTGAGATTTGTCACATTCCAAAATTAAGAAATATGAACTTGAATCAATATGTAAAGACGAATATTTGGTATTTTCCGTCAACAAAACATGAACAAAATTTTGTGAAATTATTACGAACAAAGTAAAGCGTAATTAAACGAAACCAACTTCAAGCTTCAACGCGCAAACTAGATAACTAGTTTAGTTTACATATTAGCGTGATTAATAATGACTTTGTTTGTATAGATACAATTTAAAATATCACTGTTAATAAATAAATATCACTATTAACATTTAAAAACAAACAATTAAAGTTGCATAAAACTTGTACATATTTAATACTTTGTGGTCTATAAGTAGCTATGAAATCTTTAGGTAGGTAAGTAAAAATAACTAAGATTGTCATGTCAAGTAAATTTATACCAAGACGAGTCTAAACAAGTACTCATGACCAAGTTCATTAAACGAAAGAGCTGAAGCATGAATGGTAGTATCGATTTTTATCATAATTTAAATATTTGTTCATTTACCGCATTATCGTACCTAATCCAGGTCAAATAAAAATTCAAAACACAACTTCCCAACTCAGAGTAAGTTGAAAACACGACAAGATTATTAACCGCATTGATTCATAAAAGTCTTATCGAACTTGTGTCCCTAGCAGTCACGTTCTTTTTTTAACCCATCATCAATATTCATGAACCCTAACGCTAAAAATGTCTGTCGAACATTTTCTAATTAATTAACTGATTAAACTGCTATTAATTAATTTTGGTGGTGATGAAAACGCCCCCACACTTTCGTTGTGCAAATTAATTTTTAAAATCTAAGAACAATTCAACAGTTTTCTACATTTTTTCTAACCTAAATTGAAGGAAATATTTTCTTTGCCTTTGCTCTATTTTGTATGCTTTTATTGAGTGCAGAAGCTCTTTGTGCACTTGTATTTACTAAATATAATGCAAATTAGATACATGAATGTATTTAAACAGGAGGCAAGACTATAATATGTAAATTTATAAATGATATACCTACATAGTTTGAATATTTAGCTTGTGATGTAACTAACCCTGTAAGTTAATGACACTGCCGGGAGTATTTTGTGAAGAAAGTTAATTGTTTCAATAAAGACCTTTAAACTTAATAATTTTAAATAAATCCTGGCAAAACTTGTTAAAAAAGAGATAGAAACTTTACTAAAACAATTTCTTCTCTAACTGATTAAAATTATTATACTTATCATCGTCGACAGTTTAATAACACAAAGTTTTTTACATTTTTAATGCCTTCATTGAACTAATAAGAAATTCTTCATCGTTTCATTCCTTTCATTAGTATAACAGTCAGTCATTTCTTGCCGCAATAAGAAAACTTGGTGTTAATCAGACGCTAAATCCAACTTAACTTGTACAAAACACTGTTAGAATTTTAACTAATCTAGTTGAAAAGCATCAAACAATATATTTTCAAAAAAAAATCTACGGCGTGCCTAAGAACATCAAAGTGAGCAACTAATTCCGCTCCCCGAATACTGATGACTCAATTTACGAAAATAAGTAACGTGGTAATAAAAAAATGCGTCTACCTTTCTTACAAAGATGATAATGCTTCATCATTTATCATTCTTCTAAATAAAGTTCTCTCAAAAATCTCATCCCTTTTTGACAATGGCAAGATAATACAACAAAGCGGACGTTAAAGTGTTGATAAACATTTAACTAAAATGTCATCTAATCCCAATTCAGCTTCATCTAAATTTATTGAAGAGAGTCGTATGTAGCTTTATCTCAAGAACTTGCAAATTAAACAATGTTGTTTCTCCCCGAAATTCGTTCAAGAGGCGAGGAATGGATCCAATTCGGTCTCGTGTTTCTTCATGAAGAGCTTTCAACCCGGCATTCCATTCGATAAATCAAAAGCGAGGCAAAAGCTAAAGCCGCCGCAAAGACACGGTGCGTATTTCAAAAGCGAAATATGTGTAATTTTTCTCAACTTTGTGTTTACTTTACCACGTTATGAAAGCTCCTGTCACTAAACAATTAGATAAATATTTTAAATGTTTTTTTTATTAGTTTAAAAAAGCCTTCATCAAATAGCGATTTATTATACAAGGCGATAAAATTGAATTTTATCTTTAAGAGCAATTTAGCGTCGAGGCGTCAGCCGAGACACTAATATGCTCGAAAAGATAATGAAAATTTTATCGTCGGGTACAATATAAAAATTTATTCAATCCTCACTAATTTTGTAGTCAATTTGGTCGATATTTATAAATGTCAAAGTAAAATACAACAATGAAATCTATGTCAAAGATCGTTAGCAACTAAAACCGCAGATATACAACAGGGGATGTATTTTTTTATCATCTAGACGTTAAACTTTCATTTTAACATGAAGAAAACAGTAGATAAAATTCAATTTTAACATAGAGGATTGAATAAAACTTATTTTTTTAAATTATTAATTAGCTAAAATTGTTATTGATCTTAAAAGTGAGCTACTAACTGAAAAACTACAATAAATTTGAAATGATAGGTAAGATAAAGCTATGCACATTTTACATTTTTAGTAGTAAATTTTTTGATACCTAAATATTCATGTCTCTGTAACCTGCATTTTAATTCTTTTATAACTATATTTACTCAAATACTTAAATTTATTTAACTTTTCTGTTATTAATTAAAATTATATAGGTAGATTTGTGTAGTAAAGCAGTAGCTGAATTTATTCCTTTACAATATAAAAACTCAAAAACATAATTAATAAACATTTTTAAATAATTATAGTGTATAAAGTGTATAAGAAGACAAATGCTCCGCCTATTTTAAATTGTTAGCTACTAGCAAACCAATCGTATGATAGCAAAAATCACATTGAACAATTTTTTTTCGTAGTTTCGTGTAACAAATTTAGCTTCTATAAATTAGGGAGCATGTTTTACATTGTTCTATTACAAAGAACTTACTTTCAATTGCGTAAAAATCACCGAATTTAGATTTACACATTAATTTCAACCTGACATTCTAAAAATGTAACATGACTTACGCTTCCTTTTATTACAGCTTTTCATTGGTAACCACGTAAGGGCGAGGCCATGATCAAGTTATATTTTAACGACTTAAATAAATTTATTATACAGAGTGTTTCGTTTTTATTGTTACAAATTTAAACAGGTGATAGAATATTCAATTTTAAGAGAACAGTTTCCTATAAACATGTATCAAAAAATGTTATGTAAGCGAGCTACACCCCCTAAAAGAGATGCGTTTTTATTAGGGTTTTCCCACTATTATAAAATAAATAAAATTACAAAAATTGGTACGGCTGATAACCTTTAAACACCTAAACAAATTCATTCTTAAACGGTAAACGAATCTAATTTTTATTTTTCATCCTCTTCATGGTCTGTAAGACAAATTGAAAACTAATTTTATCCAAAAAACGGTAAGTTATATCGAAAAAAATGCAAAGGACCTCTTTTTTGTGAAAACTATGAAATTTTGAATTATGTGGCTGAAAGTGGCAAAAACCAACAGCTAAAATAGTTAGGGTACTTTTTACCCTAGGACGCCTCTGAGTAAAAATTTCGACATTTTATCTTTGAATTCGTTTGAGTTTATAAAGGTTAAAGTTGCACCAAATTTTGTAATTTTATCTACAATGGTTTCTGAAATATTGGAAAAAATCCATTAAAAGATGCACTCCTTTCAGGGGATGTAGCTCTCTTGGTTAAATATGTAACAATAAAAACGGAACACTGTATACTATAATTATGTTATTATAGCTTGTTCCAAATCTGGTGGCGAACTGACGTTGTCAAAAATGACTAAATTTTGACACTAAACATGTGTTTACTATTAAAATAAATATTGTTCATAGGCGTCGTATGAAATAATATTTCAAAACCACTGTTATTCTTTAAAAAAATATAATAAGTAGGTACTCGTACATAAGATGAAGAATGATGAACGAATTATTAAATTTTTAACGCATGGAAAGAATTTTCAAAAATGATATTCCTAACAATCCTTGTCTTCAAAATTTTTGGAGAAAAAAAGTACGCCCATGTATTTTTTTATCTTAACCAAGAGGGCGCACTCCAAGTGTCTTTTCTGTCACTGTCAGTTCCCCACCAAATATGGAATAAGCTCTATAATTATTATATTATTATCATATTAATTATTATTATAATAATAGTTAAGTAAGTATAAGTTAAATAAGGTAAGTATTTAAAGTCGTCGCTACTAGTACCGTGCGATCAAAAAAAATAAATTAGAGTAGGCAGTGATTAAAGTCCTTCAGATGGCAATCCTGATTTTTAACATCAAATGTCAGCGGAAACTTTGACAAGTTTACGTTTTATTCATTTTGAGTGAAATAATATTCACTTTAGGGCAGAAAATGTTTATTGTTACAAGTTATTACCAAAATGCTGCACAAGACGAAAACGGTGAATAGTCATTTTTCGATTCCCAGCCAATGTGTTGCCAACTGTACAGCATTTAATCGAAGCCTAATCTATTTTTTTTTGAACGCACGGTATATTATGTAACTAGTGTGTAGTGTCACTTTAAACACGAGTTTTATCAAACACGCTTCGCTCCTCCTCCAAACAATTATCTTCGATTAGTAAAATCTCCTTACCGTTCTTGATGGTTAACACTACATATAACAAATCATATGAAATTCAGTTCCACTCGCTCATTTTCTGGAAAATAACCCAAATGTTATTCGACACAGTAACGTACGAGTAGGTATATTTAATTATTAGGTACATACTATTATCATTAGACGTATCAATTTTTTCTAGTCTGACATTTCTTTGTAAGAAGAGACATATTTATTAACTAAAAGGTTTCTCCTAATAATTCTGGTAATTTAAGAATTTTTTCAAATAAAAAGTTCTCCAAATGAAACTTGGACCTCTTTGTCGAGCGATCAAATTAATTTGTAATCGAGTCATTCGTATGTCTTTTGCAATAATTGATATGTTTAAATGTAGAATGTAAAGTTAGGAACGTCATTTTAAGACTTTTTTAAAACTGAGTTGAATTTCAAAAATTTTAATGATGTAATTTTTTAATACATTCAATACGAAACATCAGATTATTTTTAACAGATTTAAAGCAATTTTAAACTTTGTTGAGTCTAATTCGAAGAATAAAATGTTGTATTCAACTCGTCTTCGTGTAAATCACCTCGTAGATGATAAAAATCCACTCGTGAAATAACATGTCCGATTTAGGTAGATACACTCGACATACCAGTATTTTCTGAATCATGAATGACTTGATTACAAATTAATTTGATTGCTCGATAGTAATTACTATTCGTAAAAAATATTTCTGTTACATTTCAGGCAATGTTCTTTTTAATTAGGCAATAAATCGATTTCCATAAGTTTTTCTGTCTTCCCTCTTTTTTATACGAATAAATCACAAAATAAAAAACAACTTGAACCTCTCTGAAGTAATTATTGTACTAAAAAATATTTCTGCATAATTTCAGGAAACATCTTTTTTTAAAGCAATAAATCCATTTCCATTCTATATTAGAAAATTAAAATTAGATAATTTTCTCTCTTTTATTCAGCATTATTAAAAATGATACATAACATAATCGGTAGGTAATTGGTGAAAGATGTGTTGCTTGGTATTTTGATGGTTTAAAACGAGGTAAATTAATTTTGAAAAGTAGTTGGTGGCCCAATTTTGCGGTGCCAAAGCTGAGTCAGATCCGGTGCCGTCGGTGACGGCGTCGTCGCCGCCGTCATCGTCGGAATGTTGTGTGTTGTTCAGTGTCGAGGAGCCTCGTTCGGCCGCATTGTGTGGGCGTCTAGCGCTGTAGCGTCATCGATCGACCGCTCCCACTTCCCCGACCTACCTGTGGATATCCAGATACCCGCCACCACCACTCCACACTGTTGCGCGTCACTGGCGATGGTCTTCTGGTGCCTTTGCACCTGCCTCTGCACCGCCACTGATGCTCCTTACAAGTCTCTCTGCTAGATATATTCGTTATTATTAACACGGTTTCAGCTCCAACGGAGACAATAGAAGAGAATCACCGCAAACAACAATCGGTATAAAGTTTTGGAATTCTGAACAATTCGCACTTTGTCAACGTACAAAGATATTTCTCAAGTTTAAGGGAGGAGCGGAACAGAGGCGATTGTTGCGAATTTCTAACACGTTCAACTGTGTATTTATTTTTAGAAAATGGAGCATTTTTCCAAGTGATTTATCTACTGTTGGGTCGGTTATCATTTCCCTCTTCCTCTTGCTCAGTCCTGCGTTCATTTCGTGAGTAATAAAGAGACCAGTGAATCCTGATCTCAATCATCGTAAAAGTTTCATTTCATTACTTTTAAACTCTAAAAATCAAGCAATTAAAAAAATATTGTACAAGCTACACAATACCCAAAGTTTACAATTTTACAAATAAATTTTCTCTATAAAGATTTTAATTAAAAAACACGGACACAAACAATTTTCCCTAGAGGCAATACTGCAATCGTTGTTTATTAATTATAAAATTAATTGTTCCAGTTTCTCTTCAAAAATAAAATAATACGAATAGTTATTTATGTATCAAAGAAATAAAAAACATTTTAATCTTGAGAATGTAGGTAATACTAAAGCCAACTGAAGGAAACCGAGAGCATTTTCTTTCATTGGAAAGGTTAACAACGTTTATTTCAGGGATACTTACAAAACTTTACTCCTAACCTAACTAAATGAATACATAATAATTGCAGAAAACAATGATAATTTTATCAATTAATAATTGCTTGATACGATGATCTAAAATTGACGGTCATCATCGAGTTTGTTTATACAGGGTGAATATAAAGTATGGAACCAAGCGTTTTTTTTTAAATCATTTGTCTCCAGAAAATAATAATTAATATAAATTAAAGTAAGTAAAAATGTGATGGTATTTTGAGAACAAAATTTACTTTTGTTTGAGTTATGCAATTTTTTTGTCAAAATGCAATTTATGTAGGTATAAATTTTCTTTTAAAAAAATTAAATATCAAGTAGATAGTTGTAATCCTTAGATCATAACCTTCATGAGAAAAATGGTTTTATAGTAGGTTGCCATTTAAAGAACTCCAAAAATTTCGAAAAATTGTATTCTTGATTTTTTCCATAATTTTTATTCAACTGGTATGTCAAAAAAAACACTGGAAATATTCAATTCATTCAACTGCGGTTAATTTTAAAAGTAAAAAAATCGGTATTTCTTTAATTTTATGAAATAAAAGTACCAGATTATTAATCAAAAACAGAAGAATAAGAACTCATTTTATTCCCGGTTTTTTGCTTAATTATAGTATGTACCTATAGTAAATTATTCATGAAAAGAAATTGAAAACAAACACATTAATCAAACATTTAACGTATACATACATTCCGCGCCAAAATTGTTGAGACTTAGGGTGTTCTTGAACAAAAATGCATAAGACATTTGGCGGTAATTGTGGCACGCGATTTAGATACTCTTTTCTAATTTTCTATTTTTTTAAATAATGTCATGTTGAATTTTAAGACGCCCCTGTAATTCACGTTGTTTTACATTGTTAGTACGAGTATATGTTGACTAAGTCCCTGTAGACATTAGGCTTTATGATATAAAAATTTAGAGAACTAGAAATTTGGTTTTACGCGGTTTCAAAAAATATGCGACAATTTTGGCGCTGGTGTATTTAACGTATTATACGTATATTCTTATTATGACATGTTAAGCCCTTATCACGTTAGTCTCTTCGTCAGCTTCCCTAGGTTACGATCAATCAATTATCAATTATTTAGAGCAATATAATTATAGTGACAAGAATTCACAAAGGTTCATAATTGAAATATCCGAAGATCGACAACAAGATGAATCCCCCATAAGGCCTACTATCAGCACGTAATGTTAAACATTATTACAAAACCCTAAAGAATATTTTACCACAATAAAACGATAAAAAAAAGTTTCTGATTTAACAAATGCCCATAAATTTTATGCAGGGTGCTTAAAAACTTGGGCCCCAGAGAAAAATGCAATGTAAGGTAAGATACCAGGAACATGAAAAAAAAATTTGATAAAATCTATCTATAAAAATTTGAAAGTTATGAGAGTTTATATTTTGCCCTTTGACTCTATTTATTTCTGTTGAAAAAATAAATTTCCAAGTTTTTTTGCTATAGGCTATTAGAAGAGGAAACAAGAAAGCTTAATCCTAAATTGTGACTCTGTTTAATGTTATTTGTGGCTTTTATTGCCACAATTTTTGTATCTTTACTAAATAATTATAAAAAAAACATATAAAAAACCATCAGTATCATTAAATAGACAGAAAAAAATGTTAAAAAATAAATGTCAAAATTTTTTGACAGAATTTTTTCAACATTTTTTCCATGTTCCTGGTATCTTATCTTACTTAAAAATTGTCTATGGGGCGCGAGTTCTGACACACCCTGTACAAAATGTCTGACAATTTAATAATCCGACTGCTTTATTTTTTAATAACTATCTTATTTATACCTTTCATAGTGCGTTAGCCTAGATTAAAATGCATCAAAAATTATAACATCCCATAAATGTAAAGTTTTTGTGAAATTTAAGCAACATTGACCGAATGTTTCCAACTATCGAAAAACATCTAGGGCGACAATTCTATGTCAGGGTGATGGTGTTTATATGTGACATATAAAATTTTTGGAAAGTCGGGAAAAAGTTGAAAATGAAGAGCGAGATTGACGCCCAAGAAAATCAAAGTTTAACGAAACTGTGGCAAAAATTAAAAAAATCATAAGAAAAGATCGACATTTTTTTAATTTAAAAATTTTGGAAAGATTAACAGACGTGTGAGAAAAAAGCGTCATCAACGCTTGAATCCTGCATCAAGGCAATGCGCCGCTCACAACGCTCTATTCCTGAAGCAATTTTTATCCATAAAAGCCCAGCACTTGACCATCCCCATTATTTATCCGATTTAGCTCAGTGTATTTTTTTCTTTTTCCCAAAAATAAAAGAATCAATAAAAATGAAGCGGTAAAAGAGAAAACGGCAAGTATTCTTAAGAGCTTCAAAATTGTTGTCAACAGTGACAGAAGCCTATGAAATGATTGAAATGGTGTGTGAATCGGCATGGGGAGTATATTGAAGGGGAGCATAGTTAAATAGAAATAATTGTTCACTTTTTATAACCAGTCTTATTATTTAATTGTTAGACCTCATATGTCATAAGAAACGAGCATGTTACTAGCGCGAAATGTATGTATTTGGTAAAACAAGTCATTTTAAATTCGTAAAAGACAAAATAATAAAAAACATTCACAAAAGTGAATACCTAAAAGAATTTTGAGAACGCCATTCGCTTGCGCATAATACAGTCACTACAAATTAAAAATGTTATTTTTTCCGGGTTAAATTTATTTCAAAACTAAATTTTCTAATCCACTAATTAATCTCGTACTTTCGAACAATCGTTAAAATTTTACGTCAGTTTTTGTCCTAAATTTGCAGACAAATGAGTCGACGGAACGTTAGAAATTGATGAAAATAAAAATGAATCAAAATAAGTCTTCTCTTTTATTGTGGACAAATCACAGCTAAAATTAAATCATGTCAGCTGTAACGGCTTCATTTTCGATAACAAAGTTTTGCAATCAAATTAGGCAAATTTTACCTGATTAGAAAAAAGATGTAAAAATATCATTCCGATGAAAAATAAAACCGTTATCATGTTCAAATTGATATCGCATGAATGTGGGTGAAACCCATTCGTTTCCATCCTAGTGGAAAGTATCGTCTTGATTGGATCCTGTTAGGTTCGTACATAGGTACAATGTTTCGTAAAAAGGAATCTTGTTGACGTCGAAATGTAAACACACGAGTTAAGGGCAGGGATCAGTGTCGGAAATACACTGTGGGTCATCTAACCCACATTTTCTCTTTGACGCTAACAAACATAATAACAGTTGGGTTATTGCAGTTACGGATCTGTCGCACGCCTTGACAATCGCTCGATACCCACAGGGACAAATAGAAACTCGTTATTTTTATCACATACAATTGATTATTCCACAACTTGTCAAACGGTGCTTTGCGCGTCGAATTATCTCCTGTCGCAGCCAAACGTGGCATTAATACAAAGGGCTGTGATTGTAAACCAAAAAAAAATACAATCAAAATACAACTAGGATGAACTTTGACCTTAACCTTGACAATTCCGCACTTGTAATGATCATCGCTGTGCAAACTCCAGTTGTCAGACATTTGTTTATCTAACATGAAACACATAGTTTCATTAGAATGAAATTCGTGCATGCCAGCGGGTGTACTTCATGAAAATTTCCTACCGATCATAATTATAGATACAGGATAAAGTCTACTTGAAATTCTAAGCTATAGTTCACAAAAGGGAAATACGCGTTTCGCACCCCCTTCTCCACAAAATTCAAAATCGATAACCAATCACTTATTAATTTAATAAACACACCAATCAAAAATAATTTAATATATTTAAATTAACAGAAATGTCAGCGACAACGTTGTGACACTAATTAAACAGATGGTTTATTTGATTTACTTCACCATTAACGCAACCCATAAGAATGATTAATTGATCATTTTTTTCTCGTTGCAAGGATCACTGTAAAAAAGAAAAATATCCACGCAAAACAATTTTCTTAAATTTCTAAGAAAGTTTTTAAAATAGATAAGAAATTGTCCTCTTTAACAATTAATCTAAAAGAAGAGTGTAACTAGAAGTATTTAAATGTTGAGTTTCGAATTCGCTCTTTCAAAAACCTTTAGCTAACAAACTCCTGCGTCAACTGCGTTTGTTTTGTGAATAACTGTTTCATCATCCCTTTTTGCAACATTTAAAAAAATATTTTTTTGATTTCAGTTCTTCAAAAAATATTTTTCAATATTATTCTGTGTTGTTAAAAACTATAGAAAAAAAAGATGGAAAAAATCGAACCCAAAGTTGTTCCTAAAACAAAACATGGATATACAATAGTTTTATTAAAATAGACTTTTTACAAATCTAAAAACACTCCAACCTTTGCATACGAGTATTTTTATCAAATTTAGAAAATTTTAAAAGATAAATATAATATAACGCCCTGTTAAGCTGTGAGGTTTTAATAGACGGAAATATTTATTACGTGTATAAGACTAGGTACACCCTGTAGGTAAATTTCATGTTTTCGTAAAGCAGTTTCAAGCTTTCGCTAAACACGTGTGAACAAGTTAAATATGCCACAAAAGGTTTGCCACTGTTGTGATTATTTGATTAAAATATAATTATCAACGCATATTTCGAACGGAATGTGTGTGAGAGTTTGGTTTTTCAATGTGGGCGGTTTTTGGATTATTAAGCTTGGTTGAAAAGTTGCTGCGGGACATGGAAACACAATAAGGAGTCACCACAGATGATTTGAATTCTACACATAACATACATAATTCAGTCATAATAACGTTGCCAATAGTAACCTGGTTAAAAATTATTTCAATCCAAAATTAAGATAGGTAATTGTCGCAGATTGTGTTTTTATCTCAAATAATTTATGTATTTATTTTCTGAAAAACGTTCACCTGTGGTCTATTTTCTCCCCAAAATATTTTTTTCTAAACTTGTTGCATTCTAGAGCAGCTCATAATTCTGTTTATAAATATAATAAATTAATGTATTTCAAAAAAATACAGCAAAATAACTTATATCGAGAGATCAAGATAATTTGTAATCCAGTCATTCTTGAGTCCGAAAACGGATGTCTGTGAAATGTCAAATAAAATGAGAAGTCAAAAAGTAAAATGACATAATCAAAAAGATGATTATTTTAATAACGAAATTTGTGATTTACCTTATACGTCGGCAACTAATTCCAGCCCATTTTGGCGTTTTACCTTTCGATTTGTCACCAAAAGTTTGGTGTGACGGGCTAATAGTGTTTTTGTTCATCGTTTCCATACCAAGAAGATCCAAGAAGAAGATTTTATTTGACGTTAACCGCCCAGTTAGTTCAAAAACAGACATACGTTTTTGGATTCAAAAGTAACTCAATTACAAATTATCTTGATCTTTCAAGATAAATTTGATATGCGTCAGAGGCTTAAGCTCTTGAAATAAATTGAACTTGTCGCAAATGTAAACACAAAACTTGCAAAACTCTTAAGCGGCATCAAGCTCTTAAACTACAGATTACTTTTGTGTTTTCACAAACATTAGCCACAAAAGCATTTCTACTAACAAGTAAATTCACAATTGTTTCTCTCATATTACTGTTCTGCGGTATATGTATAATTTTGGAAAACTCTTACTTCTTGCAACAGTGGCAGTCGTAACATTTACAGCATCTAATGAACCAATTAGCAAAGATTTCCTCCTTCAGCTTCTGTTCCAAAAATCAATTACACTGGTCAACAAATTTGAACAAATTTTCGGTAACATTGATTAAACTACCTTCCACGTTTATGATTTTTCACTTTGATTTCGAAAATTTTCACAAAAATGTCTCATCACGTATCATTCGTATGTTACCAACTTCGTTCTGACGCCCATGTTAAAGCAAAAGAGTACTGAAAATAATTCAACTATTTAATTCATTTTATTATGAGCATACAATATTTTAATAAACTAACTTTAAAAACATTAAAAAAGTCATATATTACAACAAAAGAGTAAAATCTCAACATTTTCTGTTGTTAGGTACGTTACTGTCGCGTTTTAAAAAAGCTAACAGTAACCGCCCATCATAGAAGGGTTCCAGCGGCCTTGATAGCGTTCTTTCATCTTTCTGATGTCTTGGTGAAACCTCTCCCCTTGTTCGTCACTGATGACAGCCCCCAGATTTATTGGAAAAAAATCCAAGTGGGAGTGCAGAAAATGTATTAATTAAATTATTGGTAAAAAATGCAACAAATAAACAGTATGTGTTTTCAAAAAACTAAATGCATTTTGTTATTTAGGAAGTAAAAAACTACTATTGACCAAATTGTCATCAATGTTACCGAACCCTTATTGACCTGTGTTATTATCGAGATTTAATGCTTGTAACTTCTAGTCATTGCGTAAGTCCAGTCTGAACCTAGACCAACTAAATTTAACTTGCCATATAACAATAAACTTGCTAACACCCCAGCTTTGCACTTTCGGTTTCGAGCAATGAAATTCACTCCAACATCAGAGAACAGAAACAAGAGACATATTTTATTTAATAAAGTTGCTGCACTGACGGTGGCGTGGATTAAAATAGAAGCGACAAGTCACGAAATAGAATTTTGGCACATTTTCCCGGAACATCTTTCAGTTGGTATTGAAGCTTTCTGGAATCCCTTTCAAAAGGAAACCGTCCCTTAATGCCCTACTTAGCGTAGGGTTTGTCAAGTCGCACATATTACAAAGAAAACAGTTTCAATAACCATTAAACCAGTAACTGTTAATCAACAAGAAGTACCCTGAGACGTGTTAAACAGATGTCTACTTCCTGTTGTTTTCTGTCATGCTGACGCCATCATCGTCAGCACTGTACTCAATGCCCTGCACTTGTCGCAAGTCTCAACACTCACCCTATTTATTTTTTTCACCATCACTACCATTGCTGCAGTACTCTTCTATCACAACCTTAAGGTAAAAACGAAAAATGTTGAGAAACGCAATATAAAATATTGACGTTGGCCTAAATAAAAATCAATTTTTGTTTATTTGCCTACATTGACAACTTTGGTAATCATACAAGGTACGCCAAAACTTGCGCCCTAGAGAAAAATTTCAATTAAGATGGGATACCAGGAACATGAAAAAAAATATTTTGACATTTATTTTTTGACATTTAACATTTTTTATGTCTACTTAATGATACTGATGATCTTGTATAGTATGTTTTTTTACAATTATTTAGTAAAAGTACAAAAAATTGCCAATAGAAGCCACAAATAACATTAAACAGAGTTACAATTTAGCATACAGCTTCCTTGTTTCTTGTTCTAATAGCGTGTAGCAAAAGAACTTAGAAAATTATTTTTCCAACAGAAATAAATAGAGTCAAAGTGCAAAATTTAAACTCTCATAACTTCAAAATTTTTATAGATTTTTTATACATTTTTTCCATGTTCCTGGTATCTTAACCTTATATGGCATTTTTCTCTGGAGCGCGAATTCTGGCGCACCCTTTATGTTTAGCGTATCAAACATAAAACTAGCTAGTTTTTGCTTTCCTAAAATATTAGACTTCCGTTTAATGTTCATTATAATTTTAATAAAAGAAATACTCTCGAAAAAAAATTAAATAAGAAGCACTCAGTGATTTATTTTTTATAATTTCTTCAAACTAAATAAAACCTTCAAAAATGATATATGCACCTATGCCATGGCTGGAGTCTCATAAAAAATTTATTTATAGCTACCTGTCATTTAGAAGATGTGTGCACTTTTTCATCGTAATGCTATTACTCTTTGTTTATTATAAAGACATATTAGGACCGACAGTTAAATAAATTTTCACAGGAAAATTGTAACAACAAAAATTTCCATTTGCAATAATGTTGGCAGTTCAGGATTAAACTAACTGCATTGCAAAACATAAATATTTTGTAAGCGGTCTTTTAGTTGCATTATATAAAAGCTGTGTATATGTATGTACATATTTAGTAGCATTTATATTCGACTATTTAGCTTCCAAAATCTTCGTTTCGATTAGCATTTACAGAAGCAAATTAATTATTTCATTCAAAATTAAATTTGACTTGAAAGCCCGCCTCTAGTTCAAAAGCACAACACTGTTTGACGTTTTTTTCTTCAAGCACTAGTACGCCACTTCAAGATAAAATTTACAATCTAAATAGACGATAATTAGAAAAATTAAAGAATACTGGATGATTCAAAAGTGTTACACCAACTCTCGAATGGTGTTAGAAGACTTTCAGCTAAGCATAAAAATGAATGCCACTTTTTTACAAGTTTTTTTTCTGAGAAAAATACAGTACTGACAGAACTGACAATTTCCATATTATCAGAATATAGGCACCTTAGCTTCTTTGTTTCCGATATTGTCGGATTTAATTTATTGTTAACTTTTCTATAGTCCATAAAGTGTAAAAAGGTGAATTCTCCACCCATTTTGAATTGCCAGCATGTTAGCAACTATTAGACCTATTGTATCATAGCAAAAATTACACTGGACAATTTTTCCCACGCCTACATGTAACAAATTCAGCTGCAATAAATTATAATGCCTGTACATAGAATTCTGTTACGCAGTACTTACTCTGATTTGGGTAAAAAACATTAATTTCAAGTAAATTTCAACGTGACTTTTAAAAATGTAACAATGTGACTTACGCTCCCTCTATCACCTGTAACCGAATTTTTCCACAAAGTGAGTGTAAGTGCAAACCTATTACGTATTTCACTCAGTAAAACACATTGTAATATACAGAGTGTGCCAGAACTCGCGCCTCAAATAAAAATACCATGTGAGGTAAGATACCAGAAACATAAAAAAATGTAAAAAAAAATATCTGTAAAAATTTCGAAGTTATGCGAGTTTACATTTCGCACTTTAATTCTAATTATTTCTGTTGAAAAAATTATTTTCCAAGTTTTTTTGCTACAGGCTATTAGAAGAGAAAACAAGGAAGCTGCATCCTGAATTGTAATTTTTTTAACATTTTTTCCATGTTTCTGGTATATTATCTTACTTGAAAATTTTCTCTGGAGCTCGAGTTCTGACACCCTGTGTTTAAGATTTTTAAGAATAAACATAAATTGTTCTCGATGTTTATAATAGCAAGTTATTTTTACTTCAACAATCCTACCAAAACAGAGCTTACAAATTATTATAATATGTCGGTGATAAAGTTTCGTTAACATAAAGAAATTTTAATTATATACGTATAACATACAAAGCTAGCCATTAACCCTTGAGACAAACAGAAAAACTATTACAACACAATTCTTCTCTAGTCAACAGTATTGTATTGTATTATACAGTATGTCCCCGGATTGAGTTTACAAGAGGAAAAAAAAATCTTTGGTTTTATGCCAAAACTACAAAGAAAAAACATTGAAACTTGCTGAAACGAGCAAATCTTTAATATAATTACTATAGCAACACAAACATTTTTCGGAAATTTTTGACTCATTAGCTAAAATTAATGAGTGGAAATTTTTGCCACAAAAACTAACCTTAAATATTTAATAAAACTTTATTTTAAACATCAAAAACTAAGACTTATTTACTTGAACTCGTGATGTCATGTAATTTTCACCCGAATACCCCTCGTGCATTGACTGATTCGGGAAATTTTTTCTCGTGATTGCCAAATGGTACACCGTGTGTAGGTAATTAGCCCGAGTGGAACACGAATGACGTTTTTGACAATCACTCGGGATATTATATGTGAATATAGTAGCAAAACTTCTAAAAAACGTTTTAAAGTTCACTACATACCCATACGTGTTTTTATTTTCTGTAATAAAATATTAGTTATTTATTCGACGAGTTTGAGTGTAAATCGGACTCTTTATTTGACCGAGTGGATTTTTAAACCACGAGTGTAAGGAGTGGTTTACCATCCACGAGGTGGAATAAAACGTCCGATTTACACTCAAACGAGTTGAATACAACATTTTATTCTTCGAATTAGAGTCAACAAGGCTTAAACTTGCTTTAAATCTGTTAAAAATAATTTGACGTTTTGTATTGAGAAATGCCAAACAGTTGTCAAAACTTTCTTACACGGGAGAAAAACCGTAAATTTTGACAGTGTCGAAGAATAAAAATTATAATTTTAGGTATACATTACACTAAGACATTTCATTAATAAAAAACTCCTACATGTTGATATTTTCTGGGATCTGAAAGCAAATGTTAAGAAAATTAACCGGATGAAATTCGATACAAATTTATGAAATAAAAAAAACCATTTGCAGCACTTGTGTTAGTTTAGTTCACCCTAAACGTTCTATGTGGGTGTTTGTTTAAACGAGAAAATATGTGCACATTATTTGACCTTACTTAATTTCAAAGTGTGCCCACGGCAAAGAAATGAAAATGTTTGAGGCGATACAAAATCCAATAAAACAAAAAATTTAAACGAATTCAAATGAATTCAACTTTTCTAACATATATTAATACTTAGCACGGCGGCAAATGCTAATGAAATTTTATTATGATTTTACCTTTTTAGCTTTAAACATTCTTATGTTTGACGCATAGCCACTTTACATTTTAAATTCACGCTTACATGAAAGAAAGTGGACCCGAATTCGTACAAAGATCACGTACGTAGCGTCACCATTTTGCATCTTACTTATTCGTGCATTGTTTATTCCTAGACTAGTCGTAAATATAGAAGATATCTGAAAAAATTCAAAATTTCTCCCTAATTCTTCAGGTGACTGCAGCAGAAAAAGCAGTCCTGATAAATGGTTGTGATTCCGCATCGGCAGCGCTCTCGCCCGACATTTGGACGAACAAGAATTCATCGTTTTTGCAAGATTTCAGAACGCTTCAGGCAATTCTATCGCTAAAGAACTGAAAAGAATGTTTAGGCGATTGCACATTTTACAAATAGATGTCTCTTTGGAAACAAATTCTAACAGCTTCGTTATACAGAGTGAAATCGAAATCAATCTGATAAATGCACGTATTTAAACGTAAGCGCAGTGACATCGTGTGTGTCCTGATTATTCGCTTTTTAGTCGGCTGTAAAAATTGGGCAAAACCCTTTTCAGGGATCTCAGTTGATACGCCTAAAGCACATACGAAAATACACACCCCAAAACAATTATCGCAAGTATACAGGGCTGATTCAGATAAGATAATGAGTCCGACGTTTTGGCAGTGCAACCCAAATACAAATTTCATTTAGGTCTTGATTTAATTTTAATTCCGATTTGCATTTGCAATTCAAATTATCTTATGTTACTCTGACAGTGCTTAGACTAGCATTTTATAATTTATAAAAAAAACTGTTTGCCTACCTATAATGTTTCTTTCATTCTTTCATACATTTTGTATTGGGTTTACACCGAAAAGACTTCTCTAATTCCTCTATCATTCCGCAAGAACTGAATGACGACACTAAATAATCGTTCTCTGCGCTGATGTCAGAGTGCCGTAAGATGATAACTTGGATTCAACTTGCAAATCCTAATTTGAATTGAATCAAAGGTGTCAATAAAATTTGTTTTTTGAGTTGCATCGCCAGATCGTCAGGCTCATTATCTTATCTGAATCGCCCTATATAAAGTACTTTTAAAAATAGATGAGAACAGTGTCAATTGCTTTATTGCACCCTAACAGCTGGGCATCAATTCCTAGCCATAATCTGTTTATAACCCCTTGCAGCAGGTCAAGGTGTTGCGATTTCAGGGAAGCAAAGGACTCAGGAAATTGTTCGAGTCGAGAAAACTGTTATTTCCAACAAAAAAAATAGCTACAACCAATAAAAAAATATTTTTATTAAAAGCTATACAGAAAAATTATGATACAGGTATGTTACATAATATTTCAAATGTTATCTTCCTCATCGCTACTGTTATCTAACGATATAATTAATTTTTTTACTTGTTTATTTCAGATATTCTTCTTCCATGGAGATTACTTTCTTGTCACACTTGAACCACGCGCTTTGTGTGATAGAGTCCACCGGAGTTCGAATAACGTCAATGGCACCCGCACTAAACTTGGGATTACTATTGTTCCGTCGTATTCTTGATTTTGGAATGCCTCATATCATCTCGATGACCAAATTTTATCGCCTCTTCATCAATGACAAATTTTTTATCAAAAACCTTTGTGTGTAACGCTACTAAAAGTTCTTTTTTGGTCTAACTTTCTTCTAAATACTTCTTCTTCTAAATATAGATTCATTTCCGTAAGAAATCCCATTATTTCTTTCTTCCGGAAACTTGAGTTTGGAACTTTGATCGCTTGAGCAGAATGATAACTTGCATTATCTAATACAATGACACTGTTTCTTGTAAGATTCGGCAATAATTTTGTGGAAAACCAATTGAAAAATACTTAATTCGCCTGTCATTTCATTATGATAATCCACCTTTGCGTCCTTGATATTTTTCCCGGAAAAGTATACCGCTTTTGGAAAGCTTGCTTTGATCCAGGATGTAAAATTATTATTCGTTGACCTCTTGATGGTGGCACATTCATTGCGCAACGCCCACTTGGATCCACAATTTTTTTTTTCACTAAATCGTGAGTATCGTACCACGCTTCATCCAAAAAATTATGCTCCTATTTTTTTCTGTAATCTGCTTTATTTCTATTAAATATTTGTAACGCCACTCACTAATAATTCTTGATTGATTCCTTCAATAGTTGCCTTTTGTCTAAGGTTTTGTAATCAAAACCTATTTTTTCACACACTCTAATGGTTTCAAGACAACAATGCAGTCCAATGATTTCAACAATCTTCTCCTGAATGTATTTAAATGTAGGTACATAGTTATTTTTATAGGTATCGTAGATAAATTTTTTTACTATATACCTTTGTTGAATCTAGTCTTCTTCGTTTTATACCAAATTTTTTAATTTGCCAGACAGATGGCGTTTTTCTATATTCTGCCGTCGTTTGAATTAATTTTTCTCCACTCATTTTTTTTCTTCTCTTTCAGTGTATTGTAAACATTTAGAATAATTTGTTAAGCTTCTGAAGGAAGAAACTGCTTTTGTGAAAAAGAAGCTCCGTTGTCGATTATAGGTGTGTCTTCGTCATCTTCAATAAGAATCACATCTTCGTCATCATCAAATAGAATGGCTTCCTCGTTGCCTTCGTTAAAAATTTGATTCCGTGGCCTCCACATAGCTACACAGTTTATACAAACTTTAAAGCAAATCGAGTGGCAAATGGTCTGCAAAGATTTCATATAAATAAACTAAATTTAATCTTTAAGAAGATTTCAACACTAGCTTAGAATGATACTTAATTATTGATTTTTGCACTGCTTGTGTTAATTTTTGTTGACTGTTTGTTGACATTACAGAACCATCTCGTTTACCACAATACTTTAGAGCGAATCAATCAATGACTGTAACGTCTTATGTTGATATGTGCAACATGGATTTCATACAATTTCATTCGAAAGATAACACAACAAAATTAAGTTAATGTTCGAATTTAACATGTATAAACATAATTATGTGATGCGATAATTGTTGTGGGTTGTGTATTAGCGTACGTACGGAGAGTTATCGTGAGAGAGTTCAAGAACTCCTTGAAAACTACAATGACAGATTTAGATTTCTTGTAAAAAAGTGCCTTAAGTCTTTTAGTTTACGCTTGAAAAAATAAAAACTAAAATTACAAATTTTCGTTTTTCTTTCCAGTAATTTAAAAACTAAAAATGACACATTAAATTTTCTTTTATATAATTGTTCAGCATAAAAATGCACAACTTTGCCCTGATTTAACCGAGCTCGTATCTCTTATAATAATTGAGATCCCCATGGTGGAGCTCGAAAGACGGACACCCTGTAAGTTCCTCCAAAACTATTCAAAAAATTTAGTACACAATTGGTTGAAATATGGATATTTATACAAAAGTAATTATTTTATTTGTTCGTAACATTGTAATAATTTTTCAATTTTTGAAGAAATTGTTGAAATTATTTCGCTAAAAACTCAAGTATTTTTCATTATAATCTAAAATTATATAAAGTAGAATTGAATAAAAACTTCACGTTCAGTGTAGTATATTTAAAGTTTTTAATGCATCTAGAATCTTTTTATTCTATAAACGAATGGTTTATGTTCCGAAGTACATATATTGTGTTTGAATAAATTATTTTTTATATTTTAAACACATGCTTTACTGTTTCTTCAGTTTTTTATACAGGCTGTATTATAAAAAGTGCCCCAAGCCATAATTTCATTACTTTTAAAGACGTTATAATATTTTTTTTGCTCAAAGTTGAACAGTTTTTCGTTATCAGTCGTTTGCTTGTCTTAGATAAAATAAATAAAAATGTTCTATTCTTTCCACAGCCTATTTTATATAATTTAATTTTCAAATTGTCTAAAATTAAAAGTTAGTGATAAATAATAGTAAGTAAACTTGCTGAAAGACAATAATGAAGAATCGAAGAATAATAAAATATAGAGGGTATTACATTAAAGAAACTGAAATTAATGTCACCTCCGGTGAAACAGGAAGCAGCATTGAATGAGCATCTATGTCGAACAACAGATGACAAGAAACTGTTCAACTTTTTTGCAAGAAGAATTGTCATATCTTTAAAAAATAATGGAATTATGGTTTGGGGCGTTTTTTATAATACAACCTGTAAGTATAAGTAATTAAATCTACATTTTAATACAATTATTTTTAAATTTATGTGGAAAATCAAATGTAAGCTGTATTGTACTATGTATGTATTGTTATTTAATAAATGCTTTAGATTTATACCATTTTTTATACCGAAAATTTCTGATTTTCAATTTTTTTTACATAAAAGTGTAAAATTAACACGACCTAGAGTCGACTTTATCTTTAGTTCCGTGTAAATCAAATCAAAACAATAGGTGGCATTCCCTAGTATTAGTACTTATTTTAACATTGGATTTTTTTCTATGTATGCTTCTACACTTGAGCGTTTGAGTCCTATGAGACTCGGATGTAAAAATTATAAATTTTCTAAAACAAATTCCTCCACAAGGCATTCGACGCACCGTGGTTTCTTTAAAACAGCCAATTGCATCGGAAGGGAAAATTGACTCCTCATGGATAAATTTCTTCACAAAAGCGCTTAGCGCACCCTTTTAAAAGCGGAAAGGCATCCGAATCCATTGGTCAAAGAGACCATGGACTACGACGACAACGGTCCATCCAGATGCAAGATGCCAAAAATGGCCATCACTTTGCTAAGTGCTTTTCTTTTTTCTCATGCCACGCCGCCCTGCGTGAACAACTATCATCCGTTCAGAGAAGAAGAACCAACGGCCTTAAGTCCCTTTGGTGAATGCGGAGGGTTTTAGTGAGTATGACTATTTGGCGAGTCCCACAAAATCAGTTCTAATTTGACCAAACTCGTATGTGTAAAAAAAAATAAAAAAAGCAAACACAATAAGGAATCACCACGAATAATTTGAATTGTACACGTAACATAATAAATAAGTCATACCTAATCACGTTGCCAATAATAACCTGGTTGAAAATTATTTCAAGCCAAAATTAATGATCGGTGATTGTCGCAGATTGTGTTTTTGTCTCAAATAATTTATGTATTTATTTTCTGAAAAATGTTCACCTGTTGTTTTCCTTTGGTCTATTTTCTCTCCAAAATCACTTTTTTTAACTTGTTGCATTCTCGAAGCGAGCAGCTCATAATCATCTGTTTATAAATCTAAATTAGTGCCACTGAATAAATTTAGAAAAGATCCAGCAAAATAGCTTATTTTTGCCAGTGAAATAACCTATAATGACTCCTGAACTTATATAAATTTGATATGCGTCAGAGGTTTGAGCTCTTGAAGCAGTGGCGTAACTACCCACCCGCCAGAGCCCGCGGCCGCAGGGGGGCCCTTGGTATAAAGGGCCCTTTCCAAATTAAAAATAATAGTAGAAATAGTACTAGTTTATAATTTTTTAAAGATGTACGAAAATTATTATAGGCCAATGCAAAAAAAAATATATATAAAACGGCAGAATCTTCTCTTGTTCACTTTGAGCATATCAAGTGTCGAGCCGGGCGCTATACGCCGGGTCCAAACGCCGAGGAAGACAAAACATTTCGAGGAACTGCAATCCTGGCAAGAAATTGTTTTGGGTTATAATTTTTTTCAGTAAGCATAATATTGTCAGCTGCTGTTAATGCTATTTCCTGCATCAATTTTAATTTGAATTTTGGTTATAATAGGTACATATATTTTTATGACGTCAAAATTAATCTAAAAAAATATGAAGAAAGCAAATGTACTTAGTGGTAGTGCCAAAAGAAAACGAAAAGAAGAGAAGAAGAAGTTTATCGAAAGTAAATTTCAAAAAATTTCCAACTTTATTCAAAACAAAGAATTCGCCAATGTCGAGAATCAAGTTGTTGATAGTGACTCCAGCAACAATGATGAAACTGCATCAAATGCTCCGGATATTGTAGTTGAACAACAAATCACTAATCCATTATCTGTTGCTTCCACATCCACATCATTTGCTTCTGCTTCCGTTGACCATCAAAATCAAGAATCAAATGCTCCTGATATTAAAGTTGAACAACAAGTCACTGATCAGTTATCTGTTCCTTCCACATCGTCTGCTTCCGTTGACCATCATCAAAATCAGGAAGAGGCCATTGAGGTTGAGGAAATATTTAAACAAGCATATCCAACTGATTTTGCAAATTTTTTTAACATCAAATTAACAGATAGTATAAAAAAAGCGATAACAAATTTTGGGCCTTGCAGACCAAAGGGTCCATTTCCTACTGACGAAAACAAGAGACATTTTTCAAGAGACAGAAATAGAAAGACTTTGGCTATGTTATTCAGTAAAAAAAATTGTGTTTATTGTGAGCCTTGTTGGTTGTTTGCAAAAAAAAATCATCTTGGAGCAAGGAAGGAATTAGCGATTGGCAAGGATTATCAAAAAAAATTAGTATACATTCTACCAACAACAACTACCATATTAGTTGTGTATACATTTACAGTCAATGGAAGAAGACAGAAAATATTGACGTATTGACGAAGAAACAAATTGAAGAAGAGTCCTCTTTTTGGAAGAAAGTTTTAGAAAGATTGTTCAGCATCACTTTAACATTAGCCAAATGTTCGCTCGCTTTTAGGGGTCACCGAGAAGATATAAGCGGGGGTGATTACAACGGCAATTTTTTATCAATTGTTCAATTAATGTCACAATATGATTCAGTACTGAAGGAGGTTCTTACGTTACCGAAAGGTTCAATAAAGTACCTAAGTCCAAATATTCAAAACGAAATCATTACTTGTTTGGGTAATCATGTATTGAATCATATGTTGATGAAATTAATAATGCTTCCTTTTATTCATTAATTGTTGACACTACACAGGACATTGCAAAGACAGATCAAATAAGTATAATCATCCGATATGTAGATAGCGGTAGCAATAACAATAATTTACATATTGAAGAATCGTTTTTAGGCTTTGTAATAGCAGATTTGCAAACCGCTGACGGTCTTGTAAATATCATTATACATTTTTTAGAAAGTCTTAATATTGACATTAAAAATGTAGAGGGCAAGGATACGACGGTGCAAACGATATGAGCGGAGTTTATGGGGGGTGCAGAAAAAAATTCGTGAACAAGAAGAAACTGCGATTTACATTCATTGTGCTGCACATAATTTAAATTTAGTTATTAACGACGCTGTAAAAGGTGTTCCTGAAATCCAATCATTTTTTTTGTACTCTTCAGGAAATTTATACATTTTTTGGTTTAAGTATTAAACGTTGGGACCTTTTGAGTAAAATAACAGATGAATCTACCATTACAATTAAGAAATTAAATCCTACCCGATGGTCTTCTCGGCTTCAGACAATCACAGCGGTAAAGCTACGTTTATATGACATAATTACAGCGTTAAACAGAATTATTTTAACTTCCGAAAAAAAAACAGGAAACCGACGAAGCTAAATCTTTATTGTTAAAATTGGAGAATTTTGAATTTGTTTTTATGTGTACATTTTTACATAAAATATTCGCAGAAATTGATTCAGAAAATTGATCTACATTTATCACAAGCTACCAGTTTAATTAAAGCTCCCTTGCAGTCTGTAAAAGAATTAAGAAATAATTTTGACAATTTTATATATGATGCAACAACGGCAGCTACCAGATTAAAAATAACTACGGATTTCAAAAATAAAAGAAAAGTCAGGGTAAAATTTTTTTTTGATGAACTTGTCGAGGACCATCGTTTTAATCACCGCCTCCTTAATGAAATGTATCAATATCCCGCCTGGGCATTTCGTAAAAATTGCATTGGAGCAGTGATTCCGATTTTTTCTTAGTTACGGGGGTTACTAAGGAAAAACTGAATGATTTTTAATTATTAACAAAAAATAACGCAATTAATAAAAGCTGGGAAGGAAGGATACAACAAAACAAGATACGCCAGGGAGAATTGTTATTATGAGGTTGAACCCTTTAACCTAAAAAACTGGATATGTCAAAAAATTTCCCCAAATTAAAGCGCCAACGGGAATCAGTTGAACTCAAAAAATGCCCAGGCGAGAAAAGGATTATTTCTATGGAGACGGCGATGGTTTTAATGATCCTAAAGAATATTTTAAGATTAACGTATTTTATAGAGTAATGGATATTCTACAAACCCAGTTAGAAATAAGGTTCAATTCTCTCTTTCAAATTTCTGAACTGTTTACTTTTTAAACCCTAAACGTTTGGCGGAACTTAATGATGAAGAAGTTGTTGTCAACACAACAAATTTTGGAAATTTTTATAAAAACGACATAGTCAAAAACGCCTTTTCCTGTGAATTGGAATCACTTGTTAAAAATTCGTACATAAAAGAGAAATTAAAGACAACAAAATCGGTTTAAGAATTTGCAGAATTTTTAATACTAGAAAATGAGTTGTCATCTAGTTTTCCTAATGTCATAACTGCTCTTTTACTCTATTTAACTCTGCCTGTCACCGTCGCATGAGTGGAAAGATCCTTTTCCAAATTAAAATTAATAAAAAACTATTTACGGAACTCTATGAATCAGGAAAGGCTTACAAATTTGTCCATTTTGTTAATAGAATACGATGTTGCTAAAAAACTAAACATGGACAATGTTATCCAAAATTTTGCAAATTTAAAAGCAAGGAAAAAACAAATTACCTAAGTAAACGTAAGCTGAAATTGTGTTATTCTGCTATTATTGCTTTTAAAAAGTGTTTATTGTTATTTGTTTTGTTAAATTGTTTTACTATTGTTTATTTGAGAATTATTGTTCGTTAGCAAAATAAAAAATATATATTTATATAATCTATTGCATTTTTTAGTTTCTTCTTATACTTTATTAATAGGGAACCGGAGAAGAGAGGGGCCCAACACACGTCTTTTGCGGGGGGAACCAAAATTTCTAGTTACGCCACTGTCTTGAAGCAAATGGAACTTGTCGCAAACGTAAACACAAAACTTTTAAACTTTCTTAAGCGGCATCAAGTTTTTGCAGATTTCTCTTGTCTTTTTACAAACATTAACCACAAAAGCATGTTACAAAAATTATTCCCCAAGAAGTGAAATCACAGAAATTTTCTTACAGTTGTTTCTCTCGTGTTACTGTTCTATGAATTCCGGTATATAACTTTACAAAGCACTTCTTGCAGCAATCCTAAGATTTATAGCATCTAATGGACCAATTAGTGAAGATTTCCTCCTTCAGCTTTTGTTCCAATCAATTACAGCAATATTTGATGCTGTAACTTATGGTCATTGCGTAAGTCCAGTCTGAACCTAGACCAACTAAATTTAGCTTGCCATATAACAATAAACTTGCTAACACCCCAGCTTTGCACTTTCGGTTTTGAGCGATGAAATTCGCTCTAACCTCAGAGAGCAAAAACAAGAGACATATTTTAATAAAGTTGCTGCATTGACGGTAGCGCGGATTAAAATAGAAGCGACCAGTCACGAAATAGAATTTTGGCACATTTTCCCGGGACTCCTTTCAGTCAGTGTTGAAACTTTCCCGAATCATGAGCGGCCCCTTCAAAAGAAGACCGTCTCTTAAAGCCCTACCTAACGTAGGGTTTGTCAAATCTGACATATTACAAAGGAGACAGTCTTCAATCACCCTTAAACCTGTGACTGTAAACCAACAAGAGGTACCCTGGGACGTCTTGGACAGATGTTTACTTCCAGTTGTTTTTTGTCATGCCGCCGCCATCATCGTCAGCACTGTACTCAATGCCCTGCACTTGTCGCAAGTCTCAACACTCACCCTATTTATTTTTTTCACCATCACTACCATTGCTGCAGTACTCTTCTATCACAACCTTAAGGTAAAAACGAAAAACATAGAGAAACGCAATATAAAATATTGACGTTGGCTTAAATTAAAATCAATTTTTGTTTATTTATAGCGCTTTCCTAACATCAAACATAAAATTAGCCAGTTTTTGCTTTCCTAATATTGACTTCCGTTTGATGTCCATTAATTTTAGTAAAACAACAGTTCCTCTCGACAGCACTACTAGAAAAGAATTTGAATCAAGAAAAAGCACTCAGTGATTTAATTTTTACCTATAATTTTGTCAAGCTAAATAAATCCTTCAAAAATGACATATGCATATTTAACACTATTTATAACATCGGCTGGAGTCACAAAATTGTTATTTATGTCTATGTCATTCAGAAAATGTGTGCACTTTTTCATCTCAACACTATTACTACTCTTCATTCATTATATCAGTTATTATAAATACATACCTATTAAGACCGACGGTTAAATACATTTTTACAGGAAAATCACAAAAAAAAGCAATTTGTAATCATCTTTTGCAATTCAACTAATCGCAAATTAAAATATCTTGCGAACATTCTTTCAATTGCATTATAATAGCTGTGTATATGCAGTATTTGTTCAGACTGTATTTGAACTTCTAAACAATTTATATTTTCCTTTACTTTATTAGCCTAAAATTCGTAACAAAAATGTGCGTTGTCAATTATCATTTATACAGCGCGATAAAAAAGTCTTTCTATCAATTAGGCGTACTAATTGGGCACGTATGTCGTATAGTAGTTCGTATGTCAGCTTGATGTCAAAAAATTATTTTATAAAAATTAAAGTATTGATCTAAGCAAATTGAACTAGTCTATGAAACGTCTTAATAATGGGATGTTGTTGGCGTTTATTCATACAAATCGTTCACCGGTTTCCTGTCATAATAAATTTACATAAAAATTATTTTGACATTTCGTATTTGTCATCGCGACTTTTAAAATTCTACAGACACACGTTTTAAATTTCTGAGCTTGCTTGATAGACAGATTTTTTGTTCGCACTGTAGAAAAAGAATCAATTATTCAATGTGAAATAAAATTTCACTTGTAAAACCGCCCATTGTTCAAAAACACAACACTGTTTTAACATTTTTTTCTTCAAGCAATAATGCGGCACTTCAATACGAAAATTAGAATCTAAATATACCTATGTTAAAATTTTAGTGTAAAGCATGTAATTAAAACAAATTATAAAACTATTCTAATGAACCAGAAAAATCTTTATAGGTAATGGTTTAATTTTTTTGTTAAAGTGTATTTTACGAAAACAGTAAAGTAGGAAGTGCGTGATTGCTACGGAATATTTACTTTTTGTCTCACTTTTGAGATGTGAGAAGAAAATAAATAATTTAAACAAAATTATGATTAAATTGGCTTTATCTTGCTCACTATAAAACATTGAAATATACTTATTGAAAATTTTTAAGCATAAAAATAAATTGTTCTCGATGTTTATAATAGAAAGTTATTTTTACTTCAACATTCCCACGAAAACAGAGCTTAGAAGTTACAAGTCGGTGCTGTGTAAAGTAATTTTAATAGGTAAGTGCTATAGAAAAAAGAACACCCAGTATTTGAATATATCATAATATTTTTTTGTATACTTTCTTTTACGGGTAAGATAAATAAACGATCAAAATTTGAAAAGATCCGTTCAATTAGAACTGGACAAAAATTAAAAATTGGTTGAGCCTTCATGGTTACGCACTAACGCACTTATTAACACATTTGAGCATAATCCGAATAAACTTCTTCTAATCCGAATAACTTCTTCTAAGGCACCTCATCTTATATTACCTGTTCTCAAATGCCGCTAAAGTCAATTTAAAGAAGCAGATAAAAAACACTTAAAAATGTACTGTATAATAATAATAATCGTGTGTTTACTGCAGTTGAAACAGTCTTCCATTGCTTATCGTGTTTTAAGAAGTAAAATGTTATAACACAAAAACCAATGAATTGATTTGGTTAAAAATTTAATTGTTTCTTGTCTCAGCTACAACAAATGTGTAAAAAAATTCTTGCTATTTATGTCTTTTTTCTATATCACTTAGTACTTACGAGTGTAACCCACAAAACTAGCCCTTGAGCCCCAAACAGAAAAAGCATTACAACAAAATCCTGCTCATCCAGTCAACAATATTGTATACTATTGTACTTACTTACAAAAATTATAACAAAATGGTTATGTCTATTTGTGGTCTTAGTAATTATAAAAAATTTAATTCTATAGAATACAGGCTGTCTGGAAAAAAACGTTGGCAGATTTCTAAAGGTGGTTCCCTACGTCAAAAAGTTCCTATAGACTTATCTTCGGAAATGCCTCCTCAAAGGGAATTAAAGCGATAACTCGACGATAACGTATGATCCGAAAGTTTTGGGATTTTTTTTTAGATGTTTATAACTTTTTAAAACTTGTTTATTTTTTAAACTAAATGTAATAACAATTGATAATATAAACAAGAATAAATAATCCATAATCAAATTACAGATAGTGGGCCATTATCTTCAATGACTCTCAATTTCCTTCTAATTTGCCCCATTCTCCTCTAGGAAAGAGCAGGATCGATTTCTCTAACCTTTAAAAAAGTTCGACGTCGCAATTTTTTCTCATTTCTGACTTCTTATCTCTTGTCGTACACTTTTCTGTGCAATATTGTCCAAAACTCTTCAATTGATCGAGCCTGAGGTACATGTACATTGGGAGGATTGTCTATTTTGGGTACAAAATTTATACTGTTTTGGTTAAGCCATTTTGTAGCTTCCCTACCATTGTGGAATGAAGGCAAATCAGACGAAAACATTACATCATCATTGACATAATGTATATTTAAAACTTCATTGAGTTTGGAAAGATATATTTGAATATAAATGCTCTTTGAAACAGCGAATCTTCGACCTAACTTTTGTTGTGAAATTTCAACTTTTTTCAATCATTCTTTGTTTCCTCAAAATTCTGGGTCAAGGACTTTTAGACACACGAGATAAACCCTCTTCACATTCTTTTATGTTCCGATAAATTGTAGTTACAGAAATATTTTGTTCTCTATAAATTGCAGCAATTTCACGTTTAGGTAGGTATTCGCGCAACTAGATTGTAAATGCTTTAACGAATATATAGCTTATAAGACATTTTCGAAAACCCGAATGAAACAACTAAACTGCCATAACAGCAAAAATCTGTTTATACACCATTTGGTATAGATAAATAAAAACCATCTAAAAAAATTCCCAAAACTTTAGGACCATACGTTATATAAAAAAACTAACTGCGTGGGTTGCTTTTAAGAATTATATAAGATCAATGCACTGTTAAGAAAAAAATCGTTTTCCTCGAAAACGGTGCGCCATATAAAAATAATACAAAATATTTCTTTGAAGAAAATTATCAATTCAAACAACTTCTTCCAAAGCAAAATTTTACGCCAGTGGCTTCGTCCCCCTAATTAAGGTACACAATTTTTAATATCGCCAATAAGATGCAGCCCCAAAAAATTACCCCAGATGCAAACTTTTGTAAATTTGTATCTACGGGTTGCGGAAATAAATAATCGAAAAAAAACGCCTTTTGTCCGCCGTCTTCAGGAACCTCTAACTCCCTCAGAAAGAATTTTCGAACATAGATCCACAAAAACTTTTTTCTTATTTTCATCTAGAGTATCTTCTTAAATATCATTCAACGTTTTTTCCGGACATTTTGTATATCAAGATTAAATAAATACAAAATTGAATCTTTTACTTTAAATACATCTGCATGTCTGCAGAGTAACATAAATAATAAAAACGGTAATAAAATTCCTAAAAAGTAATAATTAATAATTTTTAAGATTATACAACAAACAATAAAACATTTAATTAATAAAAATTCTTGAAGTTGATATTTTCTGGAATCTAAACGCAAATGTTAAGAAAATAAAACCGGATAAATGTCCATACAAAATTCTAAAATAAAAAATCCGTTTGCAGCATGTGTGTTAGTTTAGCTCACCCTAAACATTCTATGTGGGTGTTTGTATAAACGAAAAAATATGGGCACATTATTTCACCTTATTTTAATTTCAAAGTTCGCCCACGGCAAAAAAATGAAAATGTTTGAAGCGATACAATATCAAATGAAACACACAAAATTTAAACGAATTCAAATGAATTCAACTTTTTTAATAAATACAGGGTGACCCAGGACTGTGTATTCGGTCTATAATTATTACTAATAAAATTGTACTATAATTTTAGCTTTTTAATTTTAAACATTTTTATGTTTAACGCATAGCCACTTTACATTTGAAATTCACGTTTACGTAAAAGAAAATGAAGCAGAATTCATGTTCTTACGTAGCGTCACCATTTTGCATTTTACTTACTCGTGTATTGTTTATTCCTAAACTAGTCGTAAATATAGAATATATCTGAAAAAATTCAAAACTTGTCCCTGATTTTTCAGGTGACTGCAGCAGGAAAAGCAGTCCTGATAACCGGTTGTGATTCCCGCATCGGTAGCGCCCTCGCCCGACATTTGGACGAACAAGGATTTACCGTTTTCGCAGGATTTCAGAATGCTTCAGGCAATTCTATCGCTGAAGAACTGAAAGAGGAATGTTCAGGCAGATTGCATATTTTACAACTAGATGTCTCTTCGGAAACACAAATTCTAGCAGCTTCGTTATATGCCGTTGAACATTTGCCGGATGGGGCACCGGGGCTTTGGGCTGTAATTCATGCAGCTTCATGGGTGGCCCTTGGAGAAATCGAATGGATACCCCCACAGGTATTATACAGTTACAGTAGGTACAAATATCCGACATTATTACTAAATACTTTACGAAAAGAAAAACAAAATTTCAATTTAATAAAACGGTTAGAATCCACAACCTGGAAGAAATAAATATTTTTTTGGTGTCATCGACACTCCGAAACTGCATGGCAACAATGGATTTCAAATCGAACATTTACAAATTCATTTTTAAAGAAAACATGATATCGATAAAAACAATTTTTGATTGAACAGAGTTTTTACAATTTTGAGAACTTTTGTTTTTATTTTTAATGCTTAAACTTAAAGAAATCCGATAATTTCAAAAATATTGCCAGATTTTTTCTAGTCTAAAAATAAAATAAAATAATCTAAATTAATATTTCGATTCATGAAATAAAGGACGAAAGAAATAACTTTCTTTTCTTTCACAAATAACTAGTCTCATGACTTTGAACATGTTCTATATTTACAGTTTGTTTTATGTTGATTATATGTAGTGTTGTGTTATACAAGCCGTGTGTTGATAAATACGCCTGATTTCCTGAAATAAGTCTACATCATATGTGGTACATTATTGACTTTGGTTTTAATTAACTGTAATTAAGCGACAAATTAGTGAAATGGTCAATATGAAACGACTGTTATTTCTGCCTCATATTTTTAAACACATCAAAGCCCCAAATGTGTTTGTTAAATAACGAGGGTGCGTGTACATTGTAAATATGTTTTCATGTAACAATGTGCTTTATTTTAATCCATATCTACTAAATTTCATGATCTACCCCGTTTATTCAGTTTTGCAAATAGAACAGAACACTATGAAGTATTTTCATCTTAACATGTTTACTTTAACGCTAAGATAGACTGCTTAAATTATAAATCATGCTTTAGACATTAAAAAGTTGCCTTTAATTAAAGACAAGAACGCTGAAAAAGTAAAAAATATGAATAAATATTTGTGCCAAACGCAAATTGACTAGAGATTAACATTTTTTACCCACACCCATAATCTAACACATCTGAAACATAATTTTGACCTTTATGTAATGATTTCTTGGCAGTAGAAATGCGGAGGAAGATAAAAATGAATTTAGAAATCATTGCACGAAAACATGTTTATATTGTGATTTCGAGGAGCTTTTGATTAGCCAGAGAAAGAAAATTTTCAATTTAATAAACAAATTTTCGACAAATTTAAAGTTCCAAAAACAAAAAGGTTAACTAACTTTGCTCCATTATAATTAGTTCGATTCACTTGCTTGGAAAATTTAACGATTACAAATGATTCCTGCAACTGAAAATACGAACCGAAGTTCAAATGCAAAAAGTTTTCGAGAACCTTCCCTCAAAGTATTTTCATTCAATATTTTCTGTACCTACTGTTTATCAGACTTGGTTGCACGAAATGTCGTAAATTTTCCGTCGTTCTCAAAACTTCCCGCATTGAAGCGAGATTACACAAATCCGATGTTTTCACAACGTGTGGGTTATATTCTCCAGATAATAACAGGTATAAATGGTTAATCTGACAAGACGAGTCTGGTTTTGATATATGTATGTGTAATTAAAGCAGCGACAAATTACATGACAAACCACCGCCGCTAAATGTCCTTTGAGCAAAAGCAATCGTAATAAAATATATATTTTCGTTTATTTTATAAATACTTACCGGTGCGGAACTCATTTCAATACTGAGCAGACATAAAAAATCTTGAAAGATCGTACTTTTTGTTTTCATTTGCGTAGCAGAAATAAACTCACCTGTCGAGTTCTTATTATCCTGATACCTTTGTGGTATTCATACGAAATAATTTAAAAAAAGGAAAAACCGTAAGCTTTGAGACGAAACCTTTCCCAAATTTTTCATTGAATCGAATACCTTTATAAATATCATTCGGCAACATTATGTTGTTGAAAGCTAAGCCATACTTCCCTTATTTTCAGTTCAGAATCCTCTTGACGCGTATCGAGTCTTTTCACTGACAGCTTTTTATTTTATTAGTATTTTTCAATACATTAAATTAAAAAAAAACTTAATATACTGTACAACTAGTTTTTGAATAGGTTAACTTAGGTTAAGAACCAAAAACTATTTTTATTTCTTTACGTTTGAACAGCTCAGTAAAAACTTTCTATAGTGTCGACATTTAAAGTTCTTTCTATAATTAGAAAAAACTTTAAATGGCAATGTTCTCCCAGGCGGCAGTAATTGAAACATCTAGTTATGCAAACGTGAAATTACTTTTATAAATAAAAGAAAGGAGAAATTCCTCAGATATTTAAAAGGTTTTGTAGACAAATACAGTGTTTTTCTTAGTACACATTGTGAAAAATTACAACTACTTACATATTCTACATCAAAAAATAATACTAATAAAAAATAAAAACATCCAGTGTCGAAAAATATAAGCGCTTTTATTGGTTTGAAAAATACTCACTCACTTTATCACCCGTAATGAAGCTTTATAGAACTATCGCTTATTTAACAAATTAGCGTTATTTTTTTAATATGTAGAATATGCGGTTGCAATTTTTCGCAATATTTAAAAAACACCCTGTAACGGATGTCTATTTTTTGTTGGCATTAAAGCTTTCCATAAAGGTTAGAGTGTAAATAAACCATTGTATTGAAAGTTATTAATTGACATTTAACACCTCGTTGGGCGAATTAAAAATTGTGGTCCGTTCACAACCATGGGTGCCGACATTTCATATTTTCAATAGATGCATAAACAAAAAATTAATTACTTGACTTGAGAACAATTACGCAAAAAACACGATTTCTTCTTCCCTATGTTTGCTGAATTTATTGTATTTAATATTGAGAAAATTTAAAAACAATATATTTTTTTGTATATTAAGTACCTACAAAAGAAAAAAATCAATAAATAACATATGTACTAAAAAGTGCGAAGAACGTAGTACATGTTCAAAGTTGAAAAATGCTTCAAGTTGTTGAGTTTTGAAAAATAATACACACAAAATTACTTTTTTTAAAAATTTGTATGAATGTTCGTAAATCTAGTGTTGAATACAGCTTGGAGGGTATCTACTTTTTATTAAGGCAATTAATTTGAGATGAGTTAAATTAAGATATGCAAGAGTTAAATCAATGGTCTCAAAAATTTGTCAGTATTGGTTTTCGATTTTTTACATTTTCAAATACATATATCAATTTTTTTTTTAATTTATTTGAATATTTTTTTTTTAATTTAACATACAAAATTCTTTTGTAAAACTTTGATCAATCGGTCCGAGAAAACAGTTGGGCTATAAAAAACCTAATGACATATTTAATATCCCCATCAATATTCGTGAATACGCGGTAGATTTACTACAACAACAGAAAAAGTTACTTTTTGTTCTTTTCTTTAAGTCAATGTTGCAAGTAAAAAAAATCAAAAAATCGTAAAAACAGCTTGTAGAAAATTTATTCCAGTTTTTGAAACTGTCCTTACATTGTCTGTGCGGTAATTAGTTACTGAGATATCGATAATCAAAGACAAAAAGATCCTTTTTCATTAAAAGTCAAATATCTCAGCGACAAGTCGACATAGAGAACATAAAATAGTATATTA
Organism: Tribolium madens; assembly: GCF_015345945.1. NCBI lineage: Eukaryota > Metazoa > Arthropoda > Insecta > Coleoptera > Tenebrionidae > Tribolium > Tribolium madens. The sequence continues at coordinate 1,541,514 of NW_025401006.1, forward strand.
AAGTACAAGTTGCAGAAGGTATCTATTCAAGCACAAATTTGAAATTCCGAAACGAGCCGCGAAGCGGCGAGTTGAGGAACAAATGAGTACTTGAAGAACCTTCTGCAACAAGTGCTTTATACTATTTTTCTATTTCACCGCTTTATGTCATTTTATAAATTAAAAAACGAAAATTATTTTTTTTTCTAGGGAATTTTGCGACGGTTGGCGACATTTATGTGTGGAATAATTTCAGGCGGCTGTAAAAAATAAAAATAATTCTTATTTTCACATTTGAAAATGAATTGTGAAGAAAGTCCGTCACTAAAATTAAATTACCGCGAACGACTTATTCCAGCACGCAAATGACGTCATTTGGGTGCTGGAATAGACTTATTCTAACACCGAAATAGAAAAAAATAATTAAGTACATAAATTAAAGCAAATGAACAAGCTATCCGACTCATGCATTGATTTAATTAATAACAATTTCCCAAAGTCCGTGAACCGAAAAAGAGAATAAAAAAATACATTCTTTTTCTCGCTATTTCTTAGGATTACGTAATAACCGTAGCTCAGAAAATTTTTTGCCAAAAAATTTCAAAACAAGAAACTTGAAGCTTTAAAGTGAATTTTTAAATCTACGAGTAAATACGACCATTTTTTTTATTTATGTAAAATATTTTGTCGTTTTGAAGCTTTTGAGATAATAAGAATTTTTTTTCAAGGAGTTTTTCAAAAAAGAGCTTAATTTTGAATTAATTTGAAAAATGGAAAAACAAAATAGAATAACAAACCATGAATTTGATCTATTTTCTCGAAGGAGAAAATTGAAAAATTAAAAATTTGACATAAAAAGTGTTTTAAAGAATGCAACGTTACTAAAAAAAGATTAGAATAAATACGAAATTCCAAATATTATTAAAAGTTATTACTATTATTTTTTACCTTAAGCAAGAGTACCTACATTATTTTCATTTTTCAATGGGTATACCCCGCATCCATTAAAAAAATTAAATGAGTGCATCCGCCCCGATGCGTTCATGTTCACAACACACTCATATCACCGCCAACTACGACGCCAAATTTAAATAAACACCCTTTACAAATAATAGTAATAATTAATAATATTTATTCTTCGACACTGTCAAAATTTACGGTTTTTCTCCCGTGTAAGGAAGTTTTGACAACTGTTTGGCATTTCTCAATACAAAACGTCAAATTATTTTTAACAGATTTAAAGCAAGTTTAAGCCTTGTTGACTCTAATTCGAAGAATAAAATGTTGTATTCCACTCGTTTGAGTGTAAATCGGACGCTTTATTCTACCTCGTGGTTTAAAAATCCACTCTGTCAAATAAAGAGTCCGATTTCAATCTCGTCGAATAAATAACTATTAATACTTTTTACGTTAAAATAAAAAATGAGTTTTTTGCTTTTACAAGTTTTATTTTATTGTTTCATTCACTCGTATTTTTTTAATTTCAACGTCAATTGTAGGTAATTATTGCGATTCCTAATTATCAATTAAATATTTCCACTACATTTCCATCGAAATCAATTGACGCTAAACATACGCTTAGAAGCTCTATTTATAACTGTGTTTTGAACAAACACCTCCATAAACCACTCTAGACTGACTTCATCAATATAAACTGCAACAAAGTTTTCATAATTTACTGACCACATTTTTTGTTAGGTCATCCGTAAAGCCGCCGAAATTAACCTCTTGGGTCCCACACGAGTGACCCAAATAATGGTGCCTCTCGTCCGTCGTGCTCGAGGACGCATAGTAATGATAACATCCGGCCTCTGTAAAGTAGCATCTCCTGTCCGAGGAATCCACTGCGGACTATTAGCCGCTGTCGAGGCCCAAGCGGAATGTTTGCGGAAGGAACTGAGAAGCCGTGGCGTCGATGTGGTCGTCGTAGCACCTGGAGAATTCACTGCAGGCAACTCTTGGTTATCAGATCAAGTTATTTTGGAACAAGCGAGGGATATGTGGGGGCAACTGTGCCAAGAGCAAAGGATCGAATACGGGAAGGATTACTTCGAAACTGCGGTCAGGAGTTTGGAAACGAAATACACCAAATGTCAGGTTAGCTATGGCCAATTAGTTGCGACAAGAGAGAATTAAATCCCTGAGTTCTATCGGACTAAAGTGTCAAAAATTTTAACATGAGAGTGGGATGCATTACGTGATAGAATTACCTCGATATTTGAAGTATTGAAAATAAAGATCTAATTATTGCCAAAAACTATTTATTACAATTAGTATCGCTATTGCTAACCAGTGTGCAGTCATTACTTTTAATTACCGACAAAGCCAGTGAAAGCTCTAATAATTATTATTAATGCATCTAACTGAACCACCAGAATAAAACATTTAAAATATGCTGGAAAAACACTTTTAAGAAACTGGACTGGAATGATTCTCTTGGTTGATATAAAAATATTGTTGTTTAATAAAACAAACTATTGAAAAATTTCAGCTCCAAGCTACAACTCACACTTTTAGGAAAAAAAACAAGAACTGTTTGCTATAGTTGAATTTTCTCATTTTTATTGATCGACACAATTTGATACACGCTTTTAGAATTTATGTACACACGAGCTTCTCGGTGTATCTTATTTCTTATCGATAAATGCAAAAATAAATGTTTATTTTAAAAATTATTCTAATGTCGCGGTTTATTAGCCCAATCCACATTGTATTTATTATAACTCATAATTTATTTCTTGTTGTCAACATAAATAATATGATTTTTTTCTAGTCGGCTTTTTATTTTTATTTAGGTAGCAGTTTATTATTTAATTTATAAAAAAAATACTGTAGGTATTAAATTATTTTAAAATCTATTTTACGAAAAGTTTCTGTATAAATAATAGGTTTATTTATGCTTCCCTATAGAAACAACACTTTGAATTTCATAATGTATGTCTCATGTAGCATATCTAAAGTAAAATTTATCGTATTTAATGCAATACCACCACACGTAGAATTTTCGTTAAACGACAAAATAAAGCGTATTATTTTACAATAATGCAATTTTAAACACAGAGTTTGCATTAATTCCATTTCACGTTCTAAATGAATTAAAACGCTAGCATATAGGTATGTAAAAACTAATAACTAAGGGATGACGAAAATTACAAAACACAGCACAATTTTGATTAACAATTCCACGCATATAGAAGTAAAAAATTGGTTAAATTATTTAAAATAAAATATTAGTATAAACCTAAAAAGAAAAATCTCTTAAAACTTCCAAGAATAAAACTATGTAATTAAATTCTCCTATTAAAAAATGTTCTACTCTTATGAAAACCATAAAATACTACTTGTAGCGACTCTTGTTGAGAATTTTAATACTCGTTGTAGTCTGTCATTCATTATAAAATATTTTGCCAAATGATTTAAATACTTAGTATTAGAATATTTGTTCTAAATATATTATACGCATCGCAGAATAGTATATTCTGTAACAAGTTTGTCGCACGAGTCTGAGGCAAGTGAGACGGTTCGATGAGTGCGATATATCATTCTAAACAAGGTCCAGACTATACTTTTTCTACGACTAAAATCACAGACTGAAATTTAGAAATCTTAGTCACTGTCATCATGTTTGACCATTCCTACAGTGTGAGAATATTATTCTTGCAAAGTGTTACAGAATATAAGTGTTCTGTAAATAAAAATCAACCAAGAAGATTCTACAATAGTCGTAGAAAAAACTAGTTAAAATTTGGGACCTTGTGATGACATTACTAGTCGAGTCGATAATTAATTGAATTTTAAACTGACCAAAATATTGGTTTTATTAAAGTTTTTAGACATTTCTAAAAAAAAAATATACACTGCCCCAAACTGCTAATATCAATTTGAAAGAATTGTTAAATCTTTTACTGTGACTTTTAAGAAAAGTAAAAATAAAATTAAAAATAAAATACCAACATATTATGTAGTGTGTCCACGGATAAGTAAAATGACTTTTGTAAAAAATAAAAAAAAATATTAGAATTTTAATTTTTTGTGGTTCAGCTCTGCTTGGTTAAAGAATAACATAATTTTAGTTTTGATAAATCAAGTACAAGTATGCCTTGGAAACTTTCAAAAAACTTATTTTTCTACCTCTTATGTACCAAATAGGTAATACATAAAATTATTCTTGTTACATAAAAAAATGAAAAATCAAAGTTGCAACTTGCGGCTATGGGCGATGATTTTAAAATTTGATATATGGGTCTAGATGGTAATTCTAAACAATTTTTCTAAATAAATTTTTAACGTATACAACTCTTCTTAATAATTTTTTGTCGTATTTGCCACATAGAAAACACTTTACTCTACAAAAAAATAGCTTTTTTGAAAATTTCCAAAGTATACATAATTATGTTAGAAATTAGTCTTTAACCCAAGCAGGGCTAAACCCCAAAAAATTAAAATTGAAATCTTTTTTTTTTCCTTTACAAGAGTCGTTTCACCTATCCGAGACATACTGTATATAAAAAGTCCAATTTCATCAGTTCGTAGATATTGGATTTTCATGTGAATTGGATTTTGATATCAAAAACTACGAACACGAACCAAACCAACTACACGTTTACTAGCTGGAAGATCGAAAATACATTTTTCAACACTTTATATCTTCTGTATTTATGTTATAAATTTTTCGTCAATATGTAATTCTACGGTGATCATATCTGCTGTTATCGTTAACGAGAAGTCAGAAATTTGTACTACAAAAATTGTAAATTGTGTTATACATAAGAATACTACCATATTTACGATTAGCAGCTAACAAAGTGACACATTTTAGTGACAAACACGAGTAAATGTGAAACATATACTCATAGTTGCCAACAAGTGTTTTATGGAGGTTCTAAGACATCCATTAAACTAAATATACATTTTGATGGTAGTAAATTTAACCGCAGGAAACATTACAATTAATGAAGCTGCAATATTGACAATTTCTCGATGAAACTAGAGAAAACAAAGAATTCCTGCATGAAACCATTACTCCCGAGCTGTCAGCCATCTCTTGAATAATAAGTATCCGTGCACCTGTTCGCATGCAAAACAACGTCGACAATTTGCAAACCTCTGGGAGTCATGAACTTCACCAGACTTCTCGACTCTAATGGATTTATGTAAAAATTTAACCATCATTGCCATCCCCCGGGAATAAAAACTACCCTTTTAAACAGAGTCCTGGCGTCTGGTGGCGTAAATAAAGAGTCGCATTTGCGGATGAAACTCTCATGATGTATTATGATTGATGTAGAGCTTATTCAATGTATGAAAGTGTTTATTTTACAAGATTTTTAATTTTTCAGGATGCCGATTTATCTCCAGTCCTTCGCGCCTTGACTGATTCAGTTATTCGCACGTTTCCTCTTACGAGATACACGCCGGTAACCCGAAAGGAAAAAATCCAAGCTTTCATCGCCGACCACTTTCCGAGCTCATTTTACGACATCATCTACTCTTAAATTTGAAGAAAAATCATCAAGAGTTTTATTTCATTTCATTTTTTTTTTTACTTTATGGGTGCCACATTTAGTTTTATTTTCTAGGTAGAATAGCAACTACAGTCTGCTGTTGTGATTGTTACGGCTAAATCCATCCATCTCGTGGGATTTGAACCATGGTGACATTAATGACTAGGACAGCGCTCTACATGAAATTCAGTGATTTTCCTGTAATCAATAAATAATTTATACCGACCCAAGTGGTTGTTTTTGCTTAAAATCTGCTTAAAACATGAAACAAATTACAAAGTTTAATGGCGTTTCGCGTTTGTGTAGGAAGATTCAGATTTAATTATTCAGAACATTGTTAGCATGGATGGCACTTGACATATGCTTGCGTCAGTAAATTTTGGTTGTCCTTGACGCCACATAAATACCTATTCATCAGAGAAGTAATTACCACAGGCCTGCCGTCACGAGATTAACTCACACTGAAAGTTTCTCCTAATCCAAAAACTTCACCAGCGGAATTGTTATTATCATCTTAATTATTTTACCCTTCTAACAGTTGCTTTGTACTACACAAAACTTTCTTAATTTATCAAACATGAACAACAATTAGAGAAATTATTTCAATGTCTTCCTATTGTAGGGTTCTCAATAACTGATATTATACACAAAGACGAATTCCTACCTTAATTTAGGTAAGCGTCGAATTCAAATCTGGATCAATGCTGATAACGAATTCATATTCTGAGCATGAATAGCTAATTTGGTTTTGTTTAATTCACACAAAAAGGGTAAGTGTAAATTTGTAAAGAATTAATTAAAGACTTGTAATCAAAGGTGCCTTATAAGAAATGCTCTTCATATAAATTAAATTCCAAATAGGCACTTTTGGAGAACTCAGAATAAAATTAGGTGTCAAGCTTCAGACGCAGGAAAAATTACTACACAAAGAATTTTTCTACATCTCAACATTGAAGTAAAGCTGCCCTTTGATATTTCTTAACTGTAGAAACGTAATAAAATTTTCTTTCATTAAAAATTGGGAACAAAAGGAATTTTCTGATATCTAGAACCGCCGCATTCACCAATTATTGTGATGTTGAGAATTTAATACAAACGTGAAAACTGTGCTAAAATGTTTTCAAAATATAACAAAATCTTTATAATGAAGATTAAAATTAATAATCCTACATAAAGCGGTCCTTGTATGTACAGTAGAGCCTTAAATAATATTTTCATTTAAATGTATAAAACAGAAATAAACGAACGCCGGTTTTTTATTACATCATTTTTTAATAAACAACAATAGTTGAAAAATATTTAATATTTTGTTTTCTAAGCTACAAAATAAATATGTAATTTTCTCAGAAAGTTGAGACTAATTACAATGTTGACAAAAACGGAGCAATTTCCCAGACACTAAATTTTCAGATATGCCTAACAGCTGTTGAGGATTTTCAAATACATTTCGTCCTGTTATTTATACCTTCAAATTACTAATCTTAAAAATTATTTATAAATACAGACTTATTTGCACAAAAAATTTTGCAAAGTTAAATGCTTATTTCTCCAAGAACTTTAACCTTGTTAAAACAAACTTAGAGAGTGGAACAAGATTTGAGCAAACGACTTCAGATAAAATCTCCGCTTTTGTTGCCGGAGCTTTAGTACATCATTTTCGCTCGTTAATAAACAACAAGATAATTTTTGCAACAAAAACAAAATCAGAAATTGTTGTTTTGTGAAAATTAAAATGAGGTTCTAATCTTGATGAAAAAAAAGTCTAATTGCACTAGTCTACAGTTCATTTACCCTAAAGTTTAAATGCCAAAGTTTTAGTCCCTTGGTAAATAATATAAATCTACTAATTCTAATATGACCGCAAACGTTTGACGTGTATTTAAAGTCAAAATGTTAAAAAAAATTAAGGAAATCTATCCATTTTTCCGTTGATTTTTTAGAAGCTGTTTCAGTGAAAATGACATTTAGTCTAATATGTGTTAGTGATTATTTTTAGTTTTAATAGTAGTTAATTTGTTTATTTGATGGAGTAATTTCACCTGTCTTTTTAAGAAGTAGACATTCAAAATAATAAAAAAACATGAAATGCATAAAATATTAAAACACCTTGATAACTTAATCGTCCTGATTAACGTTTGCAGTCGTGCATTCCTCTTCGTGAAAATTTAATTTTCCTAGCGCAAAGAAAATGAATATCAAGGATGCAGCGAAATAGAGCGCTTCTAATAATTCCTCAGCATCGAATTAACTATTTAATAAATCTCACGATCTTAAAAAATTGTTAACATTCATTTCCTCTACGGTAATGAAATTTGTATTAAACTTGAAAAATTGACTTTTTTAACAAAAGCTGTCGTTTAATAATTCCTGAAACAAATCAAATATTTACTACCGAGTCAGGTGTTTCCCATACTTACAAACCGATTACATTTTCTCTGACCTTTAAAAAAAAAACTGTTCCGGAAAAAATCCCGTATTTTTTCTCCCACAGCAATTTTATTTTATCCGCTGATATAAATTGAGTCTAAAAAAAAACATGCATTAGAGAATTCGTTTAACAAACTTTTCGTCTGTCTCATAGTAACGACACACAACTAGAAGAAAATTACTTTTATTACGTCAACCGACAAAAAGTTAATTCATCTGACAGTCATTGCATGGCGGTTATTTAATTTAATTAGTACGTTTGATTTTTTTCATACTCTTTGTGTACTAAAATTCCTAACAATATACAGACTACACGAAAAAAATAAATTGTTTCATATTGTTTGAACAAGGCAACAAAATGAGAAAAAATAAGCCTGTAACGATTGTTTTAATCCCTTTTTAATTTAGTATGGGTACTCCCTGCTGTTTTTTTTACGAACAAGAATTAATGAAAATGTAAAACTTTTCCTCTCTAAAAATATAACACGTACTTTATCTTCGTTTGTGTACTAATTACCAAATTTGTACAAATTGTACTTTAGTATTCAATTTAATCATGTTAGATGAATCCCGCAAGACTTGGTTAAATATTGCACATGACTATGTTAACATGGGATTGTTCGTTGTTGTGTCTGGAAGTTCTAGGAGGATCAGGACCGGAATGCGAAATTTAAATCATGAATTTAATGTTGCATTAATAAATCTAGTTCTTCAATGTCAAAGTGTTTTTGTACTCGTAGAATAGCCTTTTATAAAAATGCAAAGGCTTTTGATGTTAAGCTTTTAATTCTGTAAAAGCGTTGATTCGTTAAGATACAAAACGACAAACAATTTCTCGCCTGAAGAAGACACAATAAAGTATGAAAACGTCGCGACAATTTTTAACAAATATGTTATTCTGTACTAATTAACCAGGTCTTACAACATACAATCAAATCCATCAATCATTTCAAGGACGTAGAAAAATATTAAGAAACCAACGTTGGATTGGAATGGAAAGTTTTGAACTAAAAATAAATTTTTTGGTCCGCCGTCCAAAAACGTTCATTTTTCATTCATCAAAATTGTCCAGAAACAGCCCTGATGTATGTACACCCGGGGAAAAAACTATTCACCAGTCTAACTTTCTGCTCACACTGCGCTTTGTTGCAATAGTGTTTGAGACTAACTAGTTGGGGAGCAGATAATATGGTGAAAGACCCATATTTAGGAAGTTGGTCCGGACTCAGGGACCTGAAAATTTCTTTAATAAGTATAGATTATTATGGTGATTATAATAATTTGCAAAATGACACTAAGCAAATTTTAGAGGAAAAAATTCATGCCCATGAATTTCATTACTTTAACAAAATTTTTGTGATTTACTTACTTTCAATTTTATTAACAAATAGCTAGTTTCTTCCGTTTTTGATATTTATTTTTATTACTTCTAAACAAAGCAAAAACCCAAAGTGGTAAATGTAATGCCATAATAATAATAACTAATATTATACAGTATGTCCCCGGATTTTTTTATTTTACGCTAACACTACAAAAGAAAAACATTTTTTGCTTCACCTGAAACCAGTAAGTCTGTAATTTCAAAAGTCCCTTATTATCACTCAGTGGAAAGAAAATTTAATTTTTCTCTTGATTTTGAGCTTGTAATAACTAATAACACTATAGTCTACAAACAATACGATGTTTAAAATACCTTTAATCGAATTATTATTTTTATGTTAACTGACCTTTAATTAAAGAAAAATAATTTTTAAATTTTTCTATCACGTCACACTTTTTTTGTTACAGACGATAGTAGTTATATGCGGGCAATTAGTGCTAATGAGGTCATTAGCTAATGACCGCTACACTTTCTCTTTAATGACCGCTACACTTTGGCCGCTACAAT
>NW_025401006.1:1552886-1556371 GCF_015345945.1 Tribolium madens
TACTAGATACTATACTATAAAGAAAGAAAGAAAAACATGGATCTTGATGCAAAGTCTTTATTTATTTATGAAATATTTGTCAAACATATTGCTGCATAGTTTGTCATTATTGTGAAAATCTCCGTTAAATAACTTCAGAAAATCATCAATTGAATTGCCCAATGCGTAGTTTAAATGAAATAAAGTACAGTATTTGCCACAGACAGTTGAAGAAAAATCTTGAATTTGTGAACTATTGTAAGACCACATACAAGAATTCTTTTTAAGAAACTTTAAAATATTTGGAGGCGGTTGATTTCCAAAACTATCAAAGAAGTATGCGAAACTAAATTTATCAATGTATACAGCCATCCAATGACTACCAGGCATGTAATCAGGGTCTCTGTTGACAATAACCATAGCGGGTCTAGTAATTAAAACAGGTAGAGCGTTATATGCAGAAACAAGAACATGATGTCTTTTCTTMCGAGAGATCATCTCCAAACATCTTTTGAGTTGTAAAKTATTCATTATACCAAGTAGCCAAGTTTTGTACGTTTTGAACAGCACACGCAGAGTTTTTAGTTATGTGATTCTCACAACAAATCGTGTCAAAATGTTCTCGTAAGTAACGAAGTGATGGACACTCTAAATCTTCAATGTTTACAATTTGACTTTTTGGTAAATGTTTCAAAAGTATACGTTGCTTTTCTAATCCTTTCACGTAAATACACTTTGAATTTTTCGTTGTTTCATGCAATATTTCAGGCAACTTTTCGTAGTCGTAAGTACCGCAATCCCAAGAAAGTCCGTGAAAGTTATGCGTCAACCAATCGGCTTGCTTCTGATAACGATGTGGTAAGGTAGAGAGATCTTCGGGTGGTTTAAATACAAAGGATTTTGGTGCACTTTTGTTCGAATTAAATACAGCTAATTCTTTTATGGTTAAATTACCGTAATTAAATCCTTGAAAATCCACAAACACAACCATTTCGAATSACGAATATAATGAAACTAACAAATTTTTATGTAATACTTCTAAATATATTTTCACATAAATTTATCAACTACTATAATCTACAATTACGTTACGTTTCTTATCAATTTCTATTACACTATCAAATTCACCATATACTAAACAATTAACAGTTTCTGTAAGAGCAGTATTAAAACCAACTTCTATTCGCAAACTTCCGTTTTTGATCAAATTCCAAGAAAGAGCATTATGCGATGATAAGTCCGGTGTCAAATCAAAGACGGCTATTGAATAACCATCAGCATAATTATCACGAGAAATTCCATTTCCAGTGTTTAGAAAATGTATACCAGTACCAGAAAATAATGTGTGGTACATTGAAACAAATTTCTTATTTGTGCCGACAAAGACAGGCTGTAAGGGTTTACTAGGAACTTGGTTACCATCAACATACAGAGATAAATAGTTTAAGCCAAAATTTTCGAAATTAAACGGATTTAAGGTGTAATCGCCATTAAATGCTTTATTTGTCACAAAGCATACTGCACATCTTTTTGGAAGTTGACCCAGATAAACATTATCCAATGACTTTCCTTGTACTCCTTGTGGTATAGTCAAAACTTTTAATTCTGTTCGTGTAATTGGATATTTTGCAGTTGAAAGCTCTAAAGCCTTTGCATGTGCAAGTAATACACTTGGATTTATTTTATTTCTTCTAATCATTAGAGTTGCATCGGTAATTTGAATTTTTCCATTAAGATTGTCAGATGACATCAATGCAAAACTATCACGAGAACGTACAAATCTTAATCTCATTTCGACACCATTGATTAAAAATTTTTCTTGATTAAAAATATCACAATTTAAGTGACCAATAAGATCGACTTCCTTACTAGTAGACGTAAGTTTGAGTCTGTTGGCATATCCACTATTATCAGCTCCTACAACGTTCATTTTACCAGCCGTATCGGCGTACCATAATCCACAAGTTAAATGCGATTTCTTAGCCCCCGAATCGTAATTTAAAAGTGTCTCCAAATAACATTTATACGCATATGTATTATTTGGTGGTGAAATAAGTTTTTGGTTAAGGTAAACATCAACTTGACTAAACATTGAGTGGAGTATATTATTAACTGGCGCAATGTTATCCTCAGCCGCATAATTGCTACCGTCATCTTTGCATATTTTAATACACAATGAAAGTAAAGTTTGCGATAAATCTATATAGTCTTCACCACTAGGAATAACAAATTCTAAAGGACTATTTTCAGATATACTTGATACAGTTTTATAATGAACCCAATGACCACTTTCGATACTTGTTTGAGTTGGCGGTAAAGCAAAAAGATCCAATTCACTTTTCGCACACTCACAACTATGAGGATGTAAAAACGACATTTTCCTCTCTAACTAAATATATCTTGATGTTTAACTGAACTAGTTTTACGACTACACTTCTTCACAGAACGATGCGAAGAACGATTCTGACCTTTATTTTGTACAAGCCTTCTTTTTATAGATCCGGAACCTACCAAGTTATTTAATTTGCTTTCGGCTTTTCGTTTCAAATTTTCAACTGACTCATTTACACGTGTCTTGAATGCTTCTTTTACAGGGACATCATTAACTACATCACCAAGAAAATTTGAACCAGTACGTAGAGTTTCTTTACCAATTGTTTTGACACCACTCTTTATTAACGGCATAACCGTACGAAAAAGTCCACGTAAAAAACTACCAATACCATATCCTTTTTGATAATTAACTCCTTTATAAATTGCACCTACACCTGAACCAGCTTGATTGATGTAATAATCATGATAATGACACGAATGCATTACGAAATTCTTTTAAAATGAAGTTTAACGCACACTGTTCCAAACTGAAATGGCACTTTTTCTCCCGTTGCATTTCTTATATCAATTTCAATATTTTCAAATTCTCTTTTTAACAGAGGTACGTAGTGCGGATGCGAAAATAACTGCGTATGAYGCGTACCATAAGTGTAATATTTGTTGTTGATAACAACGATTCGGATTACCTTTGCCAATACATCGCCTATTAACTGCGGTTCGATTATATCACTATACACAAAAAGTTGAGAAGGAAGTCCCAACAAGATATTTGCAGGGTGAGTCGAAATTTTATTCAACACATTTGTATTCGGTTCAAAACCTAATTGTAGACTTAATGTTGGTGAAAATGATAGACTGGTCAAATGTTTGCTACTGCATGTTACAATTATTCTTTTTGAACCATCATTTAGTCTAAACTGAACGTTATCTATTATTAAAATTCTTAGCGAATTTAGAGCTTCCAAAATAGATTCGATCGTTTCGTAGTTACCAGCATCAATTCTAGTCTTATATTTCGTTACGATTACATCGCTTTCAAACTTAATTCTTCCCATTTTAATGTCGTACATGAATTCTTTTGAAGACTTGTATTTTCTACTACGAACCTGTTCATCGACCCATGTAAAACAACGTGCGTCATTAAACAATGCATCAATGGCTTTTTCACCTCG
>NW_025401006.1:1556471-1557754 GCF_015345945.1 Tribolium madens
GCGTTGTGCTATTAAAATAAAAGTTTGGTGTGACGGGCTAATCGTGTTTTTGTTCATCGTTTCCATACCAAGAAGATCCAAGAAGAAGAATAAAAATCTTATATCACCATTCGAGAGTTGGTTCGACACTTTTGAATCACTCTGTATATGGAGAATGTAAAAAAAAATGTGGTGCATGCAGAAAAATTATATTTTTTCGCCTTATCCCAGAAGACCTCCAAGTGTTTAAACGATTAGAAAATTAAGAAAAAGTTGATCCGACCCGAAAGTGAAAAGGCACGAGCTACAAATCCAGAAAATAAAATAAGAGGATTTCTATATAGTTACTGAAACACATAATATTGGTTTCATCCATTTTTTGTAAGGGTTGACATTTTATGTGAATGATATATTCATATAGACATTTTAAATATAATTTGGTAAATAGTACATACTTTGTGTTTATGTTCAGATAAAAAAATCATAGGTCAATACATAGTTGCAAACAATTGAGCCGTGCTTTTTTTTAAATAAACATAAGGAATATGTTTAAAAAAATGGCACACACTCCATTTGTGTTAAATAGAGATTTACATCCAAAAATGATGATTCTGAACTAATTCTTCTTTTACTTCTTAGGTAAACTTTGAATAAAGAATGTATAAATGTTTAATGATGATTGTTTTACTATTTATTTAAACGGCAAAATATTAAATTAAAAATATTCAACTTCGGGAAAAGATCTTTAATACTTTGAGATAAAACGGTAACACACATTCGTTTACACTTTTATAACAATTATCAAGAAATTTATGTGTATTAAAGATAATACACATAAATTTCTTGATAATTGTTATAAAAGTTGCCCTGCCAAAAACTTGTTTGAGCCTTTTTTCTTTGGTTTAAGTTTTTGGCCGTTCAGATCATGTATTTTTAAATTTATTTAGCAAAAACGACACATCTTGCATCATTGAACATGCACCGGTTCAAAAAAGTCTCAATTTCTGTTTTATGTTGTACAAAATATTAAACAAACTAGCAAATTCAACAATAAATTAAATCCGACAATATCGGAAACCAATAAGGATGAGCTAAGTTGCCTACATGATAATATTATGGTAATTGTCAGTTCTGTCAGTCCTGTTTTTTCTTAGAAACTATAAAGCTTGAAAAACAATCAGCATTCATTTTTATGCTTAGCTAAAAATCTTATGAACAAAAACACGATTAGCCCGTCACACCAAACTTTTATTTTAATAGCACAACGCGTTTCGACCACAAAGTGGTCATCCTCAGGTGAGAAT
>NW_025401006.1:1557854-1578733 GCF_015345945.1 Tribolium madens
GGCGGCGGATGCGGGGCGGCGGCGGCGGGGCGCGGACACGAACGCGGACGGAAGAATTGGATCAGCACCGCCGTGGCGGCGCTGAGCCGAAAACGCTCGGATGGACATACAAAGGAGGATCAGTTGTTACATATTAACAAATCTACAATAAAACACGATAAATATGACTTCGGCTTTTAAATTAATTGATGGTTATTAATAAAGGCTCGCGTGTATTCAAAATATTTATTTATTTATTTATTTATTTATAATTTTTATAACTTATTATTATATATCTCTCCTCTTCTTCTTCTTCATTCTTCATCGTCTTCCATTCTTTTCTTACTTTTTAAATACTCTAAATAGCTAATCATCATAATGATCCCAACTTGTTTCTTCTTCTTCTTTTTTCTCGTCTAATAGTTGCTGCTCTTTTTCTTCTCGATGACATTTCCAAAMATGTTTTTCAAGACGATGCCATACTAGTAGATGGTTTTTGTTAAAAGGGCATACTACAATGTCATCTAAATGATAAATAGAATTAAAATAATTTTAACATATTGGTAAAACTTACCGAGGTGGTTATAAATTGACGGTTTTCTAATTTGGCTTGCCATCATACGACGAGAAAGGGATTCAAGCAATCTGATTACTTATTCGCTTGTGGCGTCTCCTAAACATTTAGAGAATAATAATTAATTTCGACCTTTTTTTAAAGGTACAGATGCATCTAACACAAGTTTACAAATAAATATTTATTTAATATATTGTTTAAAAGCTTACCTTAATTTAACCAGAAAACGATTTCWCAATGCACCAAGACATCTTCTCCAAGAGCAAACACAAGAACAACACTGAATATTTTCAGAATTTTTTCTTTACTTATATTCAAAGTGCAGTGCAGTGGCCAAAAGTGTAGCGGTCATTAAAAATGAAAGTTGTAACAATCATTAGGGTAATGAGCTATTTCATTTGCGAAGTTTGAAATCAGGAATGGAACACATAGGGCCACATTCAGGTAAATCATTTTGAAACAAACTTTCTCCAGAGTAGACACTACGTTTAGACAAATTACCTGTGTCTATTCAGAGAAGAAATTTTGTGCAGGTTACAATGATTATACATTTATTTTTATAATATCTAATTTCTAATATAAAGAAAGTTGCTACCACTAGTATAGATACAATTATTAAAAGCTGAACTTGGAATTCGAATGGCGATTTGGAATCAAGTCGGTGACGACATAGGGTTAAATGGGTATTTTTCGACCATAACATTCCTTCGCCCATTGACTCACCCTTGGAAAAACGGTATTACTCCGCTAGACGAATTGTGGTGTTCCCCGATGATCGGCTGTCCGAAAGCGGAATTGAAGAGTAATTTTATAGAATTTATATTGAATTTATACTTTATTAATAAATTTTATATTATTATTATTTTTGTTGTTTCATTTATCTTTAAATAAAAATCAGTTATTAATTAATTAATCAATCAATCAATTAAGGGGAAAGTTGCAGCGGCCCAGCGGTCATTAAAATTGTAGCGGCCAAAGTGTAGCGGTCATTAAAGAGAAAGTGTAGCGGTCATTAGCTAATGACCTCATTAGCACTAATTGCCCGCATATAACTACTGACGATAATTTTTCTGTTTTCTGAACAAATGCCCCCGATTTAAAATTTATTTAAATTCAAATTGTTGCTGAATTATTGTAAAATTATTACCATATGGGTCTAAATAGGTCTTAAAAACATTTCACTCGCATTTGGACTTCTTTTCTAAAAATTTAGGGACCATGAGTGACAAACAAGACGAGCGTTTTCATCAAGATCTGAAGCGGTTTGAAATGAAAATATGTTAGTAAATAACTGTTGGATTGTTATAAAGAAAACTGATCCAAAAAGTATAATAAAACCAAGTAAAATAACTCACTTTTAATATGTTTTTTGGTGGTTTTTGTATTTTTGTTAATTACATATTTCTTAAACGTAACGTGGCGGACTTTTTTAAATAGTTTTTTTTTTTTAACTCAGTGCCTCAAAATCTATAAGAAATTAACTTTCAGCTAAGGTATAAAAATCGTGTAAACTAGTGTATTTTTTTCTCTGCGTTTTAAATCCCATCACATTGGCGTTTTATTTTTTTGACAACAATGTCACTTTGACAAAGAAGTTTACGCAAGTTAAATAACAAAAATGTTTGTGAAAAAACATAATTTTAATAAATGGCAAGTCAAAAAAACAGCTTCTAAAAAAACAGTCATTTTTAACAAAAACGATCATTATTCAATTAATTAATTGTCAAAGTGACATCGTTGTCAAAAAAATAAAATCGCCAATGTGATGGGACTTGAAAAGCAAAAAAAGATTATTATTATTACATGTCCAAAAGTAAAAAAAAAATTAACTTTTCTTTCCACTGAGTCAGAATAATGAAATTTTAATTACAGATTTGCTCGTTTCAGATAAAGCAAAAACAACCCTTGCTGTTAAAGTGTTACTTTATCTACTCAAAAGAGTTTTTACACAAATAGTTTAATATCTGCTATAGAAAAAAAGTATTTCCTTTGCTTTTTTGGCGTAAAATCAAAGGTAAAAATTTGTTTCCTTGTGACTGGCTATTGTAAAATGTATTATTAAGTTCAGAATTTTGATTATAAAGAAATAACTTGATAGAAATTGGCAAAATTAACAGTTTATTAAAAAAATTCTGACATTTAAAACTAGTCCTACAATCTTGATTTTTGAAAGTCATAGATAAAGAACCTTAAAAGTCAAGTCAAGCTAAAAATATTTTCCTTTGCAGTTTTGGCGTAAAATCAAAGGTATAATTTTTTTTCCTCTTGTAAACGCAATCCGAGAACATACTATATAATTTGGGTAATTTGAGCAAGCTTGTTTATTATATTCACAATTTAATGTATAAGTTATAATGTATGCTCATTGAAGTAATTTTCACAAAAAGACATTTTTCGGGTCCGGACCAACTTCCTAAATAAGGGTTTTTCGACATATTAGAATTCCTGCTCCCCAACTAGTTAGTCTGAAACGCTATTGCGACAAAGCGCAGCCCGAGTACAAAATTAGACTGGTGAATAGTTTTTTCCCCGGTACTACATATTAGGTTCTCAAAAAATTACCAAGGGTGGGTTTACAGAAAGTGAATTAAATTAAAATTAAGTTAATCGCGATTAAATTCAACCAATCACGTAACCAATTAAAACTAATTGCAATCAAGTATTTGATTCGGCTTCTATAAGCCCACCCTAAATGTTGGTAATATTAGTTGTCCATTACCACCTATGGGTGACATTATTTATTAAATAAATATTTGATGTATTGAATATTTTTTTTAATTTGAAGTTAATTTAATAATTTGGTGTTTAATTTGGGTATTGTGTTGCCAACCTGAATACACGTAGGTAACTTCTCTGGTGCAAATTATTTGAATTTTCTTTTTACTTTTGAGACAATTTAAAGTAGTGTATCACACGGCTAGAAACTAGTGCTTGCACTTGTGAGGCTTGCAAAAGGTTATTAAGTAATATACAAAAAAAAAAACAAAAATTGAATCAATAGAGAAATAGATAAATCCAGTAAAACAGTAAAAAATTGAAATTCTTGGCACGATTTTCTCAAAATTTCTCTCATAACAATTAAAACAGGTTTCAAATTCGTAGCACCCCAAAAAAACCTAAAGTGCACCCATTTTAGTTGGAAGTAAATATCATTTAATTATTTCAACTGTTCGGTAAATTAAGCTCACGGCTCCATTTTGAGACCGGGAAGTGAGATATTACGGTATCAGAGCCGGTAAATAAAGCCAAACAACAATTACCGGATTGTTATTTGAAAATTTTTCTTGAAATAATATAAATATTTGCATTAATTAACGCAACATAGTTCAAAAAGTCGTTCTACTAAACTTATAGGTACAAGTTACAAACTCGTACTCAAACAAACGGGACTCGTTTAGTAAAACTTGATTTTTCTAAACTTATTGCATAATCTACTAATTCTCATACATCCAACAATGAACAAATTATGACGTGTGTATTCATATAAATCAATTAAAAAGTCGACTTTTATTAGTTATAAACCATATTACCTGCTAGCCCGTGGAAATATTAAAAAGATTAATTGCTTACATTCATCTTTGTCAAACTTTAATTGTTATCATAAAAACAGCATTGATGAAACATAAATTTCAATTTACTTTTTCTTTTAACTATCTCGTGATATTAATGTTAGGTAATACAAAATAGTTAGTTATTGACTAATCATTCATTCTAGAAAATCATTCAGTATTAAATGAATTATTATTTGAATATCTCCAAATTTGTAAGTAAGATGCAATCAATAAATGTAGGTGTTGTAAAACAAACTCAATTGTTCATCAAACTTGTTTATTAAATAACTATTACATTCTTTATTCATATCTAACTCGAGCAATAATAAAAATAAATGTCAGTGTTTAGCCGTGAGTTTCAGGTTCAAGTTCGGCCCTGTGTTTCAATATTGATCGTGCAACATGACCGTAGTTGACCCTTTGTACGCCATGCGCACAGGCAACCAGTCATACAGTCATGCATGTAGAGTCATAGTTAGGGCGGCAACCACATTTCAAACAAAGAATTCGTGCAGCACACACACGACTCATTTTTAAATGTAAACGGTGGCAAATACAATGGAAGATGCAAATATCCAACAAGGCAAGCCCTTTAAAATCACCGATTCGTCGCGCGAAACCAAAAAGGGGGTTGTCGCCGCTAGCCTCGAAGACCTAACCTCCAAAGTCATCGAAAAACTGAACGTCTCCGGTGATATTACTGTCGTCCTCGAAGCGGACGGGACTGAAATCGACGACGAAGAATATTTCGCTACGCTTGAGCCGCACACCAGTCTTATGATTCTGAACGGGGGCCAGAAGTGGATGCCGCCGGCGCCCCCATGTCGCCTTTCCACCGATCAGCCGGACGACGGTAAAGGTGGGGCCGAATTGGCCGGACTTGTCGGTAAACTAAAGCACAATTTATGCCACGTGTCGCTCCTGGGAGGTGCGGAACTGGAAATGCTCAGTGACATGGATCCTGACTCTTTAGTTGATATCACTTTCCCTGATAAGATCTTTCTTGAACAACTGAAGGAAGCGTCAGGGAGGTTTTTGAGTGAGAAAAGACAAGCACAAGATGCCATGGATTTGCTAAGGCTGTACCAAGAGAAAGAGGCTGAGTCTGGGGAGACCAACTGATCCACAATGGACGATGTACTGGAAATTCCGTTTTAAAATGTAAGTGCTTTTTTATGGAAATTGCTAGTGTTTTTTCGTTGTTTTCTAGGGCTGCCTCATACCCCAAGTATTTAAATAAGACTGAATTGCCAATAAATTACTGTCCTGGCGTAACCCAATTGCTCAATCACTGCACAGCCACGTTCACATTAACACCAAACAACGTTGGTTAACACAAATTCTAACATCGCAACAATACTTCACTAAGGGCACGTCACATATACCCCACACATTGTAATCACCCAAACCACCTATTATTCATGGTTGTAATAAATCTCTTATTAGTGAATTAAGCATGTTACCTTAGCTGTGATAAATCAACTTGTAGCTCTAGTATTTAACTTTTCAAAAATTAGATATATCCCCATTCAAAAAATTCACTAACAAGAGGAGTGTCTCATTCATGTGGTTTTTATCATAGTTTTTGCTATAATACAAAATAATATAATCATATACTTGTATACATTTTAACAATAAATAATTTAGTTGTTAAGCTTTGTTTCATTGACCCCACAAAAACACGAAAATCTTTACAATAATTTATTAGTGGAGCAGATTACAAACTTAGATTACATAGCAGTACAAGAAGACTTACTTAGAGAAAAAAAGCTCTTACACTTATAAACATTCACATTCGCCCCATCTATAACAGGGTACAGGGGGCCTTCTCCCTGAAGGGGTTGACCCGTTGGCTCGAAAATCCAACAAGGAGACAATCATCTTGCTCGTGTTCAGTTATGTACTTGATAATATCGGCCACTGCGACAGACACTGGCAAACGTTTGATGGCAGCCTCGCGCCTAAGCTGCTCGGTTACGGCGCGTTGTTGTTGCAGATTTGAGACAACCATGTCCATTAAAGCTGTATCTGATAGGCCTATGGTGGCAGAGTATTATGAACACACTAACACGAAAAAACTGGGCGCGGCTACGAACACCGCACAATGCACTCGAATTAATAGTGACAAAATACAAACAACCGGTTGCTAAACTGGTAAGAACTGAAATAAATACACAATTAACTGGAGGAAATTACCATTTAACTATTTTATACCCTTTTCCTACTGCCTAAAGTAACTGTCAAATTTAATTTGACGTTTTGAAAAGTCAAAAGCGTCAATTACATGGGCGACATCTATGGGGGAAAAAAGCGCCAAATTTAAAATTTTGATTTATTATTATAATCATTGTATTCATTTCACAGCCGCTTCGTACAACTTATCAGCTAAATCTACGATCATTTCGTAACCCTCACATTGTTTGGCCATATTCTTATCAATAGCGTCTTCTCCTAAGTAAGCCCCAGCTATAGCACCCGCCATACATGCAATAGTATCAGTGTCACCACCTAATGTAACTGCATATTGTATCGTCCTCCTAAATAAATTATCAGTCTGCAATTTAGATTTTAAATTAATTCAATTATGTATAAAAATATCATACTTTAACAGTAGGAATATCATTTTGCACAGCTCTCAAAAAAGAATAAATCGCAGTTGGAACTGAATCATACGCTGCTATAGAATTTCCCAAATTTTGTGCAACTTCTTCGTCCAATTCCTCATGATATTTTATGTCCATAAAGTAACCAACGGTTTTCAATTTATCCTCATATGGGTTTTGATCATCTAAGCCCAATCTATAATTCTAAATTTTTATCAAATTAAATCGCAACAAATACTAACCCATCATCATTTTCACTTTCCACCACCTTAATTTGTTTAATAATTTCATCGCAAAATTCTTTTGGTTGAATTGCATCTTTAGGGTCATAAGATAAAGCCTGATGGACTGCAATGCATTGCAAAACAGCCCCGTGAACCCCTAAATAATTAGTGTGCGTTATTGCTGTTGATTTTTTTGCAACTTCTATCATAGCATCATAATTATTATAGAAATATAGTGCTACGGGAGCAATTCTCATTGCACCCCCATTGCCAAAAGAGCCAGACCCGTTAAACTGTTCCTTTGCTGGCTTAAAGATATCCTCAAACTTTGATTTCCTCAATTTATTAAAAACCTCAACAACATTTTGGCCATAACCTCTACGAGGCTCTGAAAAGTACTCTTTCGCGAATAATTTCGCCATGTATTTATAATCAATCTCAGGTTTATCAATTAGGCTTTTTGCCACTTCTTTCATCATTGCGGTATCATCCGTGTAGCACCTTTTGGGCCCTAAAATTAGTTTTTACTACCACTTCCCGCCTAAATGAGTTAACCTTTCAAATCCGGAGTTTCCAATTTATCGAAATATTTCTGAATGACGAGTTTTTCCCCCGACGTTATTACATCACCTTCAAAGGGGGCACCTAAACTGTCACCTAGTAATGAGCCTAATAGAGAGCCTCTGAATTTGCTTTTGAGCAAATTCTTGTCGATAGTCGACATTTTCGTGATATGTTTCAGTAATTTAGACATGAATAATTGTTCTAACCTAACAGAGCAAATTCAAGGAAATAAAAATAGAATAGTAAACAACATACTGAGCTAAAGTACATATTTACAAACTAAATAATTGGCATTATTTATTGGCAAGGAACCAAAAATATAGCACCTGATCTGGGGTTTCCAACTAAGATTAAAAATAGACTTGGTGTATGTGTATAACAATAAATTTATTATGTATAATATTGATAATAAATCCTTTTTAGAAAAACAATTTTCCATTTTGTAATGATCATGTGAAAATCGGATAAAGCTGTGTATTTTGGGTTGCCTACAAAAGCACAAATAGGAATATTTTTTATTTCCGAAAATAAAAAGATGGATATAATTTCAAATTTCAATTTAGGCTTGTAAAGTAATCACATAAAACCTATTTTCTGTATTAACAATTCTTAATTGCATTTTCTTTTCAAACTATATTTTTTTATTTTTTGTAAATAAGTATTTTTACTTTTCCGCTTTTACGTTTTGCGTCATTTTGGTAAATCTTTTGAGAAATTGCATCAGTTTTAGCATTTCATTACTGCACCATCATCGTAACAGGATGACCAATGGTGACTGATACTGCCGACTACTGATTAATGCACACGTGATATCTTATTATCAACATTCTAGGAAAAACCACGATAGAAGGATTCTAGATAGAAAAAAAAAAATCAAACATAAATTATTCCTTATAAAATATGTGATGAGTTTAAAAATTACTAGAAACAGAAAAATATTCATAATATGGGGTTGCTGATTAGACCTTTTTATTGATGCATTTGAAGCAGTAAGATTAGTTAGTTTTCCATAAATGGAAAAGTTCAGATACCTCTTATTAATTTTTATTTATCCACAAAAATAAACTACATTAACTTAAAAAATCAATTTTTATTATAAATTTTTTCAGATGTAGGTATTCGTATGTAATTCTGCATTCTTGTAAAAAAAAACAAAAAGTTGCTTTCTTGAATAAGAATTTAGCATTGGGTACAGAGTTGTTTGTTAAAACAATTGGAAAACATTACCAAATCATTGCATATGCAATATAATAATAAATAATTAATAATATCTATACAAAAGTTTTTAAAAAATAAGCAGTAATTTGATTTCTAAATATAAAATTTATTGAAATTTTTTGAATGACTACTGCTTACTATGAATTTTAACTCACCTTAACTGTAATAAAAGCGCCTTGTTAAAATTCCCAATATACAAAAATAAAACTGAATTTGAGTCTAATTTGTATATTTTTTTATCGGTCAACACGTGGATTTTTAACATCCTATTCGGACTTTGAGTGTTTGCCACTCATATTTATACAATTATGAAACATTTTTCGAGTGTAGATTTGAAGATTATGTCAAGTCAATGTCTATAAGAACAATAAAAGTAAAATTAAAATCAAGATAGTCACCCACATAGAGAAAAATACTATTAAAATAAGTACCTATAACACATCAATAAAAATAATCCTCAAGAAAGTTCTAGCATATCAATTGTGATAATCCAGAAACAATTTTTAAAGTAGCTTCTAAATAAGAAATTCATAAATAAAAATTTTTAACAAAAATATACTTCAGACTTATTACAAGTATTCGAACAAATTTTGTTACAATGTAACAATTTTATCGTTTATCTGTGAAGCACAGTACTATTTTAGCTTGTTACAATTGGAAAACTTCCTTTACTTGTCTAGAAACTTGTCAAAATCTTAGAAAACAAAAATACTAATCTGCCTCTTAAATCGGTCACGTATCCATACACGTACTACTGATTAGTGATTAGTAAAAAATGAATAATTATTCCACACTTGAAGCACCTATCATTACTTAATAAAAGTTTTAATTGCAGTCTGCTCTAACAAATTATTTTGTCTAATAAAAACGCATTGAGCAAACACCGTAGTTTATGGGAAGTCATAGGACGGTAGTTTCCATGATGACTACTCACTACTAGGAAAGTTTGTAGCATATAAAATGTTCACTTTTGAGATTAAAATATGTCAAACATATTTTTTAAACTTTAAACAAAAGAATCTCCTGCTCATAAATTATTGCAAATAAAAAAATTAAATTTCAAATGCGACTCATGATTTTACGCCCTTGAACCCATTGAAACGAAATACGCAAAATTTATTTTTCTTGGTACTGTTATTCACATTCTTTTTTATGTAGGTTATTGCGTAATGCTTGCACAACATCGAACAAATCTTGTCAATCAAACAGAACAATAATAATTCGCAATAACAATATAATTGTGGTGAGTAGAAAACAGATCAAAGTTCGAAAAATTACTCATTTTAGAAAGGAAAACAAAATTAACAAAAATTTATTTGGAAATAGTAATATTTACTCATAAGTAACATAGTTTACAATAAAAAATGTTGATTCCTATCACAATGATTGGGTCTATATAAACACATTATTAATAAAAATGAATTAACTTGCTTTCTACACAAAATCAAAACGGAAATTACTGTTTTTGAAGATATTCATCAAACAGGAACAATCCCAAAGACCCATCAGGTCCGCTAAGAATCGATTTCAAATCGGTAACATATCCTGCTAGTTTTCGGATAGTCTTGGCATGATCGTGCACGAATTCTTTTTCGATGTACGAAGAAATTTCAGGATCGTGTTTACCCTCACTCCTTCCACTCGCCTCTTTGTGGATGTTGAAAGCTTCAAGTGCTAATTGTTTTTCCATATCTAAAGCTTTGGCGACACTTTGAATTTCGTACAATTGGTAAACATTATTAGTTTTCTCAATTCCATTCAATGCTTTCGGCGGCACGAATTCCATTACTCCACCACGAGTGGTTATTTGTTCAATGAGTTCGATAGCTTCGTGCCATTTGGAATCGGACAATTCGCGGAAGAGTTTCTCGAAACCAGCTCTGTTCATCTGATAATTGCCGTAATGAGTCGCCATCAAAAGATATTCAAATGAGCGCACAATGTGGGTATTAGCGAAGTTGATGAGGTCCTTTGTTACGATGTTTATGTGGCCGTAAGTGGCGTTGCATGGTATAAGCTCTTGGTCCAAACCTGGAAAAAATTAAAAATTTCATATTTTTTGATGCTCAATCCTGATAACGACATCTTTACAATATATTTCCAAATTCAAGTGCAATCAACTGAACTTCCAAGACTATTAACTACAAAGAAAACATTGGCTTTGGCTTTTATTTGATCTGTTATTGAATTTAAAGTCAGACAAAAACAGAAAACAAGATTAAAAGTATGTCAAGTTCAGTGCCTCGTGTGCTTTGTCTTTTAATTTTAACTCATTGCCAATTTAAATTAAAACAAAATAACTTTGCAAAGGCCATGATCGCAGATTGGTCATTAATTCGCAAAATCAATAAGTGTGACCTTATAAAAGCAAACTTCTGACTGGGCTTTGTATTTCTCTTTTTAATGAATTTATTCCTGGATTACAAATATTTATAAAAACAAAAGTAATTTTTATTCATTTTTTGTGTAGCGACAATGTTCTTCCTCATGTTTATAAAATCAAGAAAAAATGTTTTGGGCTTTTACAATTTCACTTAGAATAAATTTGATGTTTTGAACAAATACAGGCAGTACTTTTTTCAGAATAAAAAGCGTCCATATTTTTAAATAAACATATCTATTTATTTTAAAAATTGGTTAAATATGTTCAATTTAACCTCTATTTTTTTTATAAAAAAAAAGTTTAAATATGTAGTTAACATGACCTTCCCAAATTTTTTTCAATAAATAACTAAAAGCTATAATAGTGTGTGATCAATTTATTAACGTAATTTGGACCTTTAAAAATATGAAACAAAATTTGCACATTTGTACTACAAAAAATCAAGACTTAACGTACTATTTATAACAAACAATAACGTTGTTTTTACTAAACACGCCTGTATTAAGAATAAAAAATTCAACATATTCGTGAATAGCGCTTGCATAAACAAGTTACAATGTATAATAAAATAACAATAATACCTAATGGTAATAATACACAAGTGTCCCATCTAAGACTTTGCCAATGGATTCTAACGAAATGTGAAATACAGAGTTTTAGCTAGTAATTAATATGGCATTACTAAAACAACCCTAACCCTTAAAATGAGATTTTAACATGCCTTTAAAAAATGTTCAATTACTTAAAATTTATATAAAATTGATAATCGCCAACAAAAAATGCTATTAGCACAAATCTGTCTTTGAAAGAAAAAAGAATGAATTTGTGTTAAAAGTGGCTGCTGATGCAAAAACATGGGCGGCTATAAAAAAAAAGAACTATATTACTGAATTTTCGCACTCGTGGCTGTCGGGCGAGAATAACATTAATATTTGACGTTTATTGCAGGTACTCGCAGGTACCACCATTGGCATCAATGGTTTTAAAAGTTCTAAGTGTTCTATCTTAAGGATCGTACAAAATGGTACTTGGAGCCGTTAGACTATTGTTTTAGCATTAACTTTGATAAAAAAATAATACCTTATACTGTTTCTATTGGTGCATTTAAGCTTACCTCTGATGTCTGACTTACTTCTTTATAATAATTTCTGAATTTAGTAACATTTCTGATTCAATATTAGTTTTGCAAAAAATCTTGAAAACAACACGAGTTTTATACTTTAAAACTCTAGTTGTCTTAATAGCTATAAAAAATAGGGCGACATTTTACCAAAATAAGACAAGTGATTTAGTTAGTTTTTTTTTGTGTAGAGGTCTAGTTTTTAATTCTTAACAATTCAATAATAGTTTCGCTTAATTTTAAATTAAGAAAATATGTTTAGAAGTTATCTACATTTGAAATTTCACAAAAATCCGTTGACAAATAACAGAGATATTCACCCCGAAAATCTTATGTGGGACACTCAACGTTATAGTAGTATTGTCAAAACATACTTCTGGGCAAGAAACTGCAGAGAAAATTATGGAATTTCTAAATTTGGAATACTCCAATTTTAATTTAATTAATAATGACAATTAATTAATAATTGCCTCTTTCATAGATGTAAAAGAAATTGTTGCATTCTTTAATAATAACTGCATAATAATTTTATGCATGAAGTTTTATCTCTAAATTAACAAAGAAGTAATCAATATTTATCAAATAGTATATTTGATAGGCTAGTATCCTGATGTTTACAAAAGAATTAACGATTTTAAAAACTAAAATATGTATTTGTTTAAAAAAATGAACCTTTTAATGAAAAATTGAGGAACAAATGCAACTTGAAAGACTTTTAGCTTGAAGAATTTCAAAAACCACAAATTCAGTGAAATATTTTGTGATTCAACATTGGTTGTTTGTTAAGAAAAATGCTTTTTTTATTAAAGTAACTGTTTTCTTTAACGAAAACAATAACGAATGGTAAGTAGCACAGAATTATTGGTGATATTAGATTGTCAGGTGGCGGCCGTCCCTAGAAAATAAATAAAGACAAATGACTTAGTTAATTTGATAGTTGAAGTTGCCAACTTAATTTCAAAGTCATCAGAGGACACTTCGATTTCGCTTAAGTATAAACACACCAATAATAAATTTTATTTTAATTTTCTAATTATTTATTTTAAATTTCAACTGAACAGAAACTGAGATCAGTAGATAATAAAGACATGTATAAATATTGTAAAAAAAACAATCATTTCTAAATTTCTACTAACTACTTTGAAAATCAGCTTATATTTGATTTAAATCGCATATGTATTTACAACTCCAATCCGCAATATTATTAGTAGAAATAAAATTTCTAAAACATTCTACCGCCTGCCATCTTTGTCATGCATTTGTTTTATGCTATCACTTCCTCAAATATTTTTTTTTGTTAATGACGGTCTAATCAATGAAAATCCATATATAATAAAATACAGTTTCGGTAAATTAAATTAAAAATAAGAAAGTTGTGTTTGAAACAAATAGAATCAAGCTATGCAACCTCAGCTATTTTTTTTATTAAACAAAACCTTGTAAAACCTTATTCAATTAATTAAAACGCATATTACTATAGAAAAACAATGTTAGTCTCGTCATGGTGTATAAAAATAACCGAAAATAAAAACAAAAGAACATGAGATCAAAGTATGTTGCAAAATGAGTAACTCATGATAACTGGGTGTCTTATCTCTACATTTCATATCATCATAAAACGATTTTGTTTGTTAGAATAATTATGTGAATTGAAATAATGGTGAAATCCATTACTTACCAGGTTTGCTATTAATCTTGGAACATGCCTGATCGACTTGTGAGTAGCAGGATTCGTGTGCCGTAGCAACAGCAACGAAGAAAGCAACAAGAACTGCGAACACCTTCATGATCCCTAAACATTAACAAATTAAAATCTGGATTAAACATAAACTGTCTAGAGCTTAAAAACAATCGAATATACATACCTGGTATCTCGCCAGCGTAATCACGAATAACAGAAAATCACACACAAAAACAGCACTTTGTCCTTTAACTGCGCACTTCCCCAACGATTTTGAACCTAAATGACAAACGCAATAAAGCACTGCGCACCGCTGACAGGCCCCAAAAGCGAAGAATGTGCCGAGTCAAGGTTGGTGGGGGAGATAATTTCCAGTAAAATTCGAGTATTTTCATTGGGAGGTGGTATCAAAGTGTAATTTCCGAGTGCGTAGAACAGTCTGGTTATCATTTTCTTTGTTATTTAGATTTTCTCGATAGTCACCTTCTGCACCAGTGAGTGTAAAGGCAGACTAAAGAACGACCGCGCTTATCAGAAAAAAAGTGTTCTACTTTGATCAATCTACAAAAGAAAAGCAAAATGAAGGCAATCATTGCAGCCACTTTGTTGTTGTGCACTTTCGCCCTTGTCAAAGGCGAGGAATTGCAATGTAAGTGATTTTATTCCGCTTGATATTTCTCAAAGTACTAACACCTGTTTTAAAGGCTCCCACACGCAACAAGAGCTCAAGACCGATCCAAATTGGACTGATATGAAACATTCATGCATTAACAGCATGCGAACGCAAATCCAAGCCGAACTCCGTGCTGCCATGCAGTACTTGGCCATGGGGGCCCACTTTGCAAGGGACACCGTCAACAGGCCAGGCTTCGCCAAGATGTTCTTTGAAGCGGCTTCTGAAGAGAGACAACATGCCATCAAACTTATTTCCTATTTGTTGATGAGAGGAGAACTTATCTCTGACGTCAGCACTTTAATTGATAGCTATGTAAGTGTTATTTTTTGAAAACTTCCAGTCGCATTTTTGAAAAAAATTTAAATGATAAATTGATAAACGTCACTTTTTACCAGTTAGTGATGAAACAAAAAACCCTAAACATGGCGCGAATTTTCAGATTGGTGTTGAAAAAACCGAATGGGATTCTGGATTGGAAGCTTTGAAAAATGCTCTCCAGCTTGAAGCCCAAGTCACTAAGAAGATTAAAGGAGTTGTTAAAGTCTGTGAGGACCAACCT
Organism: Tribolium madens; assembly: GCF_015345945.1. NCBI lineage: Eukaryota > Metazoa > Arthropoda > Insecta > Coleoptera > Tenebrionidae > Tribolium > Tribolium madens. The sequence goes on from NW_025401006.1 coordinate 1,572,987, forward strand.
GGACCCAACGATTGGCATTTGGTTGATTATCTGACTGGAGAATTCTTGGAAGAACAGTACAAAGGACAAAGGGATATTGCAGGAAAAGTCTCCACACTCAGCAAATTTATGGATAAACATGGAGCTCTTGGCGAATTCTTGTTTGATAAGAAACTCCTTGGTGGAGAATTGTAAATTTGTAATGATATATAGCATAGCCATAGTTTTCCACTTACATAATCTTTGTGATAATTCAAATTCAGTTTGTATTTTATAGATTGTAATATCAGTTTCGTTACATGTTTATTAAATAAAGCAACCTTTAAACAAGCCTCATATTTATTAAAAACCCCAAATAGAACAATTCATAGTTAATCATGAACTTATGTACGTTTTAATAGGAATATGCGCATGATTTGAAACAAGGTTGTATTTTAAAATTACTGTATTTTCGAACTATAAACTTGTTTCTAAACACCCAAAAGTGGGCATAATTTAGCTTTTATAGGTCCTTGGTCTTGAGCAAAATAGCGATCTCGATTTTTACATTAAATTTGCCAGAAATATTAAATTCTTATTTGAGAAAAGCAAAATGTAATCCAAAATCCAATAAAACGCAAATGTGCCACAAGTATAATAGTCAATTATAGTCTTAAAAAAATTAAAAGCTCTATTAGTGTCAAGCTTTAAATAATGCTTCACAATCTCTATTTATGCCCTTAAATAACTAATTAATTGAAGCAGAAGGTCAAAAAATAATTTCGAAAGTATATGCAACACATCATACAAACTGAGATAATGTGTTGGCTAACTACAACTTAAACATGTTTTTGAGGTTATAGCGTGTATTTGAAACATGTGGTAATTTCATTTTTCTGTAATAAATTAAGAAGAAACAACATAGCAATTATGCCGATCACAAAAAGAAAACGCGTATCGAAAAAGTCCAAATTATCGTGGCGAAAACATGTGAATATTACTGACGTAGAAGAATTTTTGGAAGACCAACGACTTGAGGAACGTTTAGGGTGAATAATTCAATTAGCAATTACTTTGAATATTTATCTTATTTATACGAAACTTAGGCCCCCACTAGCAACCTTGAACAATGATGAATTATTTCAAGTAGATACGAAACCGGCAAAATCAGAACCGATTTCAATAAGAAATCGTAAAAAGTTAAAACTACAGAAACCTCCAAAGTGTTTTTCAATTTTGGAACCTCACACTAAGGTTCCGGATCCAATTACAAAAAGGTATTCTATTACATACATAATTGCGTGTTTTTACTTTTATATTTCAGAAATCGCGTAAGAAGTAAAGAAGAGAGAAAAAATGAATTAATTAAGAAGAAAGAAGCAGAAAATCGTGCAAAAGGTATTTTAAAGCACAGAGAATTACAAGCTCTGCATGATAGAAAAGTTAATGAAAACAAGAAACAGACTATACCTAAAAGAGGAGATTTTAATCAAAATATTTGGAGTGAAGGTATTATTACAATACAAGGCAATACGTTCATAAACATTTTTGTTGAATTTTTAGAAGACATTTTGAATGAGAAAAATGAATGGTTCTCAAATAGTACAACTAAACATAATTTGGTTGGAACTGGAAAATCCCGAAAAACTGTTAAAACCCCCAAAAGACCAAAATCAAGTATCTTACCCTCAGTTGAGTCACCTCACCCGGGTATGTCTTATAACCCCAGTTACGAAGACCACCAAGATCTACTTAAAACTATTGCTGAAAAAGAAATAAAAATAATCAAAGAAGAAGAACACCTGAATCGCGTTACAAGAGACATGTTTAGTAAAGTGTCAGAAAAGCAAAAAAATGTGAGTTGTAATATTAGCAATTAAAGATTTTACAAGAGTATTTTTCAGTCTATGTGGATGGAGGAAATGTCTCAAGGTTTACCTCAAGCCTCAACGCAACAAAGCGATAATGAGAGTGACGGAGAATACAAATCAGTCAATCCACCAACAAAAAATCGTAAGAAGACCCAACAGCAGAGACGCAAATTGAGAGAACAAAAAAAACTAGAATTACTGAGACAAGTTGCTAAGAAGGAAAAAAAGAAAATTTCAGACATTCACCAAATAAGACTCCTGAAAACACAAATAGAAAAACGGGAAAAAACCACACAAATCTTGAGAGAAAAGCGAAAGAAAGTGCAAGAATTGAAAAAGACAGAACCTAAACGTTTGAGTGCAATTAAATTTGAGGAAAGCGAATTCGAGTTCAACATGGGTTCAGATATAGCGGGAAATTTGCGGAACCTTAAAAAGGAAGGAAACTTACTTACTGACAGGTTCAAGAGTTTGCAAAAACGAAACATCATTGAACCTTCCATTAGGAGACATAGGAAAAAACCAAAAGTTAAAGTTTACACGAAACCAACTCATAAAGATGACTGGATTACAACAGTAGCAAGGAAAACATCATCATAAGAAATGTAATCAATTTATTATTCAATCCGTTGTGGGTTCATAAAAATACATTTTTAGTTTGTATAAAATGTATTATGAAACAGTTGCAGTAATAAATAAAGAACTAAAATATTTTATTGCTTTGTGATAATATCTCTGACTAGCACATACACCATGGCACTACAAAATCAACTTTGGTTTAATTTTTTTTCTCAAATATCATTTAACGAGGAATTTATTAATCACTGCACTGGTTAAATTGTCTAAAATCATTTACATCTGTTTATCTTTAACGCAAAATCACTATCTCCTATTTAAATTTTTCCATATCTTGTGCACTTTTGAATTATCATCAAACAAACTTTTAACCATCACAACTTGGATACATCCAACCACAAGCATGGTACATATCTGCACCATTGAAAACGTGTTAACTTTAAAAAAATTCTCTTCTATTACATTCCTGTCTCTTGCCTCAATTGATTTCAACAAATCCTGAATATGTCTCACTTTAGTTAAATGGTTTCTAACGTTAGTAATAACTTGTTGAATATCCTGAACCTTCATTTCGTAAACATCTTCAGGCCTTAGTCCCAGCATGTCGATATTTTCATCATCCCACTCCGAATTATCATCACCTTCAACAATCATTTCAAAAAAAACTGTTTTTGTGTTGTACGAACTAAACGAATTATCGAAACAAAACTTGTAGTCTCCATTCATGGCAGCATCGACTCGATGATTGTTCTCAGTCTTCTTGTAATCAGCCACCAAAATCCTACCGGTTGGGTCCACGAGGTGAAATGTGATGTCCAAGTCTCCGTGACCCCCATCTATTACTTGATATTCAAAATCAATGGTGTCTCCTGCCTTGGCTGGCTGGAAAAAGCAGTCTTCTCTCCTAGCCTCAACGTTGACTGTCATTTCACGTTCCAAGCAAATCACACACTTCACCAACAGAAATACTAACAAAAATAAATTTACACCTGTCATGGTTATGTGCTTTAGTTCCAATTACTGATTAATTAACAAATAACCGGTAAAATGTTTATTTTTAGATGACTGTCACAGAAAATGACAATTGACAATTCATACGACTTTTGACATACAATGACGCCAACCAAACGTGCTTAAAGTCAATCATAATTTTCTTGAAAATTGCCTTGTTAACATTTTTAACCGCTAGATTTTTTTAATTCATACAATCGGCTTATCCAAACACAAAGTAACAAGTTTACATTTTACGAAATTATGAAAATCTAATTATGTTCGTTGTTTGTTTGGTTGGCACTTCCTAACTCTGACTTTGCTTCACCTAACCTACAAAATCCACGTGTGTTGTGTTTACTGATTTGAATTTACGCATACAGACAAAAGATGCCTAAAGGGAGCAAAATATTCTTACCCTGTCGCAGCCTGGGATATATAAGCAACCACATACCGCTTCAGGTCCGTTACATAAAGAGTCGCAAAGAAAATTTAATAGTAACATGTGTGGGAAAATCTTTTCATACATACGGAATAACTCACTTTAGCCTATTAAGTGTTGGTGGTTTACATCCCGAAGACATAACTGCAATGACTGCTGACGCTTTCCATGTATATACAGCGTGCAACAATGAAATTTATGCATGGAGAAGAGGCACTGAGTTGAAACATGTATATAGAGGCCACAAGAAACCAGTTCAGTTAATGATGCCTTTTGGGGTTCACTTGATTTCAGTTGATGAAAGCAGTAGTGTTAAAGTATGGGATATTAAAGATGAAAGTGTTTTTCTTGAACTCACATTTAGTAACAAGACATTTCATATTACCACAATTTGCCATCCCAGTACTTACATTAATAAGATTTTGTTGGGAAGTGAACAGGGAGAAATGCAGTTATGGAATGTAAATAATTTGAAGATGATTTATTCATTTAAGAGATGGAAAAGCCCTATTACTTGCTTAGAACAAGCGCCAGCAATTGATGTTGTTGCAGTTGGTCTAGCTTCCGGTAAAATCGTATTACACAATTTAAAATACGATGAAACAATAATGGAATTTATGCAAGACTGGGGTGTCGTCACTTCGATATCATTTAGAACCGATGGTAGTCCAATAATGGCAACAGGAAGTGTGATTGGCCATATAGTATTTTGGGATTTGGAAGAAAGACGCGTCGCGTGTCAATTACTTTCCGCTCATAACGGCAGCGTCACAGGGATGGTTTGTCTTCCAAACGAACCATTAATCCTAACTTCATCTCCAGACAATACTTTAAAGTTATGGATTTTTGACATGTCAGATGGTGGTGCTAGACTCCTAAGAATAAGAGAAGGCCATTCATCACCACCCTCGTATATCCGATTTCATGGTGCTAATGGACACAACATTTTAAGTTCCGCTGGAGATTCAACACTCAGAATATTTAATACACAAACGGAACAATTCAACAAAAGTTTAGGAAAAGCCTCTTACAATAGGAAAGCGTCAAAGAAGCGCGGGAGAACTGCAGAAGATCCCTTAGTAATGCCACCAATCATCCAATTTACTTCCGAAATTACCAGAGAGAAAGAATGGGACAATATCGCCGCTGTACACTTGGGAATACCCATGGTCACCACTTGGTCCTACGATAAAGTGAAGATGGGAGAATTAAAGCTGCTTCCAGAGAGGTTTCACAAGAAAAAATTGGTTTCTAGTGGGTTTCAAGACGTTGCTGCGACAAGTTTGTGCTTGACGCATTGTGGAAATTTTGTTCTTATTGGGTACAGCACCGGACATATTGACAGGTAATTATCTCTCAAAAATAGAAAAATTTATAATTCAATTCGTCCGTAATAACTGTTTTGGTGGGATTTTTAATGATCCGAAAGACTAGAATAATTTTTTTGAATAAAAAGAGTTAATTTCGAGCTTCTTTTAAATTTGTTAAAAATGTAATTACAAAATAAACACATCATCCACTTTGAACTGGAAATCTACTTTTTTTTTCTGTAGTTTTACCAAAAAATATTTTTAAATTTGACGGTTTTAGAACTTGTGTTAGCCCTTGTTAATAATAATATTCAGTTATTCAATCAAAATTAACTCAACTTGTCTTAACCGAATGTTTATATTTTTTGAAATACAGAGGGTTTTGTTCGACGAATAAATTTAAATTTGGAGCGCAGCCTTTAACTTCATCAACTTAAATTGTAAACAAATATGATTCCTGAGGTTAGCTCTTCAAAGTCTGTTACATTGTTTTAAAAAATTGAGTTAAATTTACCAAAAACAGGCACCGTTATACACGGTGATTTTTAAAAAAACGGTAGCCGCTGTAGATTTTTTTATTTTTAGCCCGATTTCAATCTT
>NW_025401006.1:1583098-1640980 GCF_015345945.1 Tribolium madens
AAAATTAGTATATAAGGCATTACCATTGTTAAATTAGTTAGTTTTATTCTCACCTGAGGATGACCACTTTGTGGTCGAAACGCGTTGTGCTATTAAAATAAAAGTTTGGTGTGTAAGCTATTATAAGCTAACAAAATTAGAATTTTTCTAAATGTCGGTATATTTTGGGCTGTATTTAACTTTGTAATTTTAAGTAGGGATTAATTTTTTTTTTCATATTTTGGAAAATATTAGTTTTCTTGGCACCGACATTGCATATGTTAATATGTTCTACTTTTATTAAAAATTATTGTTAAAAAAAATTATTACAGGTGAAAAAAAATGTTAGGTAGTTAATAGGTAATTATTAGTCATTTTTTATTAAAAGTTTGAAAAAATTTTGGCAATATTTTCTTTCATTTGCTGCTTCTAAACATTACAATAATGTCATTGTCTTATTTGTCACCATGCAACTAGATTTTTTTAATTTTTATAATTTTGTTTTCAACTTTGATTTATTTTTTTAAACAATAATTTTTAGTACAAGTAGAACATATTGCTCATGTCTGTACCAAGAAAACTAATACCTTTTTGTACACTATCACATTTAGAAAAATTCTAAAATTGTCAGCTTATACTGTATTAAAGCCGTTTAATTTATTTTTTAAACTTTTGAAATCAGGCAATGAATTAAAATTATACAGCGCCTGCCGCTTTTTAAAAATCGTCCTGTATAAAAAAATCATAAAACGGTAACCATTTTGTTACCATTTTTGTAACCATTTTGTTGAAGATAGCACCGAGTTTCATTACCTCAAATATGTTACCGACTACTAGCTATGTAAACGTTGGGATAAAGTACTGAAAGATTAAAACTTCGTTTATATTGACTTTTTTGACAATTTTTCCGACGCCAAAGTGGAGGTTGCACCCTCTATATCTCAGAAATATTCGGTTAAGGTAAGTTATGTTATTTTGATTTCTTTTGAGTTCTATTATTACTTGTTAAAATATTTGCACATACTTTAAAATTTTAAATTTCATGTTCCATGGAACTTTAAAAGAGAACGCAAATTATTGCATAATAAATAACAAAAAAACGTTAAAAAAATTACTTCATTCAAATTCCTGAATAGTCAAAAAAGAGTGATTGTAAGAAACAAATCTTTGTGGCTCAATATAGTTTAGTTGTTTTCATTCATTTTCAGGTTTAACATGCAGTCGGGCATTTGGCGCGATAATTACGGTACCCCAAAAGCACACGATTCATCTGTCAGAGGAATAGCAACCGATCCTTTAAATCAAGTGACAATAAGTGGTAGCAGTGATTGTAAAATAAAATTTTGGAAGTTTAAAAACAAAGGTGTGTTTAATTTTTTTCTTTGTATAATCCAATATAAAATTTTCTATTTTCAGGAGCCAATCCATTGACTGTCTTAGCATTAGAAGAACCGATCAGTTTCTTTCGATCGCATTCAGAAAGCTCAATGTTGGCAGTTGCCCTTGAAGACTTTGATGTTTACATAGTAGATATTGATACAAGACGAATTGTACGAAAATTCGTGGGACACACGGCTCAAATAACCGACGCAACGTTTAGCCCTGATTCCCGTTGGTTGGTGACATCATCAATGGATTGTTCCATACGCACTTGGGACATACCTTCGTGTCATTTAGTGGACGAATTTAGTACAGAGGTCGCATGCGTTTCGTTGGATATTTCGCCAACCGGAGAAGTTCTGGCTACGGCCCATGTCGACTATTTAGGGATTTTCCTGTGGACAAATCGAACTATGTACTCAAAAATATCTCTGAAAGCTTTGACACCAAGCGTTGAGCCGCCATTGGTGGCTTTCCCTGAGTGTCTCAGAGAGCACCACGAAGAGGAAAGTGACGTAGAAGAATCTGATGAACTAGAATTTATATCGCCTGAACAAATTAGCAACGATTTGGTAACTTTATCGGGATTTGCCGCATCAAGGTGGCAGAATTTGTTGAATTTGGATGTAATCAAGAAGAGGAATAAGCCCAAATCCCCACCTAAGGCACCTAAAGCAGCACCGTTTTTCTTACCGACAGTTTCATCATTGAATTTCCAATTCGATTTGTCAAAGCTTGAGTCTGAAAGCAGTAGTAAAATATTGACGCCAGCGACTTTATTGAATTTAACCGAATTTGGGAAATTATTGGATAAAACGCGACAAGACGACGATTTCAGTCACGTTATTGAAAAGTTAAAGTCATTTGGTCCGTCTATGATTGATTTTGAAATAAAGTCTTTGGCTCCTGAAGGTGGAGGCTCAATTGAAGTCATGTTACAGTTTCTGAAGAGTATTGAATTTATATTGAAATCCAACAAAGACTTTGAATTAGCGGAAGCGTACCTTGGTGTCTTTTTAAAATCACATGGAACAGTTATTGCAACTGAAGAGACGTTGAGGAATTATTTAACCAATATTCAAAGTTGTCACAATGTTGTATGGAATAGATTGCAAGATAAATTGTTATATAATATTTGTGTTGTTCAGAACTTAAAATTGATGTAAATAAAAATAAGAAAATTATTTTGTTTCTTACCTTCTTTAAAGCACAAGTAACCGACAACCAAAAATAAGAGTATTTTTTGAATTTTGTTGACATACTGCAGTCGGTCATATCGGCCGCAATATTATCATCGCAGCATAAAATTTATAAAGTAGAATTAAATGAAACAAATAATTTGAGAAATATATTTATGATATTCTAAAGCAATTTGCCGTATTCTATTAATATTTTTGATACCTTTTTCTTGGTCTTTTTTTATTGTGAAGATCATGTCCTCTGAATAGTGGTGGAGTAAAAAAAATCAAGAGGGCTTTTTTTACAAGTCAAAAATGTCAACAAAAGATTAACGCGTCACTTTTAATTTACAATGTAATAAATAATTATTAAATCAAAATGGATTTTTCAAACTTGTTGAATCATTTTAAAAATACAATGTCTAAAATATTGGTAAGTTATCGTTCATTAGTGTTTTAAACGTATCAATTTATTTCAAATTTTTCAATTGTAGGATTTGGAAAAACCAATCCAAGAATACGATATTAAAAACGTCTCAAACATTTTGAAAGAGTTTGCAAAGTTTTACATGAATACATCCGAAGTAAGAATGTTTCTAGATAGTGTTTTAATATTTTTTGTACTATTGAACAAATATGCAAAACAATTTGAAAGTATAATGGCCCAGAAACATTTTTCTGTTAGGTTAGCATTGGAAGTGTTCTTGGTATGATAAATAAACTTTTAGTTTTTCTCTTAGAACAAGGAGATTTAGTTTGTTGTAGATTCAACGCAAATTTATGATAGCATAATAACAAAGTTTGCCAAAGTTATAGATACCATTTTGGAAAGTGATCCCTTAAACAGTAACGTTAAAGAATATTTTCGAATTTATTCACACATTTTGGATGAAGTTTCAAGTGATATTTTCGAAAAATTATCAGCTAAGCATAAAAAATTGTATATAACCAATGATATAAAATGGGACGTTTAATAATTTCGTTTTGTTGTAGTTATATTTGGTACGATGTTGTTAAAAACACTGGAGATATAGAAACGCAAGCCATTATTATTAATGTGCTCTTCAAACTTTTTAAATTTCATGATCTCAACGTAATTCTTGAAAAATTTTTTCCGGAAATTATGCAAGTTCTAATTCCATCTATTACATCTACAGACGAAAAAAGTATCTATCAAAATATTAGAATGGTACTTGACAAGATAAATGAATCTGGAACAAATATATTTTCTATCAACTGTAGCAGCATTGCATTGGATCTAACGCCAGTTGAGGAATTCAGCGTAACAACAAAATTAATAATTTTGATTACATAATTTTATATTTTTACTTTTAGATGGCAGCGGCCACCGATAATATCTGGCTTGACTTTAATCTACTCGAAGAAAAGATATCGTTTTTTTGTTCGAAAAGTTTTTTCACATCTGTGACTAAAATAAAACCATTTTTGAAAACAAGTTGGGAAGTGTTGTCGTTCTGTCCACGGGACGTCCTAAAAGTGGATTTTAATCACAACTTGAATGCTAAATGTTTAGACATATCTATAAAATTGAAAAATTCAGTGTTTAATGTATCATGTAGCCCAAAGTTTGATACTGTTCGTAATTTGGAAATATCAGTATCGCAGTGTTCTGAAAGCTTCAAGATATTAGTAGAAAAGGTCCTTCCGGAAATATTTCCAAATACTTTTTCCATCGATTGTCTAAAATTTCCATCAGAAGAAGTATTGGTTTACATGTTAATCTCATATAGAACTGTTTGTATGAAATAAGTTGCAGGATAATGATTCTTCAGTAACTGCCGATATATCGCTCCAAAGTGCTAATTCCAGTGCTGTTCTTAATTGTTTTATAATAAACAGACCGAAAATTTCAACAAGAGAAAAAGCTGAACAAAAATTTTTAGATTCAGTAATGTTTTATAAAAATCTTTGCACATACTTGTTAATCTGAATTTTTGCAGCAAATTGTTCATACCGACCCTGAATTGGAAAATTTCATCTTAATTTCGGATGATGAGGACGATAATACGATAAATAAAACTGACAAAAACAAAAATCGTATTTACGCAGTAAGTGTACACTGGATCTATCCGCTGTCTATTTTTGCTGCTTTTTGTGATTGTAGCCAATAGATGATAAAGAAGCAACACGAGATAACTTGAAAAAGAAGAAACATAAAAATGGCATGGTCAAAACACGAAAAACCCGTGTGGGAGACCCCATAATTGAACGCATTGACAGTGTCATCCAGTTCAATAAATCCGTTACTCCAGTCGTAAGTTTAATTTTTACGTAAAAGATTACGGAATTAATACTTTCTTGTAGTCGTTTTCGGAATCAGTAGTTGGAAAACCCAAAAAAAAGATCTCAAGGCGGGATTCACCTAAACAGAAAATACCATCATTAAAAAAGAAAAAAGGTCATAAAGTGTCATCGAGCTTGACTTCTCCGATTGTAAAAATTGTAGAAGTAAGCTGAAACTAAAATATATGTATTGTTTTGAATTTAAAAAAATGATTTTTTTACAGAAACCGGTTGTTTCCAAAAAGCGAAAAGGTAAAGAAAAGGACCTAATTGAAATAGTAAGAGAAGCAAATGAGTTGGAGGAAGTTTTAGAAACAAGTCAATCCTGTTCAGTATCAAAGGTGGAAGATTGGTTGAAAAGTGTCAATGTTGATCCGGTTTTGACAGAAAAGAAAAATCTAGAAATTCCAATTTTCAAAGAAAAAATTGTTATAGACCCTGACTCAGTCTTACCAATTTCTTCCGCAATTAGTGATGTTTCTGAAAAAACTGGTGAAGTGGATATGGAAATGGTGGTTGAAGAACAAACACCAAAGATGGTGGAGGAAAATAAGGAGGATAATACATTGGAAAAGAGTGAGTGTTTTGATGTGAATAGTGAAGTCCAAGAAGAAATATCAGCAGCAGAAATTAACAATAATTATCTTGATGAGAATAACCAGAAATCACCAGAAGAAATTAGCAGAAATGATGAAACTGAAATCCTTGAAGAGGAAAAGGAAGTGGAAGTTTCAAAAATATCAGCAGAGGTGGAAGAAGACATTTCAAAAATATTTGTAGACGATAAAAATAATGAACTTGAAGTACAAGCAGAAAATAAACAAAGTAAAATCCATACTGATGAGTTGTTAAGCATTTTATCTAGCCAAATAGAAAAAACGCCGGAGGTTGTTGATAAAATATCGGACAGAAACGATGAAATACACATCCAAGATGAAGTGGAAGAAAATATTTCAAAAATATTCTCAGAGGATCGAGATAATGAAGTCGAAATACAAGTAGAGAATAAAGAAAGAGAAATACACACTCGTGATTTATCACGCTTTTTGTCTAGCCAAAAAGAGAAAACGCCCGAGTTTGTTGACAAAGCATCAGATAGAAACAATGAAATACACATCCAAGATGAGGTGGAGGAAAATATTTCAAAAATATTCTCAGAGAATAGAGATAATGAAGTTGAAATCCAAACAGGGAATAAAGAAAGAGAAATTCCGACTCGTGATTTGTTACGCCAAAAGCTTGAGGATCAAGACTCTGATTCAAGTACTTCAAGTGGGGTCATTTTGAAAGATTCAATTTTTGATAAAATGAAAAATTTAGAACCGAAAAAGGAAATTAAGTCATCCAATAATGTCGAAAAATCACCGCCAAAGTATAATATTAGTTCAGATAGTGATAATGAAGGTTCTATTATGGAAGAGGAGCGTAGACAAAATAATCAAAATGTAGATATTAAAGAAGACTTAAATGTAAAATCAATAACAAAACGAAAACTTTATTCTCCGGGAGATTTGTCTTATCTTAAGGCGCAGATGACTGATGAATATTTGACTGCGAAACCCGAGGTGAAACTTCTACCCGGACTCAAACGGACACGATCCAGATCCAGAAAATCAAAAACAGTAAAAACTAAAAGGGGCAGGCCTGCCAAAGTAACAAGTACCCCAAAAGCACTAACAAAGGAAGATCTTACTAAAACAGAGATAATACTTGAAGAAAACTCGAAAAGGTTGGAATCGTTTAGAGAGACTCTCCGTGAAGTGAAGAAAAACAAAAAATATATAAAGAAGTCGAAGAAGAATAAAAAGGCTGTCCCAATGGGTTCAAGTTCTGAATCAATGGAGCCTTTTGGAGACGCTGTGAAGAAGTGCCAGAAAAGGAAAAGTGTGTTTCTAACAGACACAAATACTAAACGTTATAAAGATGACAATCCTAATGAACTTTCAGTTGAAGAAATTAAAATCGATAAAAAGATACATATCATTTCAAACGTTTTAATACAACCAGCAAATAGTCAAAATCTTCATTCTAATGTAGACATATTGGATTGCTACGAGCGGTTAGTAAAATCAAACATTGAAAACTTTCTGGAGTGTATAGAGAATGTTCAAAAATGTGAACCTCGATTATTAGAGAATGAGAAGTGCAAGAAAATTTTCAACATATTGCGAAGTGTTCACGAACCTAATTAACGTGTCTAAAATTGAATATTCGTTTTTTGGATTATTTCTCATGTATTTAAGTATATTTATATTATTTATTAGTGTTTGTTACAGACTGCTACAGTTAAGCATTGTTGTAGTAAGTTTAGTTTTTGTATTACTATAGCTATAACAGAATTAAATATTTGTCATTTTTTCATTTATTTATTTAATTCAAATGTGGATATGGGAAAAATGATATAGGACGTAGTTACGTAAATCCTTTAATACCCAGCCCAAAATACGGTAAACATCTATAATTTAAACAATTTTGAACGATATTTAAAAAAAAATTACTGTGTCATATCGTGATCCTGATTGACGCTTTCAGGTAGTTCAAGGAAGGAATCCAGAAAATTTCGTTGGAAATAGGGATTTCTCGATTTCGCAAGCCATAGTTCTAAGCGAAGACTCGGATCCACGGCCAGGGAATCCGAATTTCTTTTTTTAATGTAATTGAAACAGCAAGTTCTGAAGTGTCTTGTTCCACATGCGGACTGACATTCGGAACCACATGATGTGCAGGACTGTGCTTCGCCCCACACCACGCCTATTCAACAGTTCTTAATTTGAAAATTTTAACAACAAAACTACATACCTATGACAATTAACACTACAAGTAAATTTTTGTTCATACTGACGGCAAAGCTGGATTCACTGTGTAGGAAATGTGGCTTTTGAGCTTATATATAAAACTGTCACCCCACATTTTGCAGCTTAACGGGAGGGGAGCTAAGTTATAAAATTTATTTCATCAAGACTCTGTGAAACATCTACTTACTAATCCATTCACATCAATTGACTTTCAAAGGAAAAGTTTTTCGCTGAAATTACTTTATTGATTGATTTAGTCAAAGTGGATTCTTAATTTAAAAAAAAAACAACGCAAGCCACAAGTTTCAAAAAAAAAATCAATACTACAGCTTTACTGTTATTAGATATGTAAGATTTATTGCTAGTATAAAATACGCATTTAGTCCCCATAATTATATAAATCATAAACTTAATAAACTAGATAAATGTTCCAGAACTTGTTCACACCTGAATATCGCTGTTTACTAGAAAACAAATTATTTATAAATTAACGCAATAAAACTTTGGAAATACGTCCACATAAGAACATCACTACTATATGAGCCTGTTAAGAATGAATTGTTAAATTTTAAGGTTTTTTTTTTCCAGTTTTGAAGGTATTAAAAAAAAGTTAAAATGTCAAGGCATTTCACATTTCCTTCAACTTTTCTGTAAGGATATATTACAGTAGTATTACAATTTGTTTTAAAACTGTAACTATCAGTTACAGACAATAAATAGAAGAAAAACGCTTGAGTAGATGCTCGCCTGATTAAAGAATTGTGGCGATTCCAGTTGAGTTTAAAGAAGTGTAAAATTATATTTGTGAGGAAAGTTGATGTTTCTATAAACAATGGCGTAGAAGTTAGAAGGACAATAAATGCCAAATATAGAAGAGGCTAACAATAGGTAACTCCTTTCTTTTTGCCCGCCGTCGCAAACAGTAGGTTGATGAAAAAACTGTTAAAATTGCTTTAGACAATTCCGCTCATGTAACAATCAATTTTGATACCGAAGACCATAAAATTGGATTCACAACGGCACTGGAAAATTTAAAATCACGTGTATTAGTTTATTCAATACTGACAAAATTAAATTAAAGTGTTCATAGTTTCTTTTATGTGGGCATAGAAAATAGATTTTTCCTACGCTCTTATCAAAAAGTAAATTTTCCCATTTTAATTTTAAAAAGGAAAATGACCAATTATGTTAAAATTACAATAACAATATTGTATAACATCTCAGGGGTAAAAACTTTACTTCCCCCATAGAAAAGGGAAAATACGCTGCTAGATTTAATGGTGAAACTGGGACATCAAGAGAAATTGATAGTTTTGAAGATTTTCTTGCTGAAGGCACATTTTAACTTTTTTAAAAATACCTTAAAAATGGTCCGAAATGTCTTGACATTTTAACTTCTTTTTTTTGTATACGCTCCCGAACTAGCTGTTTTAGGGACTCAAATGAGTCTTTTTACTATGGAAACAAAATTATTTAAATAAGTAAGAGGTGTGAATTCGTGTTTTGGAAGCTTTAACAAAAAAATCTTGTATGCACCACGTACGCAAAAGGTTTTAGGTAACTCCTTTCATTAAAGACTCGGCTCCTACGTCGCCTCGTCATTAATTACGATTCGTCCCCTAAAACCCTATTTTGCGTACTTTGTACATAAATAGCTGTTACAGAGAGTAAAATGTGTTAACTTTGTAAAATACCGATACATAATGTTTTATTGAAATAATAATTAATTATTAATGACAATAAATCTTTTGTAGGACAATTAACGTGCTAACATTATAGTGAATTATTTTGTTGAGCAATCGAACGCATGCTCCCTTGAAATACCCCCTAACTGTATTTTTTATTGCATTTTATTCGATCTAAAAGCAAAAATGTGTTTATTTTTACGAACCGAGTAGATAATAAACACAATCAGTATGAAACACAGATAGTTTGTATGATGTCATTTATCGACTTTGTAAGTTGTTTAAGGAAAAAAATCACAAAAACTGTTTTTAAAAAAATAATAAATTTTATGGAATAAGAAGTTTATTTATTAGAAATTTAATAAATGAGTTATTTATTAGTTGTTGTTCTTCTTCTTTTTTTTCTTACTGTTAAAACCTTCAAAGTCCATGCTTAATAAAGGATTGTTTTTCTTGGCCTACACAAACAAATAAATGAAGTAAACCATTATTTTTCCCCTTTCTTTATATTACCTCAAACCTACTACTCGACCCTTGCGATGTCCTATAATTTTCACGTTTTCTCTTCTTCCTCCCTAAACCAGCAATTCCCTTCAAAGTCGGTGGAACAATATATTCAGGAACATCAGATAAATGCTGTTGAATTTTAACCGTATGTAAGGCTTTATCGTGCCTTAACACTTGAAGATCTGTTGGATTGTCCTCAAAGTAACTTTTCAATTTTTGGCAATTAAATATTTCTTGTTTGATTTCCTTCAGCCTTGCTTCACGCACCGCAATTCTTGTTACAGCACGCCAAGCGTCTTTTGCTCTATATTTAAAAGATTCGATTTCGTCTAATTTGAATTGGTAAGACCTAAATCACATTTATTTCATCATAAATAATAAAAAAAAAATCTTACTTAAAAATTGAAACATCATCTTGGTCATTTTTAAAGTGATTTTCGACTTTTTCCAACAGAGGTTTTTCTCGTATACTCACAAACGACAAAACACTACCCTATAAAATAAAACCAATTGAGATTAAATTAAAACAAAATGTGAGAAATTACTTGGTTGTTTCCCCTAGCTGTCCTTCCCGCTCTATGCACATAAGACTGCACATCAAGTGGAAAATCAAAATTGATAACATTTGCAACACACTGGAAATCAATTCCTCTAGAAACACCACTTTCTTTGTCCTTCTTTCTTTTAGATTTTTGTAATTCTGAGTTGTTTTTATCGTTTGGATTTCCCGGTTGTTCTAACGCCTTTTCATCTGAGGCTACTATAGTGTCATAAATGCCCTGATTGAATTGATTCACTGAATGACACCTTATTTTTGCCGGAAGTTCAGAATTTAGAACACAAATTGGAATCCCAAATTGTTCCAAATATAATTTAATCCTAAATAAAACAGTTATGATGGGAAAATTTGAAACATTTTAAGACTTACTTGTAACACTTGTCAACGGTATTAACAAAAATTATACTTTTCCCTCTGATTAAATGCAATTTTAAAAGGGCATATAAAATAGTTGCTTTGTCCATTTCTTCAGCCATTAAATGGTAATGACTGAGTTGGCTTGCAGGGGCAATTTCAGGTTCTTCAAGTTTTAAAATTACAGGATTATGCAACACCAAACTTTTCAAATTTTTTACATCTTCACTTAAAGTAGCTGAGGCCAAAATGGCCTGATAAATACTTGGCAAACGCCTATAATAATAAAATTAATCCAAAATTCTCTCACAAATAAAAACATACTCCATCAACTCCCTCACTTCACTTTCATAACCAAAAGAAAAAACTAAATCCGCTTCGTCTATTACCAACAGCTCCATGCTCTTCTTCAAATCCATGTACCCAGCTTTGATGTGTTTCAGCACCCTTGTGGGAGTCCCCACGACGATATCAGGCTGTTCCACTAGCAAAGGCTTCTGCACACTTAGCTCAACTGGGGGGGCCACATCAACACACCTGACCTCACGTGAACACTTAATTGTTAACTCTTTAATAACTCCACACATCTGGTGACACAATTCTCTACTCGGTGCTAGAATTAATGCTTTAATTTCTTGGTGTTTAGCGGTTTGCTTGATGGTCAAAATTTTCTGGATGACAGGGATAGCAAATGCTGCTGTTTTCCCAGAACCTGTCCGAGCTCTCACGAGGACGTCTTTGCCTTCGAGAAGAAGGGGGATTGCACGTTCTTGGATGAGTGTAGGAGTTTGCCATCCTAGTTTTGCTATGGCCTAAAAAACACTTGAAAATTTCTATAAGTTGCACGGTTCTTACTACCTTCAAAATGCGGTCATCTAGTTCCATTTCGTGAAAATTTCTTGGCTTTTCCTCACCGTCTTCTGCCATTTTTCTTGAAAAATAATGAGAACACGTGTATATTTTGACAAATTTGTATGTTGAGGTTATGTTTACTTGTTCTGTCAACTCTTAATTATGTGTATTGTTGGTTGTCTATATCCATCTAAAAATAAAAATTTATACCAGGTGTTTTTTTTTTCTTCTTGGATCTTTTTGGTATGGAAACGATGTACAAACACACGATTAGCCCGTCACACCAAACTTTTATTCTCACCTGAGGATGACCACTTTGTGGTTGAAACGCGTTGTATTTTAAATAAAAGTTTGGTGTGACGGGCTAATCGTGTTTTTGTTCGTTATACCAGGTGAATAAAAAGTATGGAACATTGAAACCAAGCACTTTTTACATAATCTATTTAATTTACGGATAAAATAATTTGTATTGTTTAAAGTACTATAAAAATGTAATCGTTTTTTAAAAATAAAGTTTTTTTTTTAAATGGCAACCTACCATGACAATTTTTTTAATGAAAGATTATGATCAAAAATGTTCTTTAATTAAATAAAATTGTTATTTAATCAGCAGTTTTTTTTTAATAAATTGTTAAGATGACTTCCGACCTCATCACGAAGATTTTCCGAACTTAACAGAAGTGCTCGTTTCATGTAGTTGGTCATAGAACAGCGAACAGGTCTGTTTTTTTGTGCAGGTACTTAGGGGTGGTTTGGGACGTATTAAAAATGGAAAAAAGTGAGTTCTTATTTGATTTTTTGATCCCTCCGAAACCAGGTATGTTGTTAGTTTTTTTTTTAATGGAAATTACCAAGTCAAAATTTTGGTAAAAAAATTGGTAGCAGCTTGTCTCCATAGTCACAAATTTTGTTTGCTCTTTGTTTTTGTCCCTAGAAATTTTGTTAAAAAATTATGGTTATGTTTTCAAATTCAGATGTTGTCAAAATTGTGACTTTTATTAATCTTGTGTGCCTGTTTGCTCTTTGAAAGCACTATAATTGAACACCTGAGGACAGACATCATTACCTAAGGTCTAAGACAGAATTCAGTGCTAATAACTTTGATAGAAACACACTGCAAATAACTACAATTTTGTGAACGAAATTGAGGATCTTGCTACAAAAACTTTGAAGAAAAAGGATTATTTAGCAAAAGATACAAGTAGGTATTATGATGATTGGCAATAAATTTTGTGTAATTTATTGAAATGAGCTCAAAGTTGATGCATTTTTTAAATGCTTCTTCACTTTAGTTTCAAAATTGTTACTTTTCCAACTCGTTCCTCAAAAACGATGCACAATATACTAATTTAATTGCGTTCTTTCCGAGGTTCTTTCTCATTCATGTTTATTTTGTATTTTTGTCAATTTTTACTAAAAATTGAGAATGTTTAGCAAACCTGCATTACAAATTGCGTCTATATTTTAACGGGTCCTTGTTCTAACTTCCTGCTTGCGAACTATTCGTTGCCGAATTTCTAAAAACTGTTACCGGTACCGAATTTGTTCCATTTTTGGTGTTTCGTCTATAAATTTTCTTAGACGATTTTTTGTGTTGACGTCTAATGACATTGTTTTCAAATTAATTCAAAAAACCAAAACTACCAACTTCTTTTATTAAAATTACCAGGAATGAATTTACTAGTGGTGCCAACGTTAAAACTGTTTGGCATTTTCATTAAAAAAAAAAACAGACTTTACATACCTGCAGAAAAAACCGTGGTCTCTTCGTCCAAACGACTACATCGGTTAAGTTCGGAAAATCTTCGTGATGAGCTCGGAAGGCAACTTTAAGAATCTATTTAAAAAACTACTTGATAAAAAACAATTTTATTTAATTAGAGGTAATTTTTAGTTCATAGTGTTTAATTAAAAAAATAGTCATAGTAGACTGCCATTAAAAATTTTTTTTTGCTAAACTCGAAAACTTAAAGGAATTTCGAAAAAAATTTTTCTTCAAAAACGACCACATTTTTATAGATAGTACTCTACATTGCGTTAATTATTTTTTTCGTAAAGTAATTAGTTTATTCAACTACTTTTTTTTTTATTCACCCGGTATAAAATAAAATCTCTACTTCAGAAGTATATGAAGCAATTTTTTTAATTTTTACATTGTTTTGTTCTTCTTTTACACACAAATCAAATGTTTTTGATCCATTTCACATCAAAAAAACAAAAAACGCAGTTGCGAGATTGCCAACAAGACGATTGAAATGGCACAAGGTTTACGAATATTTATTGCCTAATACTCGTAATATCCAATTAATTGACTGAATGAATACAAACAATAAATGTGTTAAAAATAGTGTAACGTGGATATAACTAGTAATGAATGACTTTCAGTTTATTATTTTTTCAGATGATGAGTTTGTTAAACATGTGTCGATTTTCAATAGTGTATTTGCAATAATACATGTTATTTGACTGTTCTAAAAATAAACAAGTGTTTTTTTAAAAAACCTTATCTATAAATCATGCTTTATATTATAGAGTTTACCGTTTACCTACAATGAATACATAATGTCAAACATCACAGATAAATTTAAACAACTCTAGAAAACATAAAAATATGACGGGAAAATGCTTACTGTTTGTTTGTTGTTCTCTTACTGGTTTTTATAAATTATACCCGCGTGGTTATAATTTGTGAAACACCTCACTGTACATTTTTTGAAATATTCGAATACATATTATCTTGTATCATGTAACGCGACTCTTTCTAATTTTAATGCTAAATGTAACACTTTGAACAATACAAAAAAAAGTTTTAAAAATATAAAGTATCAGTTTTGTAAACTTTTTAACTAATACATCAAGTACCTATTAACCCTACCTTAATTGGAAAGGTTTCTATAATAATTTTAGATAAACACATTAATCTCATGTGTTTGCTTCACAAAAAAATATTGACCTAAACATCAAATATCTACCCAGGAGCTGTGTCTAAAGTAGGTATTTAGCATAATGCCAGAGATAAAACGAATTATCTAACTAACCCACAACAATAAAATTGTTAAACATTAATTTACAGATATCTTTAATAGAAATTTAGATAAGGAGTATTACTTATTCAAAATAAATAAAAATAAAATTTTTAATTCATAAAATTTACATAAAAATTCATAGATATACTATTAAAAAATTCTTTTACCTATAAAATATTTATTTTGAGAAAATTTCTATACAAGTATGAACGACTGTGAAGTGTTTTCTGTTATAAAGAGATGCTCTACACGATGGTGACGAAGAAAAAAAAATACTCGTAGGGTTTTTTTTAGATTATTTCGATTTACTTCGAACTTCTTCGAACACTGTTCAAATTTCATATCATCCTAAAGGGCAAGGCCATCCCTTAGAATGGTCTTTATTTGAAAGAAATCGGCCTAATAGTTATTAAGTAATGATTTTTTAAAGTTAAAGAATTTTAAATTCATTTAAATTAGAAAAAAATTAATTAGTTTAAAGTGTGTGGACTTTTTGAAATTCTTTTAGTGCATTTGATTTGTCTCACTGAGACGAACAAAATGATATAAAATTTGTCAAGTTGTCACAACATGACTTTTTTTTGTCGCCCTGTGAATCGTTCCGATTTACACTCAAACTCGTCGAATAAATAACTATTATAGAGTGATTGTGGATAAAATTCTTTTATTTATTACTATTAATAAATTACATATTCCTACTGGATCTAGTTTTGCAAGAATGAATTTTAAGTTTTTGAAAGTGTTTTAGCTGTTTTAACTTTCTATGTGTATGTCAATGTTAAAAAAATTCGGTTCTGCCAGACGCTAAATTTTGTATTTACCAATTCCAGATTCAAACCCGGAGCTCTACTGCTTCCGCGTCCGCAGTCATCCCTGCATTTACCTAGTATGCCTCCGCACGTTTTCCTTTCGTACTGTCAGGATAGCAGGGCGTGCGCAAGCAAGGCGCAGTCTGCAGCTCAGATACAGGACCAGTTCTAGTCCGGGCGAATCCGGGAAATGCCTACCACGAAACCGGTGGCTCCGTAACCGTTTCCATCGCCACACACAACGTCCACATCCAACACCAATAATTAAGTGATGCGTTAGTTAGATGAAATATGTGATGGTAATAAAGACCGAGAAATCATCGCTCGATAGTTTAGGCCTCTATTAATAGAGAGAGAGGGAGAGATGGACCGGAATAAATTCGAATACAGCAGATGATAGAATAGTTGGTGCGGTTGCAAGAGAATGCTAACATGTGTCTTCCACGAGTCCACGACGAATAAAGGAAGACATGGCAACGCCGTCAGACAGCCCTATCGAGGAGGTCGTTTTCGAGATAGAGCCGTCCAGGGTGCCCAAGCCCGTGCCGGTTGCCCTAGAGGACCTCTGCAGGCTCACCAAATTCACACGACAGGAAATTAGAATCATGTATCGAGGATTTAAAACGGTCAGTCTTTCACCACTGCAAAGTTTTTAACTTAACTTTAATTATTTACTAATTTTCTAACTGTGCACTTGGGAATACATTTTATCACATATCTGCGAGTAAACAAGCGAATTATTTTTGAGTACATGCAAAGGAGGACAGGCACGTGTTTATTTCTGTCAGGTATAAATATTTTGAAAAGAATGCTTTACATTCTTTTTGTTGTCAAAGCAATATTAATCATTCTTAAAATCCGTTTTGCGAAAGTAACTAAAAATAAACCACAACACAAGCGAAACTTAAAATTTAATTCTAGCACTTATCGAGAGCAAAAATGTCGTCTCGTTCATTAATATGCATCACAGCCAAAACGTTTTACCCTCCTGTTTCATAAAAAATTCAAGACGGACATGGCAGCTTTTTATTTCCGCTTCATACAAGTTCTAAATTTGGATTAATTAATTTCGGTAGTTTTACAATCTCGTAGTTGAAAAACTATGTAAATTTTTATTACTACAAGACAAATAAAATTAATGGAATTGTTATAGACCTTTTCTTCAAGTTTATTGCTCCACTTTTATTTCTTAGTAGAAAACCGCAAAGAGGATCCAACAATTAGATTGGTGGTTGGTTGAATACTTTTTGTTTTATCTTCTGCGGTATAACTTATCAAGCGGTGTAAAAACTTTAAAAAGAGGAAGCAAAATTAATTAAAATAAATTCCATAAGAGTGGGGTTTGCGCTGCAGCAACATTGTTTGAATCTTCCACAACTTTAAAAATGTCATGTAATGTTAAATGAGATTTTAATTAATACGAGTTTAATTACCGCGGTAAATGTGGTGTGGTCAATATCTGTTTGATTTTAGAATTAATACAATCATTCATAATTTAGTCTGCATTTGTATTTAAATAAATTACATTTATTTTAGATTTATTAGTGTTATCGCCCAACCCTACTTAAATTTTCACGACGGTGGAAAACCGGATGTAACCAATCTCTGCTTTTAGTTTTTCCATCCGGAATTATGCCAATGAACTCATCTACTTTTATGTTCAAGATGAAAACATTGCTGTTTAATTTTGCTACACACATGTATGTGAATTTATTATGTTTCTGAAGTAAGGAAACTAAAAGTCAAGAATTTAATGCTTCATACGTATTGTGCGAAAATTTTAAAATAATCTATGACAAACCTTGATCAGTGTTGCATAGAGGGTGTTATGTAAATGGGCCAAAATCTTTTAAGAAATTTTTCCTTAAAGCAAGAGTGTTAACGATAAAATGTATTGTCTTTTTTAAATGTTGAAGCAAGTTACAACTTTTTGAATGCGACCAATAAAAAGAAAAAAAAATACCTCAAAAAGATGGAATCAAGTTACAATACGAGTAACTTTGACAATTCGCACATCGGCAACAACAGAGTCTTAAATACTAAAATCTTAATTTCGAGATTGTCTTTCAAAGATTTTTTGCATAATAAAATTCCTATATTTATATTTGGCAAACTATTTTCACCATTTAGAGGCCAATTTCAAAAATATTTTTATGTCATTGTTCCAACATAAACTATGAGTAATTTTACACTTATTAATGCTTTAAAAATTTTGAAAATCAGTTTTTGTGACTTATGACCATGTTGTCGTCCATGTGCGAATTATCAATGTTGAAAGATGTGATCAGGGACGATGCAAATGGGGTGATCATAATTTACGTATAAGAAATAAAACTATTTGTTTGAAATGTTTCACAACAAAGAACTAAAAATAATTAAGCCATAGTTAGCACTGACAGATTTATTGATAACAAATAATTAAAGTTCTCTCGATTTTAAACCCAATCAGCAGGTACCCGAATAAAAACAGACATTTGTACCTTAATATTAATTAATACTTAATCATACACGTAGGAACCACCACCGAAGAGATTTTGGTCTATTTACATAATACGCGGTATTAATCATATTAGAGCAAGAGTCTCGGTCGCCAAACCTTCGTCATTTTATTATAAAAGTTGAAAATTTCTCAGCGCATACTTTCAAAACAGGTAGGAACAATGGGCAAGTATGAAGTTTGCTACCCAAAGCCACGATGACCCAAATTTCATACTTGCCCATCGTTCCTACCTGTTTTGGAAGTATGCGCTGACAAATTTTCAACTTTCATAAAATGAATAAAAGGTCTGGCGGCCGCGGGCTCTTGCTCTATTATTATTAATCTGAATGTTTAGTTTTGACAAACTGTTTGTGTAAAATTTATTTTTCTTTCAAAAAGGAAAAAAAGTAAGTAATAATCTGGTACTTTTGAATGTTTTTGACCTAAACAAACTTCTTAATACCGATTTTTACTCTTAAAATTTGCAATTAAATGAATTGAATATTTTGACAAATTATTTCACATTATTTGACAAATTTATTATTTTCTTATGTTCCTATTATTTTATTCTGTTGGAAGAAAACTTTTGTGTGCATCTCTGGAATAAACATCTTTAAAATCTCTGGAAGTAAATGCCCTCGGCTTCCTTGGATCGCCTTTGGCATTACCTACATTCTCAAGATTAAAGTAGTTGTTTATTTCTTTATCTAGATTGTGGGATAACTGTCACTTATCTCACTCATTCTCATTACCAAACTCATTTTTTTCTAGACAATTTATGAACAAAATTTTATTTTTTTTAAATAATAATAAAAGCTATCTACTTGTATTATTTATTATAAACATTAAAACAACATGTTTGCATTTTGAGAATAGTATATTAAAGTACAAGTTGCAGAACATATCTATTCAAGCACAAATTTGAAATGAGTGCTTGAAGAACCTTCTGCAGCAAGTGCTTTATACTATTTTTTCTATTTTGCCGCTTTATATCATTTTATAAATTAAAAAACGAAAATTTTTATAATTTTTCTTTCTAGAGAATTTTGTGACGGTTGGCGACATTTATGTTGAATAATTTTAGGCGGCTGTAAAAAATAAAAATAATTCTTATTTTCACATTTGGAAATGAATTGTGAAGAAAATCTGTCACTAAAATTAAATTAAAGCCAACGACTTATTCCAGCACTCAAATGACGTCATTTGGGTGCTGGAATAGACTTATTCTAACACCGAAATAGAAAAAGCTTATTCCAGAGAATGGCAATTGGTTTGAAGTTTGATTTTGATGAAAAATTATTGATTGTCAAAAAATATCTAATTTAAAATGTTATAAAAATTTCAAACAAATAATGAATTATTTTTCAATTTAGGCAGTCGTAGATAAATTTTTGTACGTAACGTAGGACAGAGGTTTTACTATAATCGCGCTCTTACACTAACTCGGCCTAACGCTCTTTCAGTGCAGATTTTCGCGGTCTTATTGTAATGGCTTCTCTATCCTACTTAGTCCGGTCAAAATAGACATTTCAAATAACAAAAATTTCGACAGAGCTAAATTTTGGTGAAGCTCTTGGGTACACCATTAGGAATAAAATGTCAAAAGTCCCTATCGATCCCATGTGTGCTAAAAAAGTTATTCGTAAGTTTTATCAAAAAAGTAGCCCAGAAAAAAAAATTATAGATCTTAACATTATCTACAAAAATGGTCCTTATACTTTTTTTCTAAGAATCACCATTTCTGAGATATCGCGATTCTAAAAGTTGAAGGAGTCACATTCTACATGATATGCACATACAGAGTGCGCCAGAACTTGCGCCCCAGAGAAAAATGCCATATAAGGTAAGGTACCAGGAACATGGAAAAAATTAAAAAAAAATTCTATCTATAAAAATTTCGAAGTTATGAGAGTTTAAATTTTTCACTTTGACTATTTATTTCTGTAGGATAAATAATTTTCCACGTTTTTTTGCTACAGGCTATTAGAAACAGAAACAAGGAAGCTGTATCCTAAACTGTAATTCGGTATAATTATATTTGCGGCTTTTGTTGGCAAAAGTTTTGTACCTTTACTAAATAATTGTAAAAAAACATATACAAAATCATCAGTATCATTAAATAGACATAAAAAATGTCAAATGTCAAAAAATAAATGTAAAAATTTTTTGACAGATAGAATTTATTAATAATTTTTTCTATGTTTCTGGTATCTTATCTTACTTGAAATTTTTCTTCTACGTCATTAAACTTATAAATACCTCGATTCCATTAGAATTAAAAAGAATTTTTTTTGGTAATACATACAGGGTGTTTAAAAAATCGCGCATTTCCTTGAAAAGGAGTAATTGGGTAGTCCCCAGAGTACTAAAAAAATGTTTAAAAAATTCTATCTGTCAAAAAATTTTGACATTTAATTTTTGACATTTGACATTTTTTTATGTCTATTTAATAATACTGATGACCTTGTATAATCCATTTCATTGAAATTGGCATAACAGTAGGCCATGATTGTGTAAACCGCGCTTTAAATGTGAAAAAGGCTTTACATATTAAGGAACTAAATTTGTCACTATAAAAAGTGAGGTTAAGATAGTTAAAATTTTATTTTTAAAGAACCCTTTTTCAGAAGTTTTCAGAGAGAGTTTTTTCGATAAAAAGTTTAACATTCTGTTTCATCCCTTTGTAGGTGTAGTTTTAACACTAAAAACATACACTATTTGCTTTGTAGAAAATACAGACTTCGTTGATAATAAGTGGCTTCCAGAAATTTTAAAAGACGTTTTATTCACACCGGAGATGAAACACAATTTGTTTTCCGTGTAAGTTGCATCCGAAAGGGGTTTGGATTTTGTCATTAAAAATGTAGGACAAAATTTTGAATTTTTAAACAATGGTAAAGTTGTTGCGATCGGAGGGGAAAAAAGAAATCTGTACAAAATGGAGCTTCGCGTACTGCAGCCTGAAAAATCGTGTTTTGCCCAGGATAAAGTAATGTGGCTTAATTCAAATTGGTATAGTTGATTCCATTAACCTAAAATTCCTAAAACAGGAATAACAAAAAGAAGTTCATTATGTTTTCAAACATACCTTAGCGAGTACTTTAAATCTGAAGAGAACTAGTTTTAATTAAAATTTGAAAAAGTAGTGGGAATAACGAGCAAACAACGAAAACACTGAAAAAACGAATACAAATGTCAGTCATGTCAGTTCAATAAACCATGTAGGTAAGTGATCAAAGAAAAACAAAAACCCCATCAGCTGTTATAACAGGAACATGTGCAAGGCTACAAACTTAAATACGAAATTCCATAGCCACCTATTATGCCAATTTAAATGAAATCTACTTTATATGTTTTTTTATAATTATTTAATAAAGGTACAAAAATTTTGTCAATAAAAGCCACAAATAACATTGAACAGAGTTACAGTTTAAAATACAGCTTCCTTGTTTCCGCTTCTAATAGCCTGTAGCAAAAAAACGTGGAAAATTATTTATCCTACAGAAATAAATAAGAGTCAAAGTGCAAAATTTAAACTCTCATAACTTTGAAAATTTTATAGATAGAATTTGTTTTTAATTTTCATTAACTTGTTATGTAAATAACTATTATTCTTCGACACTGTCAAAATTTACGGTTTTTCTCCCGTGTAAGGAAGTTTTGACAACTGTTTGGCATTTCTCAATACAAAACGTTAAATTATTTTTAGCAGATTTAAAGCAAGTTTAAGCCTTGTTGACTCTAATTCGAAGAATAAAATGTTGTATTCCACTCGTTTGAGTGTAAATCGGACGCTTTATTCCACCTCGTGGATGGTAAACCACTCGTTACACTCGTGGTTTAACAATCCACTCGGTCAAAGAGTCCGATTTACACTCAAACTCGTCGAATAAATACTATTATAATTGTTTTTTAATAAAAGAAACATTGCAGACATGTGTTGCAAAAATAATTTTAACGAGTGTTTTGACATGGTTATTTTTACTAACAGATTTGTTACCACAGTTGACATCAAAAACAAAATTAGAGTTTTAATTTCACGATAGTAAATTGCCGTACTTTCAATTAAAAAAATTCTATTAGCCAAAAAAGTATTTAAAATGGGTTTAAACGTTTTTAACGACTTTTTACGTCATTTCATTTACGAGGTCATTATTTAAAATGCCACAACCCATCCTTCCCCTTCATTAATTTTTTTTACAAACAATTTAATTTGATAGGTATTTATTCTTTCTTTCTACATAAAACTGGTACATTACACTGAAATGGCTTTACATAAATCAAAAAAATTCAAGTTGCAATTGTATCTTTCTGGAAGTCTTACATTTCATAATGCAAGTAAACAAGTTCAAACTTTGAAACTTTGGTAATCTCAGAGATAAGACTTTATTCCCGTTTGACCCAATTGCCTTGGGATAAGATCGCACGCGAGACGGTGAGCAGGATTGTTACATTTCCATAATCCCCCAAATGATTTGCAAGTTAGCAGACTAGTAGGACAGCTCCTCCTATGAACATGCTTATATTGCTCCACACAGTATGCGACAAAAATGAGTAAAACAAAGAATTTAGTTAAAAGCAGTAAAAATTTTATAAAGCAAGACCTTGAGTCAATAGGGATGAAACTCTGAACACATACATCTACGAGTATTACTATTTGAATCTTTGGGAAGATTTTGCTCCTTCTTCAGAAATGAATACAAATATAGAATTTATATGAGTAGAATAAATAAT
Source organism: Tribolium madens (assembly GCF_015345945.1). Lineage (NCBI taxonomy): Eukaryota > Metazoa > Arthropoda > Insecta > Coleoptera > Tenebrionidae > Tribolium > Tribolium madens. Next base: position 1,605,740 of record NW_025401006.1, read on the forward strand.
TTGAAACTCGAATCTTAATCTTGATTGTGCTACATTTTAATACATAGGCATTACATAGGTAACGTTGTTTTGTCACCGTGTTATTATTAAAATTAGCAAATTAATTTTACACGTACCACACCTCGTAATTTTCATATTATAGCCACTGTAACGTATGGCGCATTTTCAGCCACTCCAAAAATAAACAGAAAATGGTATTAACGGTCATATTTTAGTTAAGTGGATCTATTTAAGACTTTTCTTTAAACACATCCTGTAATTTAATGTCATGCTGTTTCAAATTGTCACATATTTTTAATACATATGTCATTTCAATTCTTTGATATTGAAAAATATGTGAATACATTGCGTTTGTTTATTATCAAGATGGTTTCAAAGCGAAATTATAATTCAAAAAGCAGGAGCATTTGCCAATAACAAAGAAACATAACCTTTTTTGTAAATTTTAGATACCTAAACCTAATAAATTTTTTCTACTCCCACATCTAAAACATGGATTATCGTACAGTGATGGACAGTGAATTTCGTCCACCCAATTTCTCTGTCAGATTAAAAGTATAAATTAGTCTTTAAGTTTTCCTAACCTTGTTTCAGAATTTTGATTAACGTTTGTCATGTTGACAGAATGCTCGATGGTTCTTGCTACTTTTTAGCTTTGTCCTTTGAAATGATAGACCTTGGTATGCCCAAAAGTATAGAGACACGTCTGTGAGACATACCTTCTTGTACCAGCGAGATAATTTTTATTTTACTAAACGCAATTACTGCTGGCATGTTCGAATTTGATTAAATTTGACAATACGTATTTGAATGTCAGTTATTATGACAATAAAGCACAGACTACAGTGAATTTTTGTGAATTCAGAGAAATTGGGTGGACGAAATTCACGGTCCATCACTGTATATGTTTTCATGATGCTAAGTGACCTTTTGTATACAGGCTGTCCCAAGTTTTAGGGCCGGCACAAAATAAATATTTCTAATTGATTAAAAAAATTTTGCTGGTGAAACGATAGAAGATTATACAATGCTTTCATTTTAAAAGGAGCCAGTCCCAATAACTTTTGACATTGAGTAAAAGAGTAAATGTATCTTCAAGCAAAACAGGTCTATTAGGATCGTGATGGGAGAGTTCAAAACCAACATTAAATACGTTTTTGGTTTCATCCCCTAGTCGCCCCCAAAAATGTTTCAAAAAGTTGGGAGTGCTTTTTAAATTTTAAAGTAAGGGTGGTTATTGACTAGGGGATGAAACTTAAAACGTATTTTATGTTGGTTTTGCAACCCAAATCGAAATATTTTTTATTTAAATTAAATTGAGTTCAATCGAAGGTTATTAGGATTAAAAATTTCAAAAAGAAAACCACTTCTAACTAAAAAACAAATTGACATTTTTTTTTTCTTTGACAGTTAGATACGCTTATTTTTTCCTTTTCTGAAAATGTTTCAAAAAGTAGGGGATGCCGCTTAAAATTTTAAAGTAGGAGTGGCTAGCGACTAAGGGATGAAACTTAAAATGTAACTAATGTTGGTTTTGAACTTTCTCCACACTTCTAATCAACCTGTTTTTGCTTGAAAATACATTTACTCAATGTCAAAAGTTATTGAGACTGACTCCTTTTGAAATAAAAGTTTTGTATAGACTTTAATTTGATGCTTTAATATTGTTAAAGTTTAGCGTATGTCAGTGAGACTTTATGAAAACCAAATTTGAAAAAAAATGTTTTAATTAATTGGAATCTTCTCTACATAATAAAATTTCTTGATTTTTTCTAATAGTAACTGTTAAAATTACATAATGTAAAATTTGGTAGATTTTGAGTGATTAACATTTTAATATTGAAAATTGGAAATTCTGGTAATTTATGACCAAGTTTAGGATGCTATTGGAATTGAGCGGAGGCTTCACAATATAGTGCCCGGGTACGTCATAAATGTCATTGCGGATCTTTTTCTTTTGTCAAGAAATTCTGGCCTGATCACCAATTAATTAATTTTCAGCATTTCAATATTAAAATGTTAATTATTCAAAATCGATCATTATCATTTATCATTATTATATTTTCACAAATATCATAGAAAAAAATCAAAGAATTTTATCATGTAGAAAATATTACAGTTAACTGATTTTTTTTTCTTCAAATTTAACGAGAAATTTAATTTTCACTGCCATACGCTAAAAATTTTGTACAATATTAAAATATCGAATTAAAATGTATGTAATCCTCTGTCGTTGACACTACAAATTTTTTTTTTAACAATTAGAAATATTTATCTTGCTCCAGCCCTAAAACTTGGGACACATTTAGTTACGTTACTAATAGCAACTGTCGTATTAGTGATGGGCTGAAGTTAGCTTTCTGTCATTTAATTTAATTTTTAATTTAAGTATTTTTTTGTGGTCGTCGTAAAAAAGTATAGTATGTAACACGTGTATAAACTTCTCTAGACATTCGTTTTATCAAACACTCGCTCCGTTGCGCTTCGCTCGCGCCTAATGAAACTCATTTCTAAAGTGGCGTTTATAGCAGTAATTACATAATATAAAAAATTGAAGAAATCTTTTATAAAGTGGCTTCAAAGTGCATCGCCAACACTTGATTTTATTTGCGTTTTATTTTCGAAAGCAGCGCCTTTATTGGTGTTTACTGCCACCAAATCCCAATATCCTGTTGATGGCGTGCCTGTAAAGTAACAGCGACCCGCTGTAAATGTCTTCGATGCGCTCTCTGCTCCGGAAACTCCCTTAATAGATTCTACTATGTACCCCGCCTTACTGTATTAGATTACTGCAAATCTCACGGACAGACGTTAATGTTGATTACTTAATTTCCATTGATTAAGTTGGAACGAATTGTCAGAGAAACGCAAAATTCCTTGAGATATTTGTATTCAGCGACACTACCTGTGCCTTCCGGACAATCACATCATGTCGTGACTGAAGAGAATTAGACTTAAAAATTATTTACTTTCCAACAAAATGTTGACGGCAATAATGAGAACGAACCTTGCGTGCTTTTAATGCTTTTCTTTTCAGTTAAAAATAATTAAATGTTTCTCCTGGGCTGGAGTATTTTACACCTTCAAATAAAGTGAAGATGGAGATTGTGTATCAAAAACTAGAAAACGAAGGATTTTGTTTTACAACTAACTGCACCTGGATTGTAGTTTATGGAAGCAGTTAATTGAAGTTTTTTGATTTGGGATTGGAACAACAACAATTTTCTGCTTAATTTAAATCTAGGTCATTGAATGAAAGATTAATCTATAGGAGAAATGGACAAAACGATGCCAAAAACAGGAATGTATTGCTATGATTACGCTCACGAGAACTAAGGAATTAATGAAAAAGTATTTATTTGCTTGTGTAATTAATTTTATTATTAATTGAAGTATGTACAAGATATCAAAATAGAGTCAGTTATGCCTAGACATATCTATTTTGCACGTCGTTTTTCATTGAGACCGGAATGTTTGAGTAATATTTCCGATTTCTAAACTAGCGCTCCAGAATTAGACACGATCTAATAATAAACTTGCGAAGACTCTAATTGTAAAGCAAACTCATTAAGATGACAAAATTGAAGACGTTTGGCCAACTATTAATTAAGCAAATGCTTTGCTAAAACACTTTTCTTGTAACGAGTCTATAATACGGATATCTAATTAAGGCTTCGTCTTCATTTAATTCCATTTAAAGTCAAATTACAATCTTTAAATTTTATTGCCTATCAATGTCCTGGAATTTTCCAACTAAATGAAACATAATTGGTTAAGTATATATATATATTTTTAAATAATAATCATCAAATCAAAATGTTAGTGAAAAAATCTGTAAATTTGTAATATCTTATCTCCATAGTTCAGAGCCACAAATTTTCTTTGCTTTTTGTTTATGTGTTTAGAAATTTTGTTTTATGAATTTTGAGTGCGTGTTTGCTCTTTGAAAATGTTACAATCGAATACCTAGAACAACCATCAGTATTATCACTACCTAATGTCTAAAGACAGAAATCCGGCTAAGAATATTAGTAGAAACACATTGCAAGTAGGTACTATGTAAATACAATATTGTGAACAAAAATGAACTTCTTGCTATAAAAACTTTAATAAAAAAGGGTGTTTATACAGAAAAAAGTTTTCAAAAATATACAAGCAGGTATTATAAAGGTTGAAAATAAATTTTGCATTTATATTTTGTATATTGAAATGAGGTCGAAGTTTATGTTCTAAATTTTCCTTCAGTTTAAATTCCAAAATTGTTACTTTTTCAACTCTTTCCTCAAAAACGGCACAACCAGACACGCTACCTAATTTAATTGCGCTCTTTCTCATTTACGTTTATTTTGTATTTTCGTCTCACGTGTTTCAAAAAATTAGACAATAATTAGTAAACCTGCATTACAAATTGTGTAAATTTTAACTTTTTCTGACTTCTGCATGCATTTTTTTGTCTCAAAATTTTTAAGTGTTTACTTTGTACTCAATTTTGAAGAGTGCTTTTATCAACTAATTTTAGTAGATAAAGTAGTCTTTTATCGTTTAGTGTAATAAAGTAATTTTTATCTACTCCACTTTGACCAGTGTATTTCATCAGCCAGGCACAAGAAATTCTAGTAGATGAGTACAAAATAAAACGAAATATTATACACGACAAATCGACGATATTTACTCGTGAAAAAAGTCCACTCGTGACTTCGTTACTCATAAACTTAACCTTTTCACTTGTAGATAAACAATTTCTTTATTGTGTTGTAAATATAATAAATTACTATAATGGTATCTAATTTGTCACCGTTTTTGTGTTTTCGTTTTAAAATTTTTTTAAACGAGTTTTTTCATGACATTTAATGATACTATTTTCAAATTAAATCGAAAACCGAAAGTGCAAACTTTTTTTATTAAAATTACAATCAATGAATTTGCCAGTGGTACCAACGTAAGATTGTTTGACATTTCCGGTTAAAAAAAATAAAAAGTAAGTTTTTCCACTCTAATTTCAGAAAAGAAAGATATAACAATTGTACCATCAGCAAAAATATAGGTATACCGGGTGTCCATTCTCAATCGCGAACATAGAAATTTAGCACTGTATTTATTTTTGCTGATTCCTGCTCGCCAATAGGTACAACCTACAAGAAGGTGATGGTACCTATCGAAAAATGAAATTCAAAAATAAAGATAATAACGATATTTTTATCTTAAAATACAATTTTCAAATTTATTAATACGTGAAAAAAGTATGCTGTACTTGTTGTCAAAAGCACCAAAGTTTTTTTATAAAGTAAAAATGAATAATTACTCCAATGTAGTAACGGCTTATGCAGGGTGAATATAAAGTATGGAACCAAGCGGTTTTATTTTTAATCATTTGTCTCCAGAAAATAATAATTAATATAATTTAAAGTAATACAAAAAATGTCATCGTATTTTCAGAACGAAATTTTGTTTTGTTTTTGAGTTATGCGATTTTTTTTTGTCAAAATTGCAATTTATGTGAAAAATTTTTTTTTAAAAAATTAAATATAAAGCAGATAGTTGTAATCCTTAGAGTATAGCTTTTATGAGAAAAATGATTTTATAGTGGGTTGCCATTTAAAAAAATATTTTTTTTTTGTAGAATTCAAAAACAAAAGGAAATTTTGAAAAATTTTATTCTTGTTAAATCATCACATTTTTATAGTACTTTATCACTCATCAATTAGTTTTTTCAAAAAATAAATAGTTTAAGCAAAAAACGTTTGGTTCCATACTTTTTATTCACCTGGTATGGTCAAAACGTATATGATTTTCTTTTTTACCTAATACTTTTTGTTGTTTTTATTAAAAATCAATTAAATTCTTGATTACTTAAATGAGTGTTTATAACATATAGCAATAAATTGGCAAAATACTTAAAAATCGCATTGAACATTATTTCTCTATGTTCGAGTTTGAGACCGGGTGTCCACCTGTTATAACCTGTCAGGGAAGTGTAAATTTTACCTTTCTTTGTTTTATTTCTTTTATAGAAACGGGAAAACATACCGCCCGATTTAATAGCAAAACTGGGACATCATGAGAAATTGTTAGTTTTAAAGTTTTTCTTGCTGGGTCGTAAGGAAAATTGTATGTATTACACTGGAGGAAAGAGTCTATTTCTCTCGTGGTCTCGGGCAGTAACTTTCACCTGTGGGAGAAAAACATACACTTTCCTTCCTTGTAATACAAATAACTATTACATGAAATGGATAAGAGAAATTCCCATCAATTCCCTTTTTTGGTTGTTTCTAACAAGTGTTGCTTTCTTTTTAAAAATTAGAAAACGACTGTTGCGTAATGCAGGTTCGTGAAGTTTTTTTATCATTTCGATAAAGACTTCCAAGCAAATAAAATTTGCATTGTGTGTTTCAACACACGTTATGAATTTCTAATGCAACGTAGACATTCTTGAAGTAGCTGAAAAAATTGGGCCAAAAACCCGAGAAGGACACTACGAGCGAATAGAGTGCAGCTGTAGAGCTGTAGTCACCGTCAAAGAGTTTTCGCTGTCTCAACAATTTGCTTACGGCGAAGATGCGAAAGGCAGATACTCGTAGGACTAAAAGCAAACGAGAACAAGGGAGGAAGCTTTATCGATTCCTCTCTTGCCTTCCCGTGACGTCACTGCGTTCGTGTCAGTGGCGCACATCATTTTACTTTCAATAATTCCGTCATTTTCAGCATTTCATTAGACAGAATCGAAATGAAACTGAACGTAATCGGATTTTTTCTACGTCAAAATTATTCCTCTTTCCACGAGTGCGTTAATAAATCACTCGAATAAATTTTATTGGTTTTAGATTTGTAATCATATCCACGTATTTACATTAGCTTGTTTTGATTTTATTGTTGACCTAAATTTGCTTGTCAGTTCGGGAAAGAATCCACCATCAATCCCCACAGACAGGCATATTTTATTTTTGTTGTTGGCCGCTTTAGTAATAAATTCAGGTTGACCATTAATCAACCACAACCTACCCCTAAAGTGTATTATTGGGTACGTTGTCACTCACCAAAAATAAAAAAACCTTTGCAATTCTCCAAAGAAGGACAATTAAACTGTATAAAAGAAGTGGAGCCGCATAAAACCCTCTCGATTTTTTACGACCCTCTAAGAAGTAAATCCCTTTGATACATGGAACGGTCTTTTCCACCTTCTTTTAACAGGTGGTTCCTAAAGAACGCATCTGAACCAGTCATTCTAATTTAATTAGGAACCTCGCCCCGTGTAAATATTTTAACTGGATCATAAACTGGGAGCGCGTCAAAAGTTATTTATTTCTGGTGAAAACGAAGGACTATTTGGGTGTGGAATTAGCGCACGCAACGCAAAACTAAAGAGGTTTTGCACAATTTATTTTGAAGCGTTATGTGGAGAAATGGACAAGAAGTAGTGTGCCAAATCTAGAATGATATTAACTGAAGAGAGACGTGAGCGAACAGTAATTTTGCTAGTTATTTGATTCGCATTATATCACGTGAGGGATTTTATATGGACGAGTTGATACGGATTTTGGCAGGAATTTATATTTCAATGTACATCATCCCGTTCATCAGTGCGTTTTATTCATTCCCTTTTAGTTTAATATACCGACAGCAGCAAAATTAATGGAAATTGATATTAATAAATTAAATTCATAGATTTTTTTAAATATTTATGAGTACATTTAACTCGTGAGCAAAATTAGAATCAACAATGTGATTACTCATAAAGTTGATTGTTTCTAATTTCCCATCTTTCACACCAAATTTCTTGTTTTCTCTCTCACCATTCATCACATATTCCTATTATAACCGATTCAATGCACACGGGCTTAGATTGGACATCATTTATCACTTTATTTTTATCAAAGTCTCTTTCAAGTGACGCTTAATAGCCATTTTATTAAATTAATAACAGCAAAAACCTTAATTTAATAATACATAAATATTCAATTTGAATTTTTTATGAAATTTCTAAAAATAAATAATTTAAAAAAAATTGACGACCTTTCCTAGCGAGTAAATAGACTAAATAGTAAATGAACTTCATACTAACTACATAATTGTTTTTTTTATAAAGTCTTACTACCAAAATTTATTTTTTAAGTTTTAGTGAATTATTTGTTATTAGTAAAATAAATAATCAGATGATTGCATCATGAAATGGAAAATTAGGTGCTGTATAAATTTGAAAGAAATTTAAATTTCGTTGAAAATTTTTAATCTTATTATCGCCTACACTAGACATTTCTGTTTTTAATTAAAAACATGTAACAATAAAGAGTGTGAAACAATATCTAAATAAAAATTGTATTTTTAATTAGATCTAAAAGATAAAATACCTACTGTTTGGATTTGTGAATTAGAAAATGTACGTTAGGCAAAACCATATAACATAGTTGAGTATTCATAACAAGCTTGTATTCTCTTTTCTACTTATATCGAACAAAATTTTCTTTTCTTTTATGAAGAAATCGTTTTCGAGTTTTATTGCTTATTGCATTCGGTTTTTATCAGTTCATAGTTTAGTTCGTTGTATGCATTATACAAAGAGTAACAAGATTCAACCATGTTTTTATTCAAAATATATTTCTTCAACATTTTACTTGCCAACATTGAAATCATGAAAAAATTTTATCAAGCTCTTTTGGAATGTTAATTTTATTGATTATTTTTTTATGCTATGAATGTAAATAATATTAAAAATTAGATATTCTCTAACGTTACTTTTTTGTAATTTTTATAATTTCCCACTATCTTTTATGTTTGTTTCTTATCTAAATATTAATTTTGTAACTTTAAAATAAGCACAAATGTTATATTAACTAAAATGACTTGCGTTTTCACTGGAAATCCATTTAGATTTAGATTAAACATATTAACAAGCCATTATTTCTTTGTAAAAGGATTACAGATAAAATTACAAGTCATTTCTAAATTACAAGTAGCATGCACTTGGCTTGAGCTTTTCTAATGATGAAATCAACACCGCTAGGAAACGCAGATGATTGATCACATTAACACGTAATTTGCCATGATGTGTATAATGGATGTGTTTACCTTTTTCTCAGAAAACAAACGGAAACTGAGCCGATTTACCACCAATTTAGTGATTTAAGGTTTGCGTCGATGCAACATTTTGATCGGTTTGTAATCATCGAAAGGATGAAAATAAAGCTCGTAAAATTTAAAGTATCCATTGAACGATGAGAAGACGGTCGTAAAACCGGCCAAAACGGCTGATACGAAGTCGCACTAAAATACATCGTGTTTTATAGCAAACTGAATTAATTAACGTAGAACATAACAACAATAAAGTATGGTAATTCAAGTAGTGGTGTTTGTTCGAAATAATCTCTGATTCTCGACCAACCCCGATCGAGATATAACGCGAGCCTTAAAACCTTATCGCGGAATAATTTACAAACTGAGGATTTAATATATTTTCGTTCGAATGCGAGCCAAAACGGCGGCGAATCACGCACATGCTGACATTTTGCTATTTCTCATCCACTTGGTGCATAAATTTGAAATGCAACCCATTGAAGAAAAATCTAAAGAGTAGGTATCATTTCCTTTGCCATCTATGTTATTTATTTTTATTGCTGCAGAAAGCTCGTAAAATGTAAGTTTGTAATAATTTACAGTCTTGTACGCCTTTTTCTTCTTATCAGATATAAACCGTATATTAATGCGAAAGAAGGTGATACCATCTACCAGCCAGATTTATCAGAAAATATACACAATAGGTATAGAAAAAAAATACATTTTACTTGACCATTTTACATTCGGATAAAATAAAAAACTAACCAAACTGGCGTTATCGCTTTACGACGGTTCGCCTATCCCATCTTTGAACACTTTAGGAGAATAAACATTTAGCAAAGAGTGTGATAACAAAAGCGGCTGGTTTGTTATCAAAGATGATAGAGCAATTGCTGTTTTGGTTGGGGTTACTACGATCCTGTGGCTCACAATGTATTTTCATAACTATATTACCCTATTGATAAAGAATACAAAATCGTAAAAGTTCGAGAGGCCAAAGTAGGTAATAACAGTTTTTCACTTTTAAAAGAGTTACTGAATGCTCAAGGTTCTTCATCATAAAAAGCCTCAGATTTTATTTACATGTTGTTTTGAGGACTAAATTCGGGTTCAAAGTGTATTATACAGTAGCCGAGCTGAAAATAGATGTAAATCGAAACGCATTTTTCAGTTTAATAAATTACATATTGCGTTCACGCGTTCGTGCAGTTTATTCTTTCGCTGAGATTGATAGTGCTGTGAAGGATTAGATCAATTCGACTTTTTTCCGAACTAACAAGATTAATTCTGACAGTTACTTGGAGCATTCAAGAAAATTTGTTGTTTGTTGTCTTTTCTTTCAGTCAAGTCTGGCAACTTGGAAATTTAATTTAGAAGTGTCGAAAGTGAAGTTTTATTTTACAAGGATGCCAATTTCACTTTCTCACTGGTATAATCAAAATATCAAAAACAGGTATGACGGAAAATGGGAGACATAATGGATGTAACATGAATTTTCTATTGGACGTATTTCTCTTCACCAACGGAAAAAGTCGTAAATACAAGTAAGCTATAATGCGAAATGTATTTTTAGTCTCTTCAAAACCGCATAAATCTCATATGTTCCCTTTATGGGGAAAGTGGATCAAATAAAGGTAGCTAGATTACTACTTCACTTGTGTGAATTAAAAGGGTGCGCCACTTTTTATTGTAATTTTCTTAAGTGTTGCTAAAAATTAAAATGTCAATCATATGTCGTCGCTGGAATATAGCAATACCTGCAAATGCAGCTAATAATGAAATATTGAATTGTACTGTCTGAACATAACTTTAGAGAATGCATCGCCAACTCTATTGATTTCTCAGTATATTCCACAAGAATCAGAGTAGAACAAATTCGACACATTATTGTGCGATGTTACAGATGACATTCCATATTTCGCTAATTTGGCGAACAACTTTATTAAATAAAACTGTACATTTTTGAAAAATCTTTTTTTAATTTCATTTAAATAAAATAATTATAATTTGACTCTTCTCGTAATCTTGATTTTCGGAATAATAGAAATAAGAAATTGTGCAATTCCATCAGGATGTTGCTATCAAGGGAAGGAGATGAGATGTCAAATTACTTTTGTAGTTTAGACGAGGAATAAACACCAACAAAACCTTTGCTATAATTAACAAATGAAGAGAAAACACTAAAATTTAACAGTGTTTCTTGCTATTTATTTAATTTAACTGTTTTGTGTTATTTGCACTAAATATAAAAATAAATATATATATATATATATAAATATAACTGCTTGTATTTCTTTTTAAGTGTATTATTTTTTACAAATACCTATATTATGTGTGTAATTTAAAAACTAAAAACAAAAAAAAAATTAGGTATCATATCGGCACTACTATGATCAAAATTAATAAAAAAAATCACTCTTATCAAAGAACCAACAATTCTCTCTAATTTTGTTGTGTTGTGATTTTGGTACTTTTAAATTATTTACTCTAAAAAGATTTTTACATTTGTAAAAATCGAAACAAGCTTTCCACAGAGTGTTAAAAAAAGATTGTAAAATATTTTAGGAGGTAATAGTATGGACCAAAACCAACAAAAAAGTTTTAATAAACATGGGTCCGCAAATTAACGGTTTCGGAGATATCGAGAATTTGTTTTTTGAAACATTTATTTGCAATCTGTTCAAACAAAAAAGAGAAGCTTTTAGTGTAAATTCTAAAAATTTTCACATTCAATATCTCCGAAACCGTTACTTTTTTTAACACTCTGTATAATATAGAATCAATTAATAAGTTTTAAGATACGCATTATTTTTAAATAAACGTAGGTATTTTTTAAATAAAATATGTTTCACTAGTGGGAGATATTCTAGAGTTTTTGCATATTGGATTACATAGTAAGGTTTCAATTAATGTTTTATGGTTTCAATACACAGTTTGATATTCATTATTTTATGCAAGGCGGTAAAAAATGAGAAATGAAGTTGAGATATTTATATTTGTTTAATATACAGGATGTCCCAGCGAGTTGAAAAAGTCCATTAGTGACTTTAAATGGTAAATAAAAAAAAAATTGTAAGGGACATTGATCTGTGCATCACTTAAAATTATTTTCAATCATTCAGCATGTCTCAAAAATAAGTTACGATAAAAACTTGTGTTTTTTTAATGAAACACCGTATGTTTCTTGGCATTTTTGGATGTAGCTTTTAAAACAATGTTTTTACGCTAAACTTTTATTAGTCGATTTCGTTTAGTTTTAGACGAAAACATGCACTCTTTAAAAATGTATTACACAAAAACTATGACAACTAGAACAAATTTTTTCTTACTTCTGCAAAGAAGAAAGTACAGAATTTAAAGTTGTAGCGATTTTTTAGTGTTTTGCATATGTAAAAACTTAGATAGGTAGCTTAAAAAAATTAAATAGAACATCCTATTATTCTAATCTAATAGGTTGATAAATTGTCTATCTAAAAAAATAAACTTTTAATATCTAGAATTAATAAATGAAAAGATATTTAACATTCAATATTAATTGTAGAAACAATGCTTATCAATATCTGGGCATTGTTGATAGTATGGGAACCATAGCAATTCCACCACGGATCACTTATCCGTTAATTTATCCAGAGATTGTAAAAGTCGTTATAAATACTGAAATTAGTAGTAGATTAGTATCTATTAATGTCCTACATGTACATATATTCTTTTAATTTTACAATTTAAAGGTCACTAATGGACTTTTTCAATTCGCTGGGACAGCCTGTATGTAATTAATTTTTGAGAGCAATAAAATTACACACTTTTCTACTACAATATCTGCTAATTAATAAGTATAAAAACTAGCAATTACAAAAATTAAAAGCAATTGAAAAAGATTGTTTTTATTTTTTACTGCAGTGAGAACGTCATACATGGGTTTGTGGGTTTGCGGTTACAAATCGTAAATCGACAATCAATGCACCAAGTTTACACCGAACCGTAAACTACGCAAAACCAGATTAATAATTACAAAATAACCGAAATAGCTCACTCATAACATTAATCTAAATGCGTCTAATTTTGCCTTATAATTTCTTTCATGCTTTCTGGATCTAAATACGCCTGCTGGATTCGCATAATATGGACAGAATGTAATTGTAACTTAGCGTGTCTTTAATTTTCATAATTTCAAACGTTTTCAACTACTTAAGCCATCATTTTTATTCGTAACTATTTCACTGTTTGTAAAGTCAAATTATTTTATTAACCACTTACTTTATGCAACATCATACACTTAAACTTGCTTGTTTTCTTGCGTTCCAATTTCCGGGGTCTCAATAAACACGAGTCTATTAGAGAGCTAAAAATTTGCAAGTCTAATTCAACGCAACTACTTGTTCTCTTAAATTCATTACGGTAGAACTTTTCGGGTTTATTTCGAAAAATAAAGCTTTTGTTCATTTGTTACCGCTCTTCGTGAAATATTAAAAGCAATCTTCTCTCCCTTGGCATCGATGGTAGGATTAATCCAATTATTTCTCCGTTAGCCCTTAAACTTTCATTAAAACACCAAAGTGCGATCTTTTAATTTAAGGGTCTACATTAATATCTTTTTTAACCCTGATTTTGTTCCTGTGTAACCTGATATGCACGTCAACGATTTTATGCGGGTAGAGGAGATAATAACAAGTTTGCTATGAGTTTTTGATGACCTTGTTATTAATCATAACATTTTCTCTTGTTGCAGGAATGTCCAGAGGGTGTTGTCCATGAAGATAGCTTTAAAGAAATTTATTCGAAATTTTTTCCACATGGAAGTGAGTAAAACAATGAGCATTTGTTGTCATACTCGCAATAAAGGAGACACTAGAAATAGCATACAGATTCACATTACAAAGCATGTTAGAACTTGGTTGCACTTTGCCACAATATGACGAGTTCTAACACGTTTTTTGCCTCGTAATATCAAACCTCAACTATAAACACTAACTGAAGAAAATAATTTGTCCATTTGATTACTACTAGGGCTTTAGGGCTTAGAAACAAGTCACAGGGAGTAGTATAGCAGTGACAACGTACCCAGCTGACTCCTTTATCTGCAATAACCGCAAATCTCTCATGACCAGTTAATCCCTTCAATAAATTCAACAAGCTGTTGCAGAAAAAGATAAAGCTGCAGATTAAATCAACGAACGAAATGAAAACATATTTTTAACTTTAATTAAACTAATATGAAGTGCAGTTGGTTGGAAATATAAGCTGTTTAAGCACCTGGCAAATTTTCAAGTACAACCATTCATTTTCCACAACTAGTTTCAAAGTCTGATCATATTTGGCTTCAATCCCGTTGTCTGCCATAATAACATGCATATAAAGACCAAACCTGCAGTTAGCATCAATAAATGGGGTAACCATAAGATAGAACGATAATGTGCAGTGATCGGCAAAATTATGGAATAATCTTATTTATTAAAACTGAAAATATTTTGTTTTGACAAAAATGCACAGGATGATTTTCTTTTAAAAAAATACAAAAACTCCCAACTTGATTTAAAATTGTATGTTTGTTAATTGTTTGTTAATATTATTTAAGTTTTTGGATGATTTTTTTTCGGAAACTTTATGTAGGTAATATTTAATATTTTGATATTATTATTTCGACAATTAAAAGATTTATCGAATTGGCTAAAAAATTAGGGGTTTCCATTAAAACAAAAACGTCGATGACGTCATTACTCAAAAACTAAAAAGTGTAAAATTTTTGAAATCAAGTTGAAAATTGTGGATTTTTTAAAAGAAAATTGACCTATTTGAGCATTTTTGCGAAAACAAAATATTTGCAGTATAAATAGGATTATTTCATAATTTTGGCGCTCGCTGTATTTTTAAAAATTTTGCCCCAACTCAACTCAAATATTTTGAACTTTAATTTTAAAATTTTACTTTTTTATCTTTTAATTTTTTTTTTTTTTTAAATATTAAATTAATTGACCACTCGAGCTTTTTAAAATAAGTAAATTAGCCTTGTATCTCGAAAGCAAATGAAGCTAGAAATTGTAACAATATTTTAGAAAATTTTCAGACGTATTCAGTTTGTTAATCCTCATTCAGTATATTTATGATCACGGAAGTCTTATGACAAATATTTTTTAGTAATGGATGTATGTGAAAGTATCTTTTTTGGACGTTGAAGTAATCGTGCAACAACTCAGTAGGACTCTAGCAGCTTGCGTTCATAAATTTTAATGCATCATTAGTGTAAAAGTTTTTCTCGATCTATCTATTTGGCACGCAAACCTAATACAACATTTCCTTATAACTGTGGCTTTTCCGTTAATTTGAAATGGCAATAAAATAACGCGAAAAGAATATTTTTTTATTCGAAAATAGCTAAACGAAAGCCTCAGACTTGTACTATACAGGATGCGCCAGAACTCGCGCCCCAGGGAAGAATATCATGTAAGGCAAGATACTAGGAACATGGAAAAAATGTTAAAAATGTTCCATCCATAAAAATTTCAAAGTTATGGGAGTTTAAATTTTACACTTTGACACAATTTATTTCTGTTGGAAAAATAATTTTCCAAGTTTTTTGCTACAGGCTAATAGAAAAAGGAAAAAAAAAAGGAAGCTGTATCCTAAATTGTAACTGTGTTTAATGCTATTTGTGGCTTTTATTGGCTAAATTTTTGTACCTTTACTAAATAATTATATAAAAACATATATTTACAAGATTATCAGTATTTCTAAATATAGATATAAAAATATGTCAAATGTCAAAAAATTTTGACATTTATTTTTAAACATTTTCTCTATGTTCTTAGTATCTTATCTTACTTAAAATTTTTCTCTGGAGCACGAGTTCTGACGCACCTAGTATGTATAGACAACAAGATATTTTTTCTTATGTAAGAAGAGTTAAACTTGTTAAACTTGAAACGGTCTTTATATAAATATGTTATTGAATGATGGACTAAACACAGTTTTCATGTCGTCGGTAAATTATAATAACCGCAAACTGGGTCATTAGAATAACTATCTAACATCTATTTTAGATTTGTCGGGATGTGTAAATATCTATTACAGAATAGTCACGAATATGTTTTGAATAATTGCTCTCCGCGGTGTCCCGTATAAAAAATTGTAATAAAAATTAAATTTTCGGGGCTGGCATCCAATTTTTGGCACAGTTGTAATCCTGAACACGTCGCCCCAAATGGGCCACGTCTTCCTTATTGAATTCGATATGGAAAAATTGTCAAAGAGCAGATTCGACTAATGTTTCATTGATGCGTTTCAGATGCGACTCTGTATGCACACTACGTGTTCAAAGCCTTCGATGTCAACTGCAACGGAGCAATTAGTTTCAGGGTAAGTATTCCGTCCTGAAAATAGCCTGAAATTGAAACAACAACAACACCTAGCGAAGCCCGCAGAGTGGCGCAGTGTGCCGATCGAACGGATTCAGACGAGACATTTTAACCTTATAAAACTGAACTGGTCTACAATCCGAAGAAGAGATGGGCATGTTTCAGTTTTACCTTTATGTAGGTCAGGTTTCAGGGAATTGACAAATGTCCCTGATTAAAATTTTAGCCAACACGAAATTAGGTAATTTGTCAGGGTGGCCGGAGCTCGCCAGATGTGCACATAGCGGTAATCAAGAGTGAATGCTGACGGATTGATTCTCCTCTCTTGCGACCCTAATCACTGCCTATAAGACCATTAGACCAAACTGTTTTTCAGTGCTAAAAAACACACGAAAATATTTTTGTCGAATCTAGAACAGATCGTGCGATATGTGCCCGTGGCATTGAAATGCTAAATTTAGGCAACAGTCAACATTTCAAAACTAAAATAAACACAATGTTTTTTAATTTAGGTAAATTTGGACGTATTTTTGGCTCGGTTTAATCATGATTTTATTCGTACTCGGATACGTTATCTGAAAAAATAAAATATAAACGTTTCGTGAGTTCACGACTAATTTAATAATATCAGAATATGCAAAAAAATGTGAAAATTTATTGATGAAGTTGGCTTTTTTATTATTGAAATTTTAGTATGGACTTTACATTAAGTGCAAATAAAATATAACCCAGAAGGTTATACTCAAACTATCAAATGACCGAAAATACTTAAGTCTTTTTGGGGGTAGACAATATTATCAAATCAAATATCTAGATAATAGAAAACAGAGAAACAGAAATAAAAAGCATTTTTATGTTTTTTTCCAAAAGAAATTTATTGTAAAACATTTAAAAGCGCAAGAGATGATTAAGAAATCTGGCCAAATCACAATCAACATGATAAGCCATTTTTATTTGTCACTAGAAGCAGAAACACTTTTGGTTGAATAAGAGCGTTTGTGAATCATTAAATTCACTCCATTGTTAAAGTTATTGGATTTTCTGGATACATTAATCAAACGCTTTTATGTGTTTCAAATTGCAACAACCATTTATAATGAGCGCAAAGTGTAAAGTTAATATGTGGGTGTGTTAATAATTGACACATGATGTGAAACTTTATGTAGTTTAGGTATATGATAGTATATTTGATTTAATTCGATTAACAAATTTTATAATAATAAAAAATGCACTAGTGTCTTTGTGGATTTTGCACATCGTTAAATAAATTAAACTTGAACATTTATATTTAGCATAAATGACCAAAGTTGCAAACTTCGCTAACTAACGTTATACTTTTCTAAAGTTTTAGTTTTGTTACATTTACAGTTATCAGACGAGAAATCTCCACGTTCTACGTTTATGATTTCTTAAAATTTATAGCTTACCTCGGAAAATGGGTCGACTTTTTCAATTAATTCTAACTGCCACAAACACTTTTTGTTGAAGAAATCGATCCATAAAATCAACCTCTGCATTACAATCCTACAAATTAATCTGCATGCAGAAAAAATCATATAACAGAAATAAAGTCCACATTTTTTGCAGTTATTATTAGCTCAGTCATGACACAAAAACATGTAAGTATAGTTTTTGCATTTTCATGAGGAATTTTTATTTTTGTTCTAAGTTATTTCAACAATAAAATAATTTTAAGAAATAAACACTATGATTTATAGTAAGGTAACTTAGCCAAATAAAGCCCACTTAATTTTTACGATTTTTTATACAGGGTGCGCCAGAACTCGCGCCCCAGAGAAAATTTTCAAGCAAAGTAAGATACCAGGAACATGAAAAAAATGTTTAAAAAATTCTATCTGTCAAAAAATTTTATCTATAAAAATTTCGAAGTTATAAGGGTTTAAAGTTTGCACTTTGACTCTATTTATTTCTGTTTGAAAAATAATTTTCGAAGATTTTTTGCTATAGGCTATTAAAAGAGGAAACAAGGAAGCTATATCCTAAATTGTAACTCTGTTCAATGTTATTTGTGGCAAAATTTTTGTCCTTTTACTAAATAATTGTAAAAAAACATATACAATATCATCAGTATCACTAAATACATATAAAAAAATGTCAAATGTCAAAAAATATATGTCAAAATTTTTTGACAAATAGAATTTTTTAAACATTTTTTCATGTTCCTGGTATCTTACCTTACTTGAAAATTTTCTCTGGGGCGCGAGTTCTGGCGCAGCCTGTATATTTTTTGAAATATGCAAAGGTTTGGATTTATTATCGAAATTGTAATTTGAACTTTTGTTTAACAACGTGTACCACAAAAATGCCTGTTTTTAACATAAATATAAAATATTACAAACAGCCTTTTTTGGAACCTCCTAGCCCCAAATAAGGCCCACCATCGACATTAGATAAGGCCCATATTTAAAATATGAGATAGGATTTTTCAATAATCGTATTAACAGTAAGTTAAAGAAAAAATCTTTAATAAACAAACAAAAAACAACATAAAAAATACAAAAAAAAGTAAAGAAACTTCAAAACATGTATTAATATGTAAATAGAAATATTTAATTTTAACATCTAACACCTTGACGCATCAGTTTATAACATATTTCACCATTTACAGTCAACTAAAAGACATATCTAGGAGTAACTTGTATGATGATAGATGACTGGAGGTCCAACGTAGGCTATTTGGTTTTAATTTTCTTCACAATTTAGACGAAAAACTAACGGTGGGCCTTTTTAAGCACCGAGCCTTATTTGGCCTTAGGTACCTTATACAAACTACCTAACTTGTAAAATATGGCGTTTCAAAAATTGAATTTTTACATACAAACTAAAAATTTATAAATGGTCCAAAAGTAGCTCTTTTTACACGTTTTTTTAGTTAAACACTAACAAAAAAAATGTTCTTGTGATAGGTAAACTCTTCGTAAAACTCACAAATTATTACATTAAAAGTTTTGTTAAGTATTAAATTTTGTTTTAACAATTTAAAAAATTGCCTGTTTTTTTTTTATAATATAGATTATCATGTTATATTGAATTCAGCAAATTATTTGTATTTTTTTTATTAATTAAGTTGGTTATACATACTTGTAAATAGAAGAGTTTAATTATAGTTTGTGGAAAGTATAAATGGACACTTGAACATACTTTTTTCTGTAATAAAATAAGCAATAAGAAAACTCATTACTGGTAACCAGCTCTCTTTATGCGTAATAGAAGTTTACTTAAAAGTCTTATACTATTTTATGTACAAAATTAGATCAAAAACAGTGTTGAAGAAGGTTCATGATAATCAGTTTTGTAAAATGATGATGAATAATGACGTTGAACTTAGCAAGAGAAGATTTTTAGAAATTGTACATTTCATGCCCAAGTGTGAAATAAAAAAGTGAGATGTTTTATATCTTCTTTCAGACATTAAACATTAGAAAAACATTGTATGATGGATAGGTCACTATATGAAAGCTAAAATCGTTTTATTTATTTTTCTTTTGAAACAACGAGCGGTTAAACGCGTCACATTAAAGCGAAATGATGGAATAGTGTCGGCCGTCAGAAAAAATGCAAATTCCTCTAATGTATTCAGTTCAATTTATGATTGTTTCATGGCGTGGTTGTAATCTGAATACATAACGATCGCGTCGTGTTGGTCCTTTCTCAAAATTGTTTATTTTTTTCCCAGGACCTGCTGATAACCTTATCGACGTTGCTCCGCGGTTCAGTGTACGAACGCCTCCGATGGACCTTCAAACTGTATGACGTGAACGGTGACGGCTGCATCAGCCGCGGCGAACTGTCCGAAATCGTGGTGGCGGTGCACGAACTAATGGGGCGGCGCGCCCACCAAGTGGAGGACGACCGCAAGGCCCGAGAGCAAATCGACCGAGTCTTCCGGAAGCTGGACCTCAATCAGGACGGCGTCATCACCATCGAGGAGTTCATGGAATCGTGCCTCAAAGACGATGTGATCACTAGGTCTCTGCAGATGTTCGACTTGTGATGACCGAACGGGGAAAAGTGACTTTGTGACGGTTTCACAGCTTTGCTGGGACACGCGCGGCCTTTCTGCGGTTGCTCGGACGGGAACACGACGCCGCAGTCTTAGCATCGTCCATCCGTAACACTTCAACAACATACGTTCTTTTCGGGCCCAACTCCATCTGCAAAAAGCCAAACTTTCAGCACCAAAAAAACTTTTTTCACAGCAGAGGATGCTGACCTTAAAAACATATTTCGATCCTGAAAGCAGTAAAATCTTTTCGACTAAAAGTAAGCCTTCTGGAAACCTCTTTAAAAAAGTCACACAAAGTTGAGCAAGTTTTTTATTGCTACGAAACTGAAGAGTTTCTAATACATGTTTTTAACTTAAATTTTTAACTGGTCTTAAATTCCGAGTTAAAGTTTACAAACAAATTGAAAAAAAAAACTGAGAGTCAACAAATCGGTATACAATTTTGACTGCAAATTTGAACAATTAGAAAATTTCAATTCCGCCATATTAGTTTTTTTTTATTAACCTTTCTGTAAGTGTGCATTTTTCAAGATTGTCTTCAAACTTTTCGGAAAAGAACTTGGGTTTTAACAGTTGATTGTTAAGATTTTTGCATTTGGAGTGGTGGCAAAAAGCACGCAACTTTACGAGTTCCATTTTTGTAACGACTGAATGTCGAAACAGTCTTATGCTTGACCATCGGCTGATTAGTTAGTTAGCTTTGTATGTTTTTTAAAGAACTTTACTCTTACTGTAATATTTTGAAAGGTTAACCTGGAGACAATTCCTGCATATATTTTGAAAACCTTACTTATGATTTGTCAATTAGAAGCTAATATTACGAATAAAAATTGAGATTATTATGTAGCAATTATTCCAGGCTGAAACCTAAATTGAATGTGACTGTAATTAGGTAAATAACGAGCCTATGATTAAAATAATTTCAATCTGAAATTATTTTGATCGTGTAATACCCCAATCAACAGACTAGACTGGGTCTGTCGCCTAATTTAATGTGCTAAGAGAATAAAATCATGGCTCTACATGCACAGGTGTCTGAATTCTCTTCCTGAATTTATTTATATTCTGAAGTGCCTCTTTGCCGTTTCCTTATAAATTATTAATCTGTAAGAAGTAAACGTAAATTTTAACATAATTTACTCTCAAACAACAAATATTTTTGATACAAAAACGTCACATTATTATTGGCATTTGAAAAATAGTACAAAAATTTGCAATTATTTTTGTGTATCGACATACACGAACCATAAAATTGTAACAAAGTTTTACATTTGTTATTAACTGAATATTAAAAAATCTGGAAGTACTTCAGAATGATATTCGATTTTTCCCGTAGTTCAGTAATGTAGCACAAGCTCAAAATATTAATTTTTGAACTT
Source organism: Tribolium madens (assembly GCF_015345945.1). Classification (NCBI taxonomy): domain Eukaryota; kingdom Metazoa; phylum Arthropoda; class Insecta; order Coleoptera; family Tenebrionidae; genus Tribolium; species Tribolium madens. The sequence goes on from NW_025401006.1 coordinate 1,627,546, forward strand.
GTGCACCAACAAGTTGTAAATTTATTCGTACTTACATCAGTTTAGCTTAAGATCCTTGTTCTTCCTTAAGTGGTTAAAGTGAATAGAACTTCATCGAATTACTGTTTAAAAAATAGAAACTGTTGGACTAAAATTTCGTTTTGATCGTTGTAGATATTAGAAAATAAGTTCGGCTTTTATTTAGTTTAGTTAAACAAATATCTAGAAAATGTTAATCAAAATATACGATTATATATGATATAGTGATATATATCGTAAAGTAGATGTATTAAAAATCAATTTTTTTCTGTTATCTGTTTCTTTAGTTTATTTCAAACAGTCAGCAAAAGAACAATGTCTGTAAATTACTAAATATGCAATACATCACATGCATATCGATTACTACAATCACAAGAGCCAACCATCACATAATTTGCCAATAAAATGAGCTTTTTAAATGATACGATTAAATGTGGTACCTACTTATTAATAGACTTAAGGTTTCTTAATCTGTATAATTGATTTTTTACTATTCTTTGTATAATACGATGGCCAAAAATGGCATCTTTCATAAACATCTTAAATGTGGAAAATTTTAATTAAAAATGATGATAGAATATAACAAATTTCATACGTGCTGTACTATAAATGTATTACTTAATTAAATTATATTTTATATTCAGGGCACAATTAATTACATTATTACTATTTTTACATCACACATGTCCCATAATATAGCGTATTTCACAACTTTTGCCGAAAATGTTAACTACATATAAAAAAACACCAGGAATATTACCAGAGCCTAATTTATTATTGTTAGTTTAATAACGATTTAATGTTAAACTTATCTAAAAAATGCAATTGTGAAACACCCTATATGCCTAAATAAAAAATAAAAACGCTCATCTGATGCAATTAATGGATTCATATGTTTTTCCAGCAGTCAGCAATATTCGCGCAGTACACATAATTTTGACTGACTAAGAACAAAACTATATTATTATTGTTATAAAATTTAATTAATAAATTGTTATACGGTGTACAATAACTTTGTTTTACTTTTTCCCGTTTTGAATTGTACCAAATCATGAATTTCAAATTTCCCGCTGTCCGTTGCTAAGTGTTTAAATGTCAATAAAACAACAGGGTGCTACTTTATCGACCGTGTAAAATTGCATGGAGTCGTGTTCATAGTTTTATTTCCAAACAATTTATGCTCTTTTATTTATTTGTTAACAAGTAGACATTTCGAGTGCTTGGTATTATTAACCGTAGTGTATTCAACAATGTCGAAAAGAAGAATCGAAGTGTTGGACCCGTTTATAAAAAAGAAACGGTAAGTAACTTAAATGTCATTCATCTACATTTTTCGCCTCGTGGTATTTCAGGGAAGAACGTGGAATTAGCACGGCTGTAACGAATAACCCACAAGTAGCAAACACCTCAATCAACCCATACACCGGCTTACCATACACCAATAAGTACCATGAGTTGTATCGTAAACGTATCACACTTCCTGTTTTTGAATACCGCAACGATTTCATGCGTTTACTTGCCGAAAACCAGTGCATTGTACTGGTTGGCGAGACAGGGTCTGGAAAAACAACACAAATTCCTCAGTGGTGTGTTGAATTTGCTAGGTCAGTGGGCAAAAAAGGGGTGTGTTGTACCCAACCAAGGAGGGTGGCTGCCATGTCTGTGGCACAGAGAGTGTCGGAGGAAATGGATGTCGCCTTAGGCCAAGAAGTGGGCTACAGCATTCGATTCGAGGACTGTTCATCGGCCAAAACAATCCTCAAGTAAGACTAAAGAATTTGATAAAAATTAAAGCCTTTTTTGGAACGATGGGAAAATTGCGAGTAGCGTATGGCCACAAGTTTTGTTTTTGTTTCTAGGAATGTTGTTTAAAAAATTATGGTTATGTTGAAATGTCAATATTGAATTAAAGGGTGTTCAAATTAAACCTCCATACTCAATCAGTGTTAGAAAATGTCATTGTGACAAAAAAGTTTAAATAACTTTTCATATTTCTTCATTCGTTACAGAGTTACAGCTTAGCAAAGGGTAACAATGAATTTTGTACAAGTCGTGATAAATTAAAAACGATAATATTTACATATGAAGCATTCTCATTCAACTGAAGCAATCGAAAGCATTTTGAGCAATTTTTGTAGTTATTATTACCGGGTAACTATTGATGCTTGGGATAGAAAAATCTGTTGGCAACACTGAATTATTAGTAATCGTTCTAATTTGTTGTATCAGAATGTTTCAGGTGACGGCTAAATCAGTAGAATTTCAAATTTAAGTTTGTTAAACTAAAATTTCAAATTTAACAACAACTTGAGGTAAAAAATCATAATCATTTACAGTCACGGTATGTCTTTACTTAATTCTTACTTTTTTCTAATAAAAGTTGTTTTATCTCATGAATGAATTGTTTTCGTACTCATGTTTATGTTTATGTCACACTGACAGTATCCATTAAATGAGACTTGGGAGTAAGCAGTTGTTTTATAAACGTCATCATTTTTATTCCTCACGACCAACTTGTACAAAATTCATTATGTATTACTATTTATTAATCTATAATTCTTTAATGAATGAAGATAGAAAAATATAAAACTTTTTTTCTCAGAATGACGGTTTCTATTACTGGTTGACGTATGGTGGTTTGCTTTTGGGACCCTCTGTATAAAAGTGGAACTACCAAACTCTTACAAAAATCATCTCAAATGAATGTGTTTGTTAACGTTAAGGCTATTTACTATTTTTAGTTTGTAACTAAAATAACTGATGTGGTTTAATAGTTATTTATTCGACGAAATTGAGTGTAAATCGGACGGATTATCTCACCGAGTGGGTTATTAAACCACGAGTGTAACGAATGGTTTATCATCGACGAGGTGGAATAAAGCGTCCGATTTACACTCAAACGAGTTGAATACAACATTTTATTCTTTGAATTAGACTCAATAAGGCTTAAACTTGCTTTAAATCTGTTAAAAATAATCTGACGTTTCGTATTGTGAAATGCCAAACAGTTGTCAAAACTTCCTTACACGGGAGAAAAAAAGTAAATTTTGACAGTGTCGAAGAATAAATATTTTTTCCCTGACCATATACGAAAGTAACATTTTTCATACAGTCAATTAATTACCCACGCGTGTTGGCTGTGTATTGCTTTTGACTTTTATTTTCTTATTAAAACCATCGACTACTTGAACCTAAATTAGCTTAATTAAGTAAGTATTATTTAATATTAATAAATGCCTAATTTAATAACTGTCGATCTTAGATCTTTAACAGAAACATTAAATTGTTTCATTGCAAATAATGGTGTTTTTTTGTCGTGGAGTTTTGGGCATGTGGGAAAAATAGTGTAAATAACTCGCTGGAAAGTGTCTGACGCACTCGTGAGGCTTCTCCACTCGGCTCGCGTCTCGTGCATAAAACTCCCCACTTTGCGTTATTTGTCACTTTACGTGCTCGTTATGTAATGTACTATATTTTTTTTCTTGATGATCAAGAAAATGATATTTTATCAGTCTCACATGATGTGTCAATATCTTGACAAAGATTTTTGTAAACCTATTGTAGCTTGTTTACAACATAAATAAAAAAAAGAATAATAAAAATTTGTTTTTGAAAATTTATTAAATATTTTAGGCGAATAAAAAAGAAATGAAAAGATTTAACATTTTGTTATTAAATAGGTACATGACCGACGGTATGTTGCTCCGCGAAGGCATGAGCGACCCAATGTTGGACGCCTACCAGTGCATTTTACTCGACGAAGCCCACGAACGTACTCTCGCCACTGATATCCTGATGGGCGTTTTAAAAGAAGTGATCAAACAACGCTCCGATTTGAAATTAGTTATTATGTCAGCCACTTTAGATGCCGGCAAATTCCAGCAATATTTCGATAATGCCCCTTTAATGAACGTCCCAGGTCGTACCCATCCAGTGGAAATTTTCTATACACCAGAACCCGAACGTGACTATCTCGAAGCCGCCATCCGTACCGTCATCCAAATCCACATGTGTGAAGAAATAGCCGGCGATATTCTTCTGTTTTTGACCGGTCAAGAAGAAATTGAAGTAGCTTGCAAGCGAATCAAACGCGAAATTGATAATCTAGGGCCCGAAGTTGGCGAACTAAAATGTATTCCTTTGTATTCGACACTGCCTCCGAATTTGCAACAACGTATTTTCGAAGAAGCGCCTCCGACTAAAGCCAATGGGGCCATCGGTCGTAAAGTTGTCGTCTCGACCAACATCGCGGAGACTTCATTGACTATAGATGGCGTTGTATTTGTGATAGACCCCGGATTTGCGAAGCAAAAAGTATACAATCCTAGAATTCGTGTCGAGTCGTTACTGGTATCTCCGATTAGTAAAGCATCAGCACAGCAACGCGCTGGAAGAGCTGGAAGAACACGACCAGGAAAATGTTTCCGACTCTACACGGAAAAAGCATACAAGAATGAAATGCAAGACAACACCTATCCGGAAATTTTACGATCTAATTTGGGTTCGGTAGTTTTACAATTGAAGAAATTAGGAATTGATGATTTGGTACATTTTGATTTTATGGATCCTCCGGCGCCGGAAACTTTGATGAGGGCTTTGGAATTGTTGAATTATTTGGCCGCGTTGGATGATGATGGAAATCTTACGGATTTGGGTGCGGTTATGGCCGAGTTTCCACTTGATCCCCAGTTGGCGAAAATGTTGATTGCCAGCTGTAACCACAACTGTTCCAATGAAATATTGTCCATTACTGCGATGCTGTCAGGTATTTATTTTGATATGTATTCCCAAAGCAGGCCCTCAGCTGTTGCTTTCGTTTGGTTCGATTAGACGCCTTTACAATTTAATATTTCTACTTTTTCGGTTTATTCGGTTGGCAATGATGAACATATTTAGAAATAAATGATGTAATAATAACTTTAGTCCTTGTACAATTACGGGCACGGAATTTTGGACATCAAATTTATGTCAGTTCAAAAAATGTCAATCTAAGCCACGCTTTATTGTCATGACATTTGAAACTAAAATTTGAAAGTTTTAATTGAAATTTATTTTATTTTACGTGTTTTTATATAGTTCAATAAATTATTTTGGTTTGTTGTCATTTTTTTCTCTAGATGTCAAGATAAAAATTACAAAAATCGAAAGTGAAGTTAGTTGCACATGAGGCCCGTTTTATATTTTTATGTCAGTCGAATGACAAATCATCTAAAATTCCGTCTCTGCAATTGTATCATGCCGAACAAAAAAATCGGACAGCAAGGTCATTGTTTGACATGAAATATAAAACTGCCCTTAGATTGAAACCTCACTTTCAAGTTATTGTCACTGATGTTTACGTGATGTTTCTGGCATTCTGACGTTTTGGAGGTTTTGAAAAATCAAATTTGATGTTAAAGCCTGCTTTTCAGTGAATTTTCAGAAAGTATCAAAAATTTGTTGTTACATTTTTTTAAAGATAATCTTACCATTTCTGTTTTTAATTGCGGAACAAAAATTGCTGGTCCAGTAGTTTTTGTGGTAATTCAGTTTATTTAATAAAAAGATAAATACGTATTTTTTGATCCTGTAAATCTATTTTAAACTGCCGACCGTTTTTTAATCATGGTTAATAATTTTTTGATTGCACTATTATTGACTGCTACCTGTTTATTGGTCTGTTGTCCGTCGGTTCGTGTTATTCGGAACGACTTTTGAGCAAAACGGCTAGTAAAACTAATAAATACTTGAAATAACAGACATTGAACAGAACACCACAATGTTGTGGTTTGTTTTGCTCGAGTCGTTCTGACTAAGGTAGCTCTGTAGGAAACGCTTGAGAGCGCAACTATATTGGTTGGATACGGGCAACTGCCCTGCTCCAATGTTTAGTCCCACAGTGCTTCATCAGACCGAATGAGGCGAAGAAAGCGGCCGACGATGCAAAAATGAGATTCGCGCATATTGACGGGGACCATTTGACGCTGCTCAACGTCTACCATGCTTTCAAACAAAGTAAGTTTTTTTATAAGTTTTATTAATTACTTACTGGTGTTTCAATGCTGTCGTTTTTAGGTATGGAAGATCCACAATGGTGCTATGATAACTTTGTCAATTACCGTTCCTTGAAATCAGCTGATAACGTCAGACAACAGTTGTCAAGAATTATGGATCGGTTTAATCTCAAGCGAACTTCTACAGATTTCACAAGCAAGGATTATTATATTAATATAAGGAAGGCGTTAGTTAATGGGTTTTTCATGCAGGTTAGTTTAGAATTCTTTTAGTGGTGGGTATTTCTAATACATTGTTTTGAATTAAAGGTGGCTCATTTGGAAAGAACCGGTCACTACCTTACTATTAAAGATAACCAAAATGTTCAACTTCACCCGTCCACATGTTTAGATCACAAACCAGAGTGGGTTATTTACAATGAATTTGTCTTGACCACTAAAAATTATATCAGAACTGTGACAGATATTAAACGTAAGTTTTTAATTTTTTCTATAAGTTTCTCTAATTGTGTTTTTTAGCGGATTGGCTCATTAAAATAGCACCCCAGTATTACGACCTTCAAAACTTCCCACAATGTGAAGCCAAACGTCAACTAGAAATAATCCAAAATCGTTTAGATTCAAAACAATACCAACACGGTTTTTAGTTTTATTAGTTTTACTATGTTATTGCAATTTGGTGTGTATTTTCATTATGACTTAGTCTTCATTCCACGGAAATAAACTGATTTATTCAATAATTTATTAACTATTGTATGTATTTTTGAACAGTATATATCCTGGCTTATGTTACATACTATAGCGTTGATGTTACATTTTGCTACAGATTCTGTGTTTTCAAATTATGTATAAATGTTTAGCATAAAATTGAAGGTTTTAAGCTCAGAAATTGTACTTTATAAGTATGTTATTGGCACCAATAAAGAGTCGATATTTTTTAAGTCTAACAAGTGGATTATTTCTTTAGCGGGGTTTTTAAAAATGACGTGGGTGTCAATGTCGCCAACACACATAACCTCTCTTGCATAACCTAAAATTTTAAATTTATTTACAATGAGTTTTGATAATTATAAAACAGTGATAGAGGAAGGTGATACACTGATCCTTTATTTGACGATAAGCCAAATATACAGTGTTCGTGCAGAAGCTAAAACTTTAAGTAAGAAAGGAGTCGAAGTCGACAATGTGTTCCAGACGCCTTACGGAGCCCTCAAGTGTGCGGATTTGATAGGGAAGTCCTACGGCTCTAAAATCACTCTAAGTAAAGGATGGGGCTACGTAATGCAGCCCACTCCCGAATTATGGACTCAAACACTGCCCCATCGAACCCAAATAATATACACACCCGATATCAGCATGATTATCCTTCAGTTGGAAATTGCTCCTGGGAGTATCGTTGTGGAAAGTGGCACGGGGAGTGGGTCTCTGTCCCATGCACTTATCCGAGCTGTAAAACCATCCGGACACTTGTACACGTTTGATTTCCATGAAAACAGGGTAAAACTAGTCCAAGAAGAATTTGCGCAACATGGTTTAAGTGACTACGTCACCGTCAATCAACGAGATGTTTGTTCAAACGGTTTTGGAGATGAGCTAGAGAATAAAGCCGATTCGGTGTTTTTAGACTTGCCACATCCCTGGCAAGCAATACCGCACACTTTAAATGTAATCAAAGAGACAGGGGGACGTATTTGTTCGTTTTCGCCATGTATAGAGCAAGTCCAAAAGAGTTGCGAGGTTTTGTCAAAATTAGGGTTTCAAGAAATACAAACTATGGAAGTTTTGCAAACTTCGTATTCTGTGCAAACAAGAAAATTGCCTGTTCTTGATTTAGATTTTCTTAAAAATGAAAAAGATGGTACTGAGACAAAGGGCAAAGAAAGGGAGGTTGTGAAATGTATTACGGCTGTTCCGCCTGCCACTATGCCGGGACATACGGGTTATTTAACGTTTGCGTCGTTGCCCCCAGTATGGGCAAGGAAGCTCCAAATTAGCCTAAACCAGGCCCAGGAAGACAATTTATCCGATTTATAGAGAAAACTGTAGCGTTTTACATATTTTAAGGACATGTTTTTGTATCAATTTAATTTTTTTAAAAGTACAGTTTTATTTATTTTTAACCTTTTTGTGTTACTCATCCCAAATAAAAAAACTCGGTATATTTTTATTAGCATTATTGTGAGCAGCTTTTTGGTCATGACACTGATCATGACTCTTGACTACAATTTTTTAAAGGCATAACGAAAGCACATGCAGTTGACTAGCTGACTCGACAACGGTGTCGCCAAGTTTATGGATTATCCATAATTGTTACGCTGTAGCGTACGCATTGCCGTAGTTTTTTAAATTAAACACGCTTTTTTACGGCCGAATTTTTGTAAGTGCGCGCCGATTTGTCATCATATCCCTTATTAAACATTCCTCTCTTTACTCACAAATTTATAGTTTAAAGTTAAACTATACTGAACAAACAAATAAATTAATGTAGTTTAAAAATTATGAAAAAAATATCATAACCTTTTTTGATGGCCTTAGCTACAATACATACAGGCTGAATATAAAGTATGGAACCAAGCGGTTTTATTTTTTTTGCCTCCGGAAAATACTAATTAATATAAATTAAAGTAATATAAAAAATGTGATCGTAATTTCAGAACGAAATTTTGTTTTGTTTTTGAGTTATGCAATTTTTTTGGTCAAAATTGCACTTTATGTGAAAAAATTTTTTTGAAAAAATTAAAAATAAAGCAGATAGTTGTAATCCTTAGAGTATAGCTTTTATGAGAAAAATGATTTTATAGTGGGTTGCCATTTAAAATTTTTTTTTTTTTGTAGAACTCAAAAATAAAAGGAAATTTCGAAAAATTTTATTCTTGTTAAATCATCACATTTTTATAGTACTTTAGCACTCATCAATTAGTTTTTTCAAAAAATAAATAGTTTAAGCAAAATACGTTTGGTTCCATACTTTTTATTCACCTGGTATATCTACAGGGCGATTCAGCTTAAATGACCCACCTGACCCCTCTTGGCAGACAACTCATAATACATTATGCACTTATTCCTTGATTCAAAATTAAATGTTCAAAATATCGAGAATGAAAGAATGTGTCGCCCATTTGACAAGTAAATATTTCAAAGCGTCAAACGTCAACGCAGACATCTCAAAGTTTCAAAAATTGTTAAGATATTCATTTACAAATAATGAAAAAACTGATATGATATTAACTTATGGTGCATCTGGTAAAAATGCTAGATTCGCCGCCACTTCATACGCTCGGCAATATCCAAAACGAGTACCTACCTACATCCTGCAAGTAAGCGTAGAAGTATACGAACTGCGACTAGTTTAGAGATGGAAATTCTGGTGTTGGAAAATCGGCATATTGGCCAAAGAGCAATTGCAAGAGAAGTGGGATAAGCCAATCTTCTGTTTCTAGAAGTTTAAAAAGTAATAAATTTCATCCCTATCGCATGCAGTTAGTGCAAGAACTACGAGATGCTGACTTTCCTCGTAGATTACATTTTTGTTATTTTGTTTGGGAATAATTAGAAAATAATCCAAATTTTATTAATAATTTTGTGTTTAGTGATGTTTGATTTTGTGTTTTGTGAATAGAATAGCATCGTGGCTTGTGAGCAAAGTGCAGGTGGCCACATAGAGCATCGGCTTTAAAATATCTAATTTTTGATTTACCTATTCCTCTTCTATAAAATAAAATTGCGTTTATTCGAAAAATTGCCATTGATTGAAATGTATTGTTACATGTGCGTGTGACAGTGACACTTTTATATTTTTATATTTTTCGAACAGCAAACTTTGGTGCATGAAACTTTAAAAATTCTAATATGAATCAAGGAATAATTGCTTTGTGTATTATGGGTTGTCTGCTAAGAGGGGTCAAGTGGGTCATTTAAGCTGAATCACCCTGTATATTAATTTGAAATTTTTAGTGTTGTTTAAAAATAAATTTAAAATAATCTATTTTTGGCCATTTTATTTTTTTATACAAAAACTGATTATTTTTGTTTTATTTATGGCATATTGTAGCAAAGTGTAGTGCATAAATACCATTTCAAAATAATTAAAAATGATAAAGTTATCGATTTTTGAACAAGAATGTGCAAAAACTCAAAAATTTTCAAAAAAGTCTAAACATTTCGAAAACGGTTAAATTTTTAGACATATGGAGAAGGTACATAATTTGTTTAAATTGATAAAAGACGTTAAATACTGTATTAGAGTCAGTTTTTTTTTAATATTATATTGGATCAAAAAACTTTTAAGAGATTCAAAAATCTAAATTCAAATTCTGTAAGTTATATTGAATAATTTGCTAGAACATGGAGATGATTTTCAGTAACTTAAAATTACAGGTGCCGTTTTTGTTTTATGCTATGAAATTGGTTCTATTTTTTATTCAAATTTGATAGTCCAGCCGGAAAAGCTCTTAGTAGAAGCAAAAAAACTGAGGTCTTCACAGCACCGAGAGGTTCATAGAATCGAATGTTCACATTATCGAGCTTCTACTCTACTGTACATTTGTCTTTATCTACCTATAACTTGTTCTTTTGGTTTGTTTCGTTCAATCTGATTCACTACAAAAAGAATTGATGTAAAAAATTATTCAGCATGTGCTGTTTAATTGAAATTATTTTTAACAACAACTGATTATTATTGTTTAGAAATCGCTAAAGCGTGCTTTAAATGTGCTATTTCAGTTTGTTTCATTCAATTTCACTAAGAATAATAATTGTCTTTATTAAAGAAAAAATACCGAATAAATAAAAGAAATCGCAAAATCAGGTTGTAAATGTGTTATTTCGCCATGTTTTGTTTGATTTATTAGCTGATTTAACTTTATTTTTATGTTTCAATGGTGAAGTATAAAATTTCGATTTTATTTTGAAAAGCAAAATTGCTTTCATTTCTAAAAGTATTCAGTTCCACATTTTCCTTAATTAATTTTGCTTTGATTTAACTAATTTTTCACTTACATACTGCTTACATCTAATAATCTCGATTTTTCAAGCTAAAAATTATCGTATGGTTGATTAAAATCAGGACGGGTTTATTGGAATTTAGCGCCTGTAGAGTGAAAAATTATTTAGTAAATAACTTCTATTAACAAACATGACAAATTTTTTATCAATAATAAAAAACGATATACGATATAAAATAACGAAAACTTCTAGCAACTTTTCGGCATTTTTTTGATATATATTTTTGTAATTCACTAATTTGTAAATATTATAGTAAACCAGGGTGATATGGTGAACAAAAAAATTGGGCCCTGTAGAACACAAGAAATTGTTTATTTAAATAAAATAAAAATACTATTCTTTCATCAAATATATAGTTAACAATTTAACAGTGTCATAACCTATTAGCGACAAAACAACAATTTGAAAAAAAAACAATATTTGTTTTTATCAAATTCACCATTTCACCCATGCATATGGGTAAAATGGTAAACTTACTTTTTCTGCTTTTTACCCCAAATATCGCACATTGACTCATATTTTGTACAATCTTGGTGCAACCAAAGTTGGCATCTAATACATTTTATCCAATCCACTTTTTAGTGCTATTTTACAAAATTTTTATAAAACGTAAAATTTAAAAAAAATTATAAAATTTTGTAAAATGTAGGCATCTTTGCCTGGAAGAATGCTGATACAGTTAAAACTTTTACTTATGCCGAGAAATACGAGTACATGTAAGAAGAGTCGTTCACCGTATCAACCCATGCCCGAGTTCACCATTTCTCCCATTGGGCAGGGTTAAAACGGTGAAAAGTGCGGCAAGCAGTTAAAATACTAGAGGCAATGATGTCTAGCTTATGTAGTGTATAAACAGTCTAAAAAGGCAGAACATATCAAAAATATCTTGCGGACTAGGCTAACTGAAGCAACATCAACAAACGCCTGCACTACATAAAAATTATTGAGCATCGGAAACAGTTTTGTACAAATTACTTACGCTTTTCAAAACGGGACTGCTTTTTAATAGCTACTCGCTGCACAAATGATCATAAACAACTGTCATACATAATTACAGAGAAATCTTTCTGCCCAAAAAAAAAATAGAGTAATAGTCTAAGATCCAAATTAGGTCGACCTTCACCCATCTGCTTACCGGATGAAACTTATTTTTTATCAAATTTAATATGCAAAGGAATGTATCGCGAATGGGTTGCCTAAAAAATATGTTCAAGGATATGATTTATTGAAAATACAAAAATTAATAATTTTTTATTACTTCACTTACTTGCTTACCAGAAAAATTAAATACCAATCTAAAGTATGAAGCCTAAGGAGTATGAAAAAATTGAGTTGCCTACCTTTTTCTGTTCACTATTATTGGGTTGCCAGGTATGAACAGGTGAGTCGATGTAGTAATTTGCACCGATCTGCTTGCGCAATAAATTATATATGAAAATAAAGATAATTTTATTGCGAACACGGTGGTATAAGGTTGCCTGCGAAAAAACGTTCATGAATGAGGGTTGCCGAGCTTTGAAATTGAAAAATCGGAACAAATAAAGATGTGCGACAGAGAGGTTAAAACTCAGTGGGACGTTGGAGAAAACTTTGAAAAAATGTGGAACTACAAACTTATTTTGTTAACTTCTTCAGTTTTCATTATTTTTTAATGTTTTCACGTTGTTCCATAACACAACGATGAATCATTATATTTTTAAATTTACTAATAAAAAAACTGAAACTCATCAAAAAATCAAAATTTGTAGATGTGCCAATATTGATAATGATAAACATATTGTCATGTAAAAATAGCTATTTATGTATCAAGTACGCAAAGTAGGGTTTTAGGGGACAAATCGTAATTAATGACGAGGCGACGTAGGAGCCGAGTCTTTAATGAGAGGAGTTACCTAAAACCTTTTCCGTACGTGGTGTATACAAGATTTTTTTGTTAAAGCTCCCAAAACACCTCTAACTAATTATATCGCTCATCTTCAAAAACTCAAAAAATTCGTAATTTTTTAAACTTGACTCAATAACATTTTATGCACTTTTTTGAGTTTTTAAGACCTCTAGAAATATAAAGAACGTTATATGGATCAATTTGAAAATATTTTTTTTATTTGTATCGAAATTTTGGTCTATTTTTCACACGCAGTGCGGTCTATTGCTAATATCTCAAAAACTATGCATCGCAGAGTATTTTAACCTGTTGCATCGTGTTCAGCGCCTAATTTTACATCTAAAAAATCATATTTTAAGCGTTTTACCACATTAAGTAAATTGGCTATTTTTACGATTTTACTATCGCTCACTTTCAAAAACTCAAAAACTCCGTAATTTTTTTAATGACCCAATAGCGTTCTAGCCTGCTCTGTCGCAGTCTTCAGCGGTCTATACCACCGTGCTGGATTCGCTACAACAAAAAATTTTGCGTA
>NW_025401006.1:1641355-1766781 GCF_015345945.1 Tribolium madens
TATACCACCGTGTTCGCAATAAAATTATCTTTATTTTCATATATAATTTATTGCGCAAGCAGATCGGTGCAAATTACTACATCGACTCACCTGTTCATACCTGGCAACCCAATAGTAATGAACAGAAAAAGGTAGGCAACCCAATTTTTTCATACTCCTTAGGCTTCATACTTTCGATTGGTATTTAATTTTTCTGGTGAGCAAGTAGATGAAGTAATAAAAAATTATTAATTTTTGTATTTTTAATAAATCATATCCTTGAACATATTTTTTTAGGCAACCCATTCGCGATATATTCCTTTGCATATTAAATTTGATAAAAAATAAGTTTCATCCGGTAAGCAGATGGGTGAAGGTCGACCCTAATTCGTATCCTCTACTATAAGTCACCATTTCACCCGATTCACCATATCACCCTGGTTTTCTCTAGTAGAAATTACATTAATTAAGTAACAGTTATTTTGTCCAAGATGTTGTGAAATTATATAGATTTATTTTGTCACTATTATGAAACTAGTTTAATTTTTAAGAAACAGGTAGAAAGAAAAAAAAGATCCTTTAGCCTAATCAGATTTATTATTTTTATACTGTAACAATTATACATTCGAAGTTAGTAATTAGCAACATCCAGATATGTTTAATATTTAATTACAAAAGTGATATCCATATCAATATGGTTCTATGTACTATTGAAAATTACAAAAAAGCTAGTTACACTCATTGCAAAAAAATCATTTATTTACTTATATACGTATTTTAATTCCCCAAACATATCCTTCGACAAAACGTTTCAATTTTCGTCGATAAATGAAAAAAATTCAATCGAAATTATGCTGATCAACAATGAATTACAATGAAGAGAAGAGTCGTTGAATTAAATATAGCAGGGCGGAAGAGCGCACGAAGCGGTAGCACTCCGAGCAGGTACAGCAACGTCCTCTTCCGAGCTTTCCGCCGACTCCTGTCGACGTCGATGCAGTTCCATATTAGCTTCCTGGATGGCCTCCCATAGCTTGGCTTCCGACATAATTTGCCTCGACAAATCCTCGACTGCTGGCTCTGCACTCAGCTCTAAGAGACTTCCTAAATTCTCGTCGACGAACTCGGACTGCTCCGGGATCGCGGGCAGATTAGAACGTTTGCGTCCACATCCTACGAACTTGAAAACAACAATCGCAAAATATTTTTTTCATACCTGTGAAAGCATTGCAGAAGGGCCGTTTTTTCGGTTCCAAGATCTTTTCGCTAGCGCCCAGATTCTTGCTTATGCTTTTGGGAAGGAAGCGACTGTGTGTTTCGATGGCGAGAGCGGCGAAAATGCAGATTACGAGGAGTTTGGCCGTGGTCATGTTCTCTGCGAAGAAGAGAATTAGCAGTGATAAATGGATAAGCATTATTGGAGGGCCCCCCCGCGATACTACAATGAAATACTCTATGCTGCCGGCTGAGTGGAATGCGAGGGTAAACGCCACCACGTCTGGCCCTGATTGTTCGTTGATCCAAGATTATGCACTAAATGGTTCCCGCACTTACAATGCGAGGGTGCCATTTACACGAAATGATTGTTTTGTAAGGATTATTGACACGTATAGTGTTTGCCACTTTTCATTTAGTGAAAAGTAAGTGCTAAAGGGTTCACAAGAGAGGATAATACAAAGTCAAACTTTATCCTGAGAGAAAAAAATAATTTTTATTTATCAATGGTCCATTCTTGTTCTGATACAACAACGCAATAACACAAAGGCGTACTGATTATCAGTTTTTCTCTTTCCAATTTTTTTTAAAATCCACTAAACCTCTCATTAATCTCAAACTTGGGTGATTCAAAAATGTCGGACCATCTGTTGGGTGGTGATAAAGGACATCCAAATGAATTAAAAGTTCCCATAACAAAAAAATGTTTGAACTGCTTTTTACAACATACAGGGTGTCTCAAAATTCGCGCACTTCCTTAAAAAGGAGTAATTGGGTAATCCCCCAGAGTACTGAAAAAATTCTATCTGTCAAAAAAATTTGACATATTTTTTGACGTTTGACATATTTTTATGTCTATTTAATGATACTGATAATCTTGTATATGTTTTTTTATAATCATTTATTAAAAGTACAAAAAATTTGCTAATAAAAGCCACAAATAACACTAAACAGAGTTACAATTTAAGATACAGCTTCCTTGTTTCTTCTAATAGCCTGTAGCAAAAAAACTTGGAAAATTATTTTTCTAACAGAAATAAATAGAGTCAAAGAGCAAAATTTAAACTCATAACTTCGAAATTTTTATAGATAAGTAGTTTTTTTTAACATTAAGTACTTGTTGTCTAGGGCATCGCTCGATGATACAGTGTCACGGAGGTGCGCGATTTCCGGACATCCTGTATAGCTCTTAAAGATTAGATTTTAAGTTAAATTTTTGTCCGTTCAGATCAAGTTTTCTTGAAGTTAGTTAGCGGAAACGGCCGATCTTGCAACATAGAACAGATACCGGTTGAAAAAAATACCAACTTGTGTCTTATGCTGTACAAAACATTTAATGAACTAGCAAATTCAACAATAAATTAAATGTGACAACATCGGAGCCAAAAGAGCTAAGATGTCTACATGATAATATGGAAATTAACAGTTCTGGTTTTTCTCAATTAAAAAGCTTGGAAAAATTCTTAATTCATTTTTGTGCTTAGCTGAAAGTCTTCCATCACCATTCGAGAGTTGGTCCCATATTTTTGAATCACCCTGTATGTAAAATAATAAAATAACATAAATAAAAAACGAAAATTTTATTGAAAATGAAATTTGGTGTTTAGTTGTTTTTATTAATCTTTGTTTATTAAAATATAATTGGTTAAGTTTTTCTTAAATGGACTGCTTAGAATCATAAATCAGTGCTTTCAATTATTATTAATAATTAAAAATACCGGTTTAATACGTAGTAAAGCAGTAGTGTTCTACAAAAGTTAAAGGGGAAAATTTACCAATCACAATTCTGATAGTTTTGGTAACTCTTAAGTATTAAAAGTCACTAAGTACTTATTTAATTGAATTAACTAACTGAATGACCTAACAGAATCTAATTCACTAATTACCTAATTGAAGGGCTTTACTAGAAAGTAAAATTCTTGTTAAATACAAAAAAAACTTAGTGGCAACATGTTTAAACAATTATTGCTGATAAAGATGTAGGACCACATAACTACACAAAAATTATAAGATTAAATTGGACCTAAAAGACAAAACGAAAAAACAACAATAATAAAACTGATTGAAAGTGGGCTTTTCGTCTTATTTTTGTATTGAAATAGCTAAAAATTCGAATAAATTTGTCTCCTGTGCAATTTCAATTGGTTTTGGTTAGAATTCAATTAAATTCTATGGAAAAATTAAAAAATTCATTTCCAAAATTTCTTGTAATCATAATATTTTGTATTCGTAATAACAATGCCCATTATAAAAATTTACTTTTTTTGTGGAACGAAAGTGGTTACTTTTAGAACTACAGGTGCTATTTTTTCAAAATTCCTCCAATAGAAATTTAAAAAATTTGCAGTTAGCATCTTAAAAAAGTGCACGTCTAAGAAGGTAGAAAAAGTGAAATTCTTAAATAGTGTAATTGATAAAAGTATAATCTCAAAAGAAATAGGAGTAATTAATTATTGATGCAGTCCTTTAGATGACTTTAAAACATTTCTGGATTTTTATTTATCATTTAAACTTCTGTGTGTGTAAAGTAATAAATTGGTTTGCTGTCAAGTTAAGCTTTCAAGTAAAATCATATTCACAAATAGAACAAACATTTTTAATATTTCTTTTTGTGGATTTATGCGTAAAAGATTTGTTTTTTTTGTTCTAAGTATTGTTTTTTCTTTCAAACTAATAAGTATCAGTCTTTGTAAATATCCTTTTGTTTCTCTTTATAACTTCTGGCTTAATTCAATGAATTAAGTTTTTCGGGAAAAAAATTGCAAGAACATACATTTAATTCTTAAAATTTTACAAAATCATTGACACATTTGTTTATCAATTAAATTATGTAATTATTACATTTTTTCATTAAAAAACATGAAAACCGTTTGTTTAAATAACATTGAAAAACGCAATAATTATGTATGAAATTGAAAAAATCAAATGAATTCTTGTTTTTTTTGTCACTTACTGATATTGAAATTCGTAAGTAGTAACTTGAAAAATAACACTACTTATTTTGTAAACAAATGAAATCGCTATAGGGGAATTAAAAGTTTTACACAATTTAAATATTTTTCAGAAATAAACTCACCAGTTATTCGCTTGCCACAGTATTATATACATATGCAGTAGTTAATACAAAATGAAAGTTCTGATTAAGATCCTTTTTCATATATATATTGTTTCCCCAACCCCCAAGATTGCGCACTCAACCGACAACCCATTATCGGGTGTCATGTTCTAAAATATCGGGAAAAGACTTGTCAAAAACATTTTAATATAAATAGAGAATTAATAGCTTTTCGAAGCACCATTTAAAACCTTAATAGCTTTTCGTTAAATGTATCCAGGATGAAGTTTTTGCCATTAAAAAAACGTCATCCAGCGAAAAATAGTGTTAATTAAAGCCATCGAATCAAAAATAATTGTTAGTTACTCGTATGTGCACAACAGTAACGAGCTTAATCGTCTTTAGTGGACATGTAATCCCTTAGGTTACCCTCATTAATGCAACGGCTTTGTAGTGAACATGTGATAAAGTTTGTCTCTTATTAAAATTGCCCACCTTTCCGTACTTTATTTACAAAAAAGCCGTCACATGTAACCACAATAATGATCCTTGTAATTCCTGACGCCAAGGTGGAAACTCGCTACAATAATAAGAGAATTATAATGCAGAAGGTGGCATGAAATTAACTTGTATACATACAAAAGATAATGAAGGAAGAATGTTATGAAGGGGTTGGTTGGAATTATGAAATATGAATGCGGAGGCGTACCTGCGACCCCTTGATATAGGGCATGCGCTTTGGGGTGAAGATGATACAAGGGCGGAGTTTGATGCCCACACCGACTTCCAATCCCTGCGGGAGACGTATATCCGCCGCAAAACGGCAGGATAATAATGTCAAATTGTCCCATATGCACCCGGTGCACAGCTCACTTTACATAAGCCAACGACTCCCTAAAATGCCGGTTTCAAACGATTTTATCTCCAAGAGGAAATCTTATTTCACCCCTCTTAAACTAAACCTATTTTAAAGGAATAAAAATATCTATAAAAAGGATGCTTTAACTTTTTTACACAACAAATTAATTGCATCCTTTTTCTTTGAGATAAATAAATATTCTTGCAATTGGTCGTTGTGCATTTTTTATTAAATCCCTCTTATCTTTGACATACAGGTGAAATCTTTAAGTAAACTTTACTACGCATCTCAAATTTAAAATTCAACTCTTAAATTTGAGTAATATAAAAATTACAAACGTTAAGAGACTGGAGAAAAACTAAATAAATTGTTTTAATGAACGTTTCAAGGAATACCTCAGAGTGCAAAGTCGATTTATAAATTTAAAATCAGAGTTTTCCAATTTGATGACTTGATGAGAGTAAGCGCTGACTCCGCTAACAAGCATTGGCGTCACATTATTTATATTTATTTGAAATGAGTTTTATATTGTTTATGTTTCAAATTTTAATCAAAATTCAATTTGTGTGTTGTGTTCAAGAGAATAAAAATGTAACAGGAAATACAGGATGCATTACGAAAAACGGCCCAAGCCATAACTTCATTATTTTCAAGATATGACATTACTTCTTGGAACAAAGTTGCATAGTTAGTTGTTATCTATTTTTTGGAATTGATGCTTAATCAATGCTACTTATACTGCTTCACCGGAAGTGAAGCAATTTTAGTTTTTAAATGGACCACTCTGTATATCTTATTATTATTTTTGTATTCCTCGGTAAATTGTCTTTCAACAAGTTCACTCTCAATTATCAGTTTATCACTAACTATTGCTTTTAGGCAATTTCTAATTTGTAAATTATTTTGCAAATTTTATCTAAGACAAGAAAACGACTGATAACAAAAAACTGCTCAACTTTGATCAAAAAAGTATTGTAATATTTTTCAAAATAATGAAGTTATGGCTTGGGTGTTTTTTACATACATACAGTACGTGTGTTCCTGGAAACAAACGACTCTTGTAAAAGTTAAAAAATCCTTGATTTAAATTTAATTTTTTTTTGAGGGGTTCAGCCCTGCTTGATTAAAGATTAATTTCTAACATAATTTTAGTTTTGAAAAATCAATTATGCCTTGGAAATTTTCAAAAAAAACTATTTTCTGAATGTAGAGTAAAGTGTCTTTTATGTGGCAAATACGAGAAAAAGTTATTAAGAAAAGTTGTTTAGAATTAACATTTAGGTAGTCTCCTATATCAAATTTCAAAATCATCGAGCTACTATGATGTTGAATTAATTAATTAATTAACTAAATCGTTAGTCAAATTTTTAATTCGTTTTCGCTAACGTAGGCTTAAAATGTTTTGATTCTTTTCATCCATGTTGTTTATTAAACACGTTGGGAACTGCTCAAATTGATTTATTTTAGCCGAAATCTTTGATTTAAGCTATTATTTCGAAGGAAAATATTAATTTACAATGACTTTAGACTTAAAATTGAGTCAAATCGATCGAAAGTAGCACAAACTGCTTTGTTTTGCACGAAAATAACACTCATGAATGCTTCAATGGCATTCAATTTCAAAAATTGAATTTGGCGTTTGTACTATCTATCTGTTTATGTGTATCAGTCTAATGTTCAATGCATCGTCGTCTCGATAGAAATAATTCTTTACTCGCCTGGGCATTTTTTGAGTTTAATTGATTCCCGTTGGCGCTTTAATCTGGGGAATTTTTTTAACACATTCAGTATTTTAGCTTAAAGGGTTCAACCTCATAATCTAGTTTTGTTGTATTCTTCCTTCCCAGCTTTTGTTAATTGCATTATTTTTCGTTAATAATAATTAAAAATCATTCAGTTTTTCCTTAGTAACCCCCGTAAATTTCATTAAGGAGGAGGTGGTTCAATGTTATAAATTAATATATTGGATGATTTTTATGTTTATAAAAAGTAATAAATTATTATTTTAAAATCTGTAAGATATTATTAAAATTAGAAAAATATTATTATATTAGTAAAATATTTGTCTGTTTCTAAGAAATTTAATTATAATTTACACTTATTCTGGACAAAATTAAACGGCTACCAACAAAACAAAACAAATACTTCTCATGGAAATCATAAAAAAATCATAATAGTCATAGGCAGATAATTTCTACATTATTTAACTTGTATTTCAAGGAAGAAAATGTAAAAGTAATCCAGCTAAACGTAGCAAAATTTCGATTTTCTTAAAGGACCACAGAATTAAATTTTGTCTATATAACTGCATTTAGATCAGAATTCTTTGAAAATAGCTATTCAGTTTCAAGGTTTTTGAAGCTTTGTTGGGCATCTTTTTTGAAATACATAAAAAAAACATATTATTTATTGTTATCATTGTACAAAATAATGAACTACATCAAACTGTTGTACATAATAACCTCTGGAAAAAACTTAAACTTTGCAAAATTAATTTAGGAAAACAAGTAATATACTTTTTTATATTTAGAGTGTACATAATTATGTAATTTATACATAATTTTGTGCGTACAAGTAATTATTAATAACATTATTTGTAATTTTTTTTATTATGTTAGTTTAAAAAATGTTCATTGAAAATCTGCTCCAATATCTCAGAATATGCTAATAATGACCAGGAAATAGGCCAATAAAATTAAGAGCGCAAAGTAGTGTTAATTGTAACAAATGTTTATTTGATTATTGTTTGTGTGACGCAAATTATTGTTTTTCTCCTATATGAATCAGTGAAAATTTTGATATACCTAATGAACATTTGGGACAAACACATACGTACTTAAATTAATAAACTAGTAGCTTTCACGCATCATTACAAACCAATCTACTCGTCAAGATTACACTATCTCGCCACTTGTACTTATCACTCCATGTCATGTAATATTATATTTTCAAAACATGAAAAGTATCCAAGCAAAAATTTTTAATTAAAATTAAGCTTCCTTTATGGTATGAGACACACCGCCGCGCCATATACCTGTAGTCGAAAATGATGCTATAGAAAGCTAATAAGAGAATTCGTGGGGAATTATCCAGGTTGAGGGCTGAGGTCGGGAAATCGCGTGGGGGTGTGTCCGCACATTAAACCCACCCCTGCGGCTGGAGGGGTTCGATGATGAGCACCGGAACAACTATACCTTGTGTCAGTGAGATAACCAACTTGCTCTCTGCAAGCTTTATTTTATTAATGCACTTATTAGCCATGTGTTTCGTCAGTCTTCAGTCTTAAACGCGACGACAGACTTGTGTGCGTGCTAATTGCTCTCAAGTGTTTGTACAAGAGGTACGTGATGTGATTATTCCTGCTGAAAATGCTCCACCATTACAACTACTCGACTTCCCTGTCCCATTTCCTGAGTTACCACCACCTGGAGGACCAGCAGTTGAGCGAAAATGAGCACCAGTCGGGTGGGCTTTGCGAGGAGCAGGAAGATCCCCGTTGCAGGAGCAATTCTTCTGCTAGTAATAACAAATCCTTCACAATTGCGGCAATCCTGGGACTAAAAAATGACTCGAATCAGGACGACACGGCGACGGATTTGAGCGTCGTCAATTTGAGCGTCCATCATCCACAAGTCTCGAATTGCAATCGGTTGCAACTTCCGGTACGTCACAATACCGCTGCAGTAAGCGTGACAGGACATTACTCGGTCGGGCATGGGTGCCCCCAAAGACAAGCAGGTTAGGAGGATTGGATTGCGTTTCGACTCGGATTTCAAATTTTTTTCCAGTGAGAGGATTGAAACATCTCTCGTCGTCAGTGATACAGAGTAAAAAAAGTTGTAAAAGTAAAAGAGTTCGAACGATTTTCACTCCGGAGCAGTTGGAGAGGCTCGAAGCGGAATTCGAAAGACAACAGTATATGGTCGGGCCCGAACGGCTCTATTTGGCTCATACCTTACAGCTGACTGAAGCTCAAGTGAGGCGGGAGACTGTGGAAGAATCCGCGATTTATTTGTCTTTTTCAGGTTAAAGTTTGGTTTCAAAACAGGAGGATTAAGTGGAGGAAGCACCATTTAGAATTGACACATCAACGTCTTGCGGTTTTGAAACAACAGCAACTTCTTCTTGACGAGGCTCCCGACGTTCAAGACACGAATAGTTCGAGCACCGACACGTGAAAGCTCCATTCAAATTGACTTAATCAAGTGGAGCTTGTAAATATTGTGTGAAAATGTAGCTAATTATTTACCAAACCCGTGGAATCTCTTTGTTACATGAATTAGTTTGTAAAATTTTAAATACACCATTTGATTTTAAATCGTTTTTTTCTCTCACCCACTAAATTACAAAAATCATATCTCAACTTACCAGTTTTTATCGAATCAAACGAAATTAAATTCTATCCAATTAAAATGTCACCGAAAAAGTAATAAATCTGGACGAGTGGTCGAGCACTACGGAAGTTGTTTAAAAAATTAACTAAGCGAAAATTGATATTAGCTACTGTTTTATACCAAAAATTAAATTATGGAGAATACACGTCGTGTTTTTGGATTAAAAATGATGTATGAGGTTTATCCTGCTTCGTAATTATTTTTATTATTTATTGGATTTTAGATAAAAAGCTCGATGATATTATTGACAACTTAATCATACATGGTGATCTTTTATGCATTTTGGGCGATTACATTAATTTTGTGTAAATACGAGTAAAAAAACTTCCCCACTACTCATAAAAAATTAATTTATTTTTGTTACTGAGTAAACAAAAGCAATGCAACCGACTGTTGCTGATAGGGGAAAAGGGGAGATTGGCCTTATGGTCTTTAATTGGCTTAAACAGGATAAGTACATTACATGGGATTCTGCTTTTCATTTCCTCATATTATGCTAAGAATAAAATTTGAGATAAATATATCTTTTTTTTTTACTGAAATTTCACCAATTGTAACAGTTCGTTGCGAACTCTTTATTAAGTATTGTTATTAATGAAGATTTTATAATCAATAATACCCACACGAACGTCGTACAAGTTACCAAAAATTGCTTTAATGAAATAAGAATAATGTTGATGATTATCACAAATGTTAAAACTAACGTTTTTTTGGCACAACCTTTTCGACAACTACAGCTTTCACGTTTTGCATCATTTGAAATAAAACGTTTTTGAACTTCTTATATCTGTGAATATTTTTCGTTATTCATCTGAATCCATTTTGTAACTACATTTTCAAGATTTCATACAAAAAAATATTGGAAAATTCCGAAAAGTACACATCCATGCCTTTCAGTGTTAGATAAATCAAAAATCAATTTCGGTTTTTAGTGCTTCTACTAGTAAAATTGATAATTCAACAAAAAAAATTTATTAGTAAAAATGTAAGATATACAGAGTGTGTCAGAACATTAAACATTAAACAGAGTTACAATTTAGGATACAGCTTCTTCGTTTTCTCTTCTAATAGCCTGAAGCAAAAAAACTTGTCAAATTATTTTTCCACCAGAAATAAATAGAGTCAAAGTGCAAAATTTAAACTCTCATGACTTCAAAATTTTTATAGACAGATTTTTTTAAAAATTAATTGACGTTTCTTTTATTATCTATAGTGGTTAAGTATTTTGCGTTGTACAACAGCCTTTTGTGGTTAACCGACAAAAAAAGAGTCATTTTTTTGTACTGAAAATGTAACGAAATTGTCAACATTTAATCACAGTTTTTGAAAAAGTAGATTTTTGTATCTAATAAATACAGATTTTAATTTTTTTTTGAGTATGCCTCCAAAAAGATATTTTGTATCTTGTATTGCATAAAATCATGTGTGAACTTGTGTCTGCGGAAGATAAACGGTCCTAATGACAAATAAGAAATGTCAAAATATTTTTTATGTAAATTATGACAGAAAACAACATCTCATTTTAGGATGTTTTAAGAATAATTCAACTTGCTTAGATCAATATTTTAATTTTTATAAAATAATTTTTTGACATCTAGTTACGAACTGCTATACAGACATACGTCTTCAACTAGTATGCCTACTTGATAGAATGACTTTTTGATTGCAATGTAATAATATGTTGTATGTAATATTACAAAAAATTTACGAAGATATTTCGCTATAGTTACGTTGAAGATCCAGAAAAAGTGAAAGTTACGTAGCTACCACAAAAATTGCTAGTTGGGATAAATAGAAAACAATGAAGAAATGGTTTGTGATGCTTTTTACATAGAGAAAACACCTTCTAATTATTAAAAATAAGAAGCTGTTGTATTTATGAAGCACAACTTAAAAAAACTTAAAAGTATTTTTTTGTACTCATAGCTTTTGGATAGCTATTCCCTAACAAGCATTTCCCGCACTGTAGTTCTTTTTACTTTGTAATAACATCTAGGGACATTTATAAGGTTGATATTGCTACAGTTGAGATAAACGAAATCATTGAATCCGATCGTTCACGACTTTTTTCATGTAGCAAATGGGATACTGCTTCGTTCGAACGCCTTCTAGTGGTGTGCATCCTCTAGTGGTGTGCATCCTCTTTTGCCGCTCATTGTGAATTTAAGACAAACGGACAGTGACACTTTAACCAGTGACCACCTCATCACCAAAAAAACTAAATTATGATAAATTATATATTTTTAATTTTTTTGAGTTATTGGTTACAAAAAATGTTGTACCTATTTTTTTTTGAAAACAATTTTTGAATGCACATTCGCATTCATGCAGCACTCCCTGCGGTCGTGTTGCAAACAAATTGCTCCTGTGAGAAATTGTATTTTCCAAACACGTTAGGTAAATAACTATTACACATTTTCCAATTGTATTTCAGATAATATCAAATGAAGAAATTTGATTAAAGAGAACATCAGTTGTAATTCAGATTAGTTAATAGTATTTTAGAAAATGTCAAAGAACGTCAGATTAGTAAATTTTTCTGTTTCACAAATTGTAAGTTGGACTTTGTATTAATAAAATCAAGTAGATAATAGGTAATGTTAGACATTTATTTTGAATTAAAGATTTTACACAAGCTAAACAAAAAAATGTAATGAAAATTAGAACATAGATGTTTTTTAACACAAATTTTAATTTTACATACAGGGTGCGCCACAACTCGCGCCCCAGAGAAAATTTTCAAGTAAGGTAAGATACCAGGAACATGAAAAAAATGTTTAAAAAATTCTAACTGTCAAAAAATTTTGACATTTATTTTTTGACATTTGACATTTTTTATATCTATTTAATGATACTGATGATCTTGTATATGTTTTTTTACAATTATTTAGTAAAGGGACAAAAATTTTGCCAATAAAAGCCACAAATAACATTGAAAAGAGTTACAATTTAGCTTCCTTCCTTCCTACAGCTTCCTTAATTCCTCTTTTAATAGCCTATAGCAAAAAAATTTGAAAAATTATTTTTCCAACAGAAATAAATAGAGTCAAAGTGCAAACTTTAAAGCCTCATAACTTCAAAATTTTTATAGATAAAATTTTTTTAACATTTTTTGCATGTTTCTGATATCTTACCTTATATGACATTTTTCTCTGGGGCGCGAGTTCTGGCGCACTCTGTATTTCAATTTAAGGAAAAGAAAAGTCAGTTTTTTTCTTGTGGTTTTATCACATAATTTTAATTTTTAACCCTAAAATGTCCAAACTGTTATTCAAAATGTTATTTCTAGCTTCCTTATTTCCTCTTCTAATAGCCTGTACCAAAAAAAACTTGGAAAATTATTTTTCCAACAGAAATAAAGAGTCAAATTGCATAGACATCTTTATAGACAGATTTTTTAACATTTTTTTCTGGTTCCTGGTATCTTATCTTATATGGCATTTTTCTTTGGGGCGCGAGTTCTGGCGCATCTGAAATTGATAATGAAGCTTTTCTTTCTTGTATCTTAAATATAGCATTTTTAAGTTACAATACTGTTTTTTCTGTGCAACATATACGTTCAATAAGTGTTAATTTGTGAACCCGGCGCATCCACCAAAAATGAACAATTTCGGATTCGTGTAATTCGACAGTTGTGAGTTTGTGGGCGATGGAATGAATATAAAACGTCATAATGTTTCACTGTAAGTGTTTCACTTTTGATGTAGAGTCTGTAATAAATATCTTTCAAAACCGTCAATAATAAAATTCCCTTTGTGAGCGTTCATACCTACCAACATCTCTAAAATAAATCTCATCAGCAACAATGGCAACTGGCAAATATTAGTAATATTCCGTCGGTTGAGAAGCAATAAATAAATACCAGAATCAAATAAAGCAAAACGGGGGCCGCTTAAAAAAGTAATTACACATCAAACGAATCCCAGAAAAATGCGGTCGGAATTCATATTGTTTTCATAACATAACGAGCCGTTTCTGCGGTGCGATATAAACTGTCATATATCAAGAGGCAACGAGCATCAAGGGTGGTAGGGCCAACATCCCCTCGCTGTCCCATCACATGATTGACTATGTTAATATCATTTGTCGGCAGATTTGAAAGCAAGTCAAGCACCGGTGCTAAATCCGCTCTCGAGATTATATTGGGTCCGTCGCTTCGCTCTCATTAAACTCCAGATTTAATATTATACAGCTGCATCTTAGCGGAGATTTTTAAATTTCCTCTTATTACTTCATTATTAAACAAACGGCGACCCTTCCGATATTAAATCTTGAAAAAACCGGAGATTTCTCCGATGGAGGTGACAACGGATTCCCAGTCTGAGATATATCGCATCAACAAGAGACAATAAAAGCTACAGAATGAAGGGCAGGACGATGCTTTCACAAAATAAAATAGTCATTCGCTTCGCTTTTATTAAAAGTCAAGCGTGCGCATATTGGCTGGGCATTGCTTGGTCCCCCGAATTCCTGCATAGCTCTTTCACCCTCCTCTATCTGTCTCTACATTACGGACATCTTCTCTTTATACGCTCTTCTTATTTAACCAATTTATGTCGTACCATTTAAAATTGTGCTCGCTATTTATTGGTCCGCTTTGTTCGCCTAAAATACTCGACAGTTTTGTTCTTTGCTTCCTAGTCGAGAGAGCCTAATTGCACCAATTAGCAAATGTTGTAAAATCAAACGGTTTCCAGTTACGATTTTTTTAAAACAACGTCGTCATCGTGTTGACGAGCATATTGAGTTGAGTGAAGTAATTAATTTCTTGAGATGAATTTCAGCGTTAAGATATTATGAGTAAATTACCAATAAACTTGTCGGATGATGCCGCTAAATTAGCTTCTGGATCAATAAACGCTGTCTGCAGAGAAATTAGCTCTTGCACCCCTTTACAACAACTGACTAATTGATTTTATGATGATATCATTACCCTTCTCGCTGCCGCGAATATTTATCGTAATAACGTTATGTAATGCTCAATTAATATATCAGCGACGTTTATCTTTACCGCAGGATTTAATTACCACCAACTCGCAACACTCTCCTAACCCAAAAATGATTAATAATTACAAAAACTACACTTACCGTAGAATTAGTGTTAGTATTACAATTATCATAATGTTAATATTTAACATTTTATTAAAAACATTATAATTAATTTGGCCAAGTACCCAGAGACAATTTTTGCCCTTATCTAAATATACATTTTTTATTACCTGCTGGGCATGTTTATCAATTCCATCGCCGTCTCCATAGAAATAATCCTTTTCTCGCCTGGGCATTTTTTGAGTTCAAGTGATTCCCGTTGGCGCTTTAATCTGGGAATTTTTTTTTGACAAATCCAGTTTTTTAGCTTAAAGGGTTCAATCTCATAATATCAATTCTCCCTGGCGTATCTAGTTTTGTTGTATCCTTCCTTCCCAGCATTTATTAATTGCGTTATTTTTCGTTAATAATTAAAAATTATTCAGTTTTTCCTTAGTAACCCCCGTAACTAAGAAAAAATCGGAATCACTGCTCCAATGCATTTTTTACGAAATGCCCAGGCGGGATATTGATACATTTCATTAAGGAGGCGGTGATCAATTCAATTTAAGATTTACATTGAATTAAAAAAATAAAATGAAGTGGATTTAAAATTTCTCTAAAAATTGATTCAAAACACAGGTGTAGACTTCTTGAAGACAAACAAATATTTAATACAAAGTAAGATTTTGCGAATTAGTTGAATTTTGCCAGGAATATTAAAAAGGTTTTAAAATAAATCTTATTAATCTATAGGTGTTTTGTTTTTATTGTTACAAATTTAAATAGATAGAATATTCAATTTTAATACAAAAGTTTCCTATAAACATGTTTCGAAAAATGTAAGGGAGCGACACCCCCTGAAGGGGGTGCGTTTTTTAAAGGAGTTTTCCCGATGTTTCAAAATAGATAAAATTACAAAATTTGGTACAGCTTATACACCTAAACGAATTTTAAGATGAAATGTCGAAATTTTTAATCAGAGGCGTTTTAAACTGTAAAATGAATTTAATTTTTATGCTGTTTATGGTATGTAACATACATTTTAAAACTGATTTTACTCAAAGTCGGTAAGTTGTATCAAAAACGCAAAAGACTTTTTTTATGAAAAACTATGAAATTTAGAATTTTGTTAGTGAAAGTGGCAAGAAACTACAGCCAAAATAGTTAGAGTTCTTTTTATCCTAAACCCACCCAGTTTAGGAAGCGCCTGATTAAAAATTTCAACATTTTACCTGTGAATTCGTTTAAGTGTATAAAGATTTTATCACCTGTACCAAATTTTGTAATTTTATCTAAAATGGTTTCGAAAATATTGGAAAAAACCCATTTAAAGACGAACTCTTTTGAGGGGGTGTAGCATTTTTCGATACATGTTTATAAGAAACTTTTAAAAGGAGATAGAATAATTAATTTTAAGACAATTGTCTTTCTATTCTATCTCCTGCTTAAATTTGTTACAATGAAAACGGGACACACTGTATAAAAACATGCATTTTTTTGTGTTTGATTTTAATATGGTATTATTATTATTTTGTACTCAATGTTAAAGAGTGCTTTTATCAACTAATTTCGGAAAGATAAAGTAGTCTTTTATCGTCTAGTGAAATAAAGTAATTTTTATCTACTGTTTATATTCAAGAAATTCTGGTAGGTGAG
Organism: Tribolium madens; assembly: GCF_015345945.1. NCBI lineage: Eukaryota > Metazoa > Arthropoda > Insecta > Coleoptera > Tenebrionidae > Tribolium > Tribolium madens. Next base: position 1,657,545 of record NW_025401006.1, read on the forward strand.
TACAAAATAAAACGAAATATTAAACACGTTTATCGTCGTGAAAAAAGTCTACTTAATCTTTTCACTCATAGATAAACAATTTTTTTATCATCTTTTATAATAAATATTATCTAGACTAAAGCATCTGTAATACATACATATTTCACTTTTTACGTTTTTTCACTGCAAAAAATTCACAAAAAAAATTCCTTTTTTGTTTTAAATAGCAGGATTAAGGTAAATTAGATTTTGTAGTTAATCAAAGACGAGAAAAATTATTTACATATTTCAGTCTTGATCACATTTGTCATGTAATGGGCGTTTTCTTAAATTTGGCGCCAAAGCTAGCCATGAAAATTTAATTGTGAACGAACCATCGAATTCAAATTTATTAATTCGACATTTGACATCTCGCCGGACGTATTAAAAATTATGGTTGATTCACAACAAACTCATAGTCATAATATAAAAATTAAGACAGTGTAAAAAACTTAAAACAAGTAGTTACAGTGACAAGGAAACTAGGAATTCTTTTAAAAAAGCAAAAATATTACCAAGAAGAGCCATGAAGAACAAGTTGAAAATAAAATAATACATTTTTTATTGTTTACGTTTTTTACAGATTTTATTGATAAGTAAACAATGATGTTGTTTACATGTAAACAACCATGTATTTTACATTATGTAGTTTACGCGCCCAACCCAAGTGATTAACTAGTGGTGTATGTAATCCGAGTATAATAAGCCCCTTATCATAAATGGTACACTATATTTTTTATAATACGTAATTCAGCACTTAAACCAATTTACAGTGTTTTTCTTTTGGTTTTCCTCTTTTGTTAAATGTATTTCACTACTATTCAAAACTATTTCAATGTCAAAGCGACGTAGGTGGGAAATAGTTTTGAGAAATAATGAAATAAATTTGACAAAAGAGGAAAACCAAAAGAAAAACACTGTAATAATTTATGGTTAGTGAATAAAATAAAAACTAACTTTATCCATTCTTATGATCGTATTGGAAAAGAGTAATTAGTATGGCAATGTAAATATTGTAAATGTTGTTGTTAGAAGTATTAAAATCCTCCAGAGTTAATCTTAAATTAGGGCAAATACATATTTTTTTGTCTCTCCATTTTAAAACTTTCGCTAAAGAAACTTGTGGTTAAGTTAGACTTGCGATTTTTGTCATGAATTCTACTACCGATCAGAGAATTTGCTTGAAATTTTGTGTTGTCAACGAAAATTTGTGTAGTGAATCTCTGAAAATTTTGCAAAAAACCTTTGGGGACTTATGTACGTCACACAAGCATATGAGTGGTATGTACAAAACATTTCAATTAGGCCGGAAAGAGGTTACCGATCGCTCTGGACGATCGTCAACCGCAAAGACGGTGGAAAATGTAAAGAATATCAAAGAAAATGATGACTGTAAATCAGGTTTAAGAGTAATATTATTTAGCCGAAGATAATATTATTTAGCCGTTGTAAAGTGTTTGTAAAAAAATATTCTCTGGAGAAGGCTAGATTTGTGGAAAGACAACTCTGGGATTTCACACCATGACAGTACGCCTGCACACACGGAGACAATCCTGCACAAATTTTTGGATAAAAACTCATCGAATGTCATCAATCAAGCACCGTATTTAGCTAACATGGCCCTATGTAACGTTTTCCCATTTCTTAAACTTAAATTGCCTCGCGAGGAAGGCGTTTTGAGTCCATAAAAAAAACAAAATTCGCAAAAAGAACTGAAAGCCATACCTTCCGCTGTTTATGAGAAGTGTTTTGATGATTGAGTTAAACGTTGGTATATGCATGTTGCTTCATATAAAGTTTACTTTACAGGGAATCAAATAAAAATTGATCAATAATAATGTAGTACTATTTTATTTAAAATTTCCCGGTACTTTGTGTACAGAAGGTATATGTAGTTATAAAGAAGTCTTTTATCGACTAGTAGATAAAGTCGATTTTTATCTATTGTTTATATTCAAAATTAAGGCGACCATAATTCTGATATAATTATGTGTCAGTGTATTCATTAGCAAACACAAGAAACTATATTATATTATATTCATATAGTAGAAAATAAAATAAAATATTATACACGACGATAATTAGTATATTATTTAACGAGCACATAAGATGGCTATAATTCAAAAGAATGAAGAACTAACAGCGAGTGTATAAATTATCCGAGTGAATTATAGATATGTGTGAGTCAAATACGACGTTTTATCTATGATCTTTTTTAATAAAACACCTTCTACTTACAAAATGTAGGTATACTTATTATAATGACAGATCAGTTAACATTGATAAGTCACGAGTGTAACGTTGCTAACCAGCATCACAATATGCACACAATATTGACAGATCTGTGATTTATGATAAGTCACTTGTGACTTCTAATAAGTCACGGGTGTGACTTATGATTAGCACACCTATAATTACGTAAATATCAAACGTCTAACGTATTGATAAATTGGTTACGTCGAATGTATTATTTACCGAGCGTAGTTTACTATTCGTGAAGAAAATCCACTCGTGACTTCGTCTTGTATAATAAATGACTATTTTTTAGTTACGAGTAAGTTTTTATTTTTTTTTTGTCATTTACTTCGAATCTTTTTTTGTATTTTTTAACTCTACTGTTTTATTTTATTTGTACCTTCTAAGAACCTACATTACTTTGTTTTCAATTGTTTCATTGTTATCTTATAACTCGGTTAATTAAGGTTTTAAATACTATTCTTTTCTTTCTCCAACATTACTCTTCGGTTTTCTCAACATTTACGATAAATTTCATTTTTACATAATTCTTCATGTTTCATATAAAGAATAACAATTCAAGAGCTAGTGAAGGGATTGTTCAGTTAGTAAAGTTAATTGGGAAATTCTGAGTGTTGTAAATTTTCAGGACTACTAAAATAAGAGAAATATATTTTTTAATTCTTCAGTTTTTCACATGCAAGACATACCAGGTGAATAAAAAGTATGGAACCAAACGTTTTTTGCTTAAACTATTTTTTTTGAAAAAACTAATTGATGAGTGATAAAGTACTATAAAAATGCGATGATTTAACAAGAATAAAATTTTTCGAAATTTTCTTTTGTTTTTGAGTTCTACAAAAAAAAAAATATTTTTTTAAATGGCAACCCACTATAAAATCATTTTTTTCATAAAAGCTATACTCTAAGGATTACAACTATCTGCTTTATATTTAATTTTTTCAAAAATTTTTTTTCACATATATTGCAATTTTGACAAAAAAAATCGCATAACTCAAAAACAAAACAAAATTTCGTTCTGAAAATACGATCACATTTTTTATATTACTTTAATTTATATTAATTATTAATTTCTGGGGGCAAATGATTAAAAATAAAACCGCTTGGTTCCATACTTTATATTCACTCTGTATGTATTTGTCATGCCTACATTTGTAGATCTTACTGATGTGGAGTGATCTCAGTTAAACTGTTTTTTACTTAACTTTAGCATACGACTTGTTAATAGAACCTGAAGTAGGACTAAAAAAAGTGAAACGTATTTGTTTTTTTTTTCAAGACATTTTATAAGTTAACCATTCGGAAAACTACTATGTAATTACTAATTGAGCAATTCTCCCTATGGTGACTAACTAAAAAATAAAAAACATTTAAAACACGGTAGGAAACAATGAGCTGAAACCTTTTACAAAGATTTACCTTTTTTTTCATTATATTTTTGTACAAATAATGCCTAATCGTCAATAACATCTACAATTTGTATTGGTAAGTATTTTTTATATTTATATTTTTTGTAATTTTTGTGTATCTAAATGTTAAATCCGTATCAGTGCAGCTAATGAGGCATGAAGCAAGGGCAAATTAGCGCCTTGTTCTCTCATAAGGCGACTTTCCTGTAAATCGGTGCGAGTTCAGGTCCGCTTGCTGAAAATAGTTAGTGTATGCGAGGATAATCGGGGCTGGGGATATTAGCTGACGCACCCTCACCGGGTCGGCCCCGCAGCGGCGGCATAAAGCGACGCTCGTCTCTTTTGATTCGCGGATTAATTGAAATACCTCGCATTCCACGGGTTCGGCTATGGTTCTACGTTCAACGAAAGCGTCCTGGAAAACGGTCGAAGGAAGACAGAGAGAGGCCAGAACGGAATCATCGACTGCAATGGATGAACTCTGTCTATAGGTACGCGCCGAAAAGATTGAAAGTATCGGCCGACGACAGGCCTATATCTATTGGTTCACGTGGCCAATAATAATTAATCACCCGTGACGGTACACAAGAGCCTGATTAATTAGTTCGGCGCATTAATGGTTTCCCTGTGGCCAGGTGCAAATTCGAAACTAATTAAAGAGATTCGTAGAAAGTGAAGGAGACAAAAGAGAAATTGGTGGGCTAGATACAACAGTAAATAGTGACCATAATTTCAAGAAACACTTATTGAATCCCACCCTTACACATATAATTTGCAATTTTAACAAACTAAGTAATGTACTAAATTATCATACATGATCATGAAAAAAATGATTAAAAATTTAATCTGTATGTGAGTGATTGGTGCAGTGATTTTCCAAAAGTATTGCAAATTTGTTTGTCTCGTGTTTTGTAGTCTAGGCACGGTATATAGGTCAAGTATGTAATAATATTTATATTGTGTTTGTTTATTTATGATACAACACCAAAATTGTAAAACATACATATTATGTAGGATAGACAGGAATATAATGAGGTTACGGTTTTGTTGATTTCATATATCAATCAAAAATAGTAATAGCATATTACAACTCCGGTGAGAAATAAGTCATTACTCATTACCGGGAGGGAAACAATCTCGAATTTTGTTGATTTCATATATCAATCAAAAATAGTAATAGCATATTACAACCCCGGTGAGAAATAAGTCATTACCCATTACCGGGAGGGAAACAAACTCGAATTCCATTCGAGCTTTGCATACTATTTTGTTTATATTGACGTAGTACATAAATAAATTACTTCTCGACCAAGAGATGCAATGACATATTTCCCGATATTTCTGAAGTGATGGTAAATAAAATATACAGTGTGTCCCCGGATAGGTGAAGCGACTCTTGTAAAAGATAAAAAAATCTCGATTTAAATTTTCATTTTTTGAGGTTCATTCCTGCTTGGTTGAGATATTAACTTTTTAACAAGACCTATCTTTTTTTTTCTTAACGGCTTACGGGGAGTGGGTTTGTTCTATTTTAGAAAATTATAAAAAAAATATAATTGTGCGCCACACGTTTTTTTTTTGAAAACGGAAAACACCGACAAAACCAAAAATGGAAAAAATAAATTAAATAATTTGGACTCACCTAGATAGGTTTTCTCTTTTATAATAAATTTATCACTACAGCCGTTATTACATTAATTTATTGCGTTGTTCCTTATCTTTTCATTTTTGCCTTTTATGTAGCAAATAGGACAAGAAGTTGTTAAGAAAAGTTGTTTAGAATCAACATCTGGGCCTGTATACCAAATTACAAAATCATCGGCCAACTTTGATTTTCATTTTTTTTTGTTTAATATTATTTCGCAAATGTTAATAAAAAGCAATTATTTTGGAAAAAAATTTAAAACTCATAGTTGGCCAATGATTTTGAAATTTGATATTGGGGCCTAAATGTTTATTCTAAACCAATTTTCTTAATATTTAATGTCGTATTTGCTACATAAAAGGCACTTTACAAAAAATTAGTTTCATACCTACTAAATTCTTCAAAACTAAGATTATGTTAGAAATTAATGTTTAATCAAAAAAATATTTGTTTGGATTTACTGCATTTTTTTCATCATTAATTTTGAATTAACATAATAATTTTTAGAGACGCTCCCAAAAATAGATTTTTCACGGACTCATTTTAGTCCCTAAAATGAGGTTTTTAGCGACTGAATGAAATATGTATTTCGTAAAATAGTTATTTCTGGTACCTACTATTTTCCAAAAATAATAATACGTTTGAATATTTGAGCTTTAACAAAAATGTGTTTACACGTGCCAATAAAGTTTTTGTGGGCTCAGCTGCTATTTCAGACTCGGCTTCGCCTTGTTCGAAAACAGCAAAAACTTTATTTTAGGTGCTTGAAACAAAAATTCAACTATTTTCATACGTCTCTAACGTTTTTTAGACTGCTATTTTAGCGATTGTTGTTTATTTTTTTATTGTACCTACATTACATACTTATTAAAAAGCTATCTCATTCTGAGTGGGAAAAAAGGTTCATTTACATACGGTAATCCCTTTGACAAATTAAAACTTATGACGTCACGTGTCCACTTATCAAAAATTGCTATTGAGCTCGATTACACCCGCTCCCTATTTAAATACCGGCGTTATGCTCATTTCGATCGCAATTAAACTTCTTGTTAAAGATAATTAGTCAAGTTTATGACATATGGTATGGCTTATTGGTGCGTCAAATGAACAACCACAATCATAGACATGAATAATAGATAGGAATACATTTCGTAGCGACAAAAGATGATCGTGTTATGTGGGGTGTGTGACCCCAGTCAACAGCGACTCACCACCCCTTTGATAACTTTGCGAACGAGTCGAATAGCGCTTATATTTTGCGCTGCATTGAATAACAACTACAAAAGCTACCCTAATTTAATTACTCGTATGATTTTATTATTTAATATGCGCTTTGACGTTTTGTGCTATCATACCGCTTGTTACCATTCGTTTATTGGTTTAATATGATTACTACCAAAGCGTCGTAAAATGAAAAGCTCTTCATGCGAAATATTCATTTATGACTTTATGCAAGTTTTTAATGAAAACAAACAATTCCAAAAACTGATAACTGATCCATACTCTGAATGCATTTCACCAATTGTTTCATTAATAGTAAATACTAAACATCCGTTTTTTTGTATTTTTAGTTGATTTCTTTCTTTGGTGTAAGTCCCCAATTATTGCTGACAGTTTAATTAGTAATTAAATATAGAAACTTGACCTTGACTGTCAACAGCAATTTTAAATAAATATTGATTAGAGTTAAGTAAAAAATAAATTAGCAGATTTTTGTTGTTTCACGGAAAGGTAAAAAAAGTCTTGAAAACATCTTAACATTTTATTCAATAAAAGGTTTGTAACAAGTTAAAATGACTGAGAGAATCACAGCTTAAAATATAAATAAAAATACAAAATAATAATAAAAATCACATACGCAAAAAGACAATTGCAAATTATGTATTACTTAGATTATCACTTAAGATCCATGGAATGAAAAATGCACAGACACTCAGACAGCGTTCCAATGTTCAGCTCTCCACAACAAAACAAACATATTTTGCTTATTGGCCAACACTGGAGCATTCGACATTGGACTCTGTAAAGAATGTCCAGTGCTGATTGGAACGTCTGTATATCGAGACAATAGATTTCTGTACCCTCGACCAATGGTGGCAATCAACGGCGTATTATCATGACTCTCGTTAATACTTTTACACATTGCTAACGGAACTATCGCTTTGACTTCTTCCTCATAAGGCCGAAATATCGTGATTGGCCTTAGTGTAGCACGCTCGGCGATTATAACACAACCCCAGGTTGTTCCTATATACAATTCTTCATTCAGCACAGCCAAACTAGTAACCTGCAATTCATTTCAATCCACAATTATGGTCGCACTCTACGCAAAAAACTCACTTGACAATTCGTGGGACTTAAATGCTCTTCAATCGCAATACTTTTAAGGCTTTCAGAACACGGCACCAGTTTCGAACAATCAAGTTTATTAATGATGGTCCGATTTTTTTGGTCCCACTGATAAATAATACATCCAGGTCGTACATAAGACCAGACATGGTTATCAGCAGCTATCAAATTCATAACATTCACTTGTTCTATAATAGGTTGGTAGTGGTTCATAGTTTCATGACCGGCAACCACGTGATCTTTAATTATATAAATCGATATTTGACCGTTCGATTCGCCACACCACAATTCACAAACCCTAGATAAGAAAATTTGAGAAAATATGTATTTAATAATTGGTCCATACGTACGCTCCATTGTCTTTAAAAATCGCACACAAACAGTTGATAATCGAATTGGAACCAAGCTCTGTCATCACAAAAGTGCCCTCAGCTGCTGTCGGTGTCGTAGGCACTGCTTCGGAGTTAACTAAAAACAGACGGCCATTTGATAGGGCACAAGCGACCCTTTTCAAAGGCGGAAGGTACAACAATGCTTCGACTTGTGTGTTTGGCTCGGTTTCAAGTGCGTAGGAGAAGAGTCGGTAGCCGTCACTAGCCCTAAAACAGCAATTTAGATATAATATTTTATAAAATATCGGTTTTATACGAATAAGCGTGAAGATTGCCAGAGTAGTCGCCAATCCAAACAGCATTTGCAACAGTACATGAAGCCGTGGCCCTAATCGGTAAGGCCATGGTGTGGTACTGCAGCCACCCACGATCTGCCGCCAATAACAAATCGATTCGAGAATTCGAACACATTAGCCACATTTCAGAACCGGATAAACCATCATCTAGGTAAAAAAAAAACTTATTCAACTATTGAAAACATGTTCGTAAATACCGGGTGACTATAAATAAATCTATTGGCAGCATTGAATTATTGCTAATCCTAATTTATTGTATCAGGATGTGGATCAGGTGACAGCTAAACCAGCGGTCGCCCATCGCAAATTATTGACAACTGCTTATAAAAGCTTTACATTTGTATTTGAGAGTCAAGCTTGCCAAACTAAGATTTTAATTTTACACCAACTTTAAAATAAAAATCACAATCAGTAACAGTCACACGGTATAATGAATTTTTACTTGATGTAATTTCATCAATACTGATAACACCTCAATACTTAACGTCTATCTGATATTTCACAGAAAATTCTGCCAACTTTGTTAATAAATGTTTAGTATTTTTTTATATTTAAATGAGTTTGTACAAGAAAAGAGATGTTGAGCTGTTATCAGTATTCAAAATAAATGAGAATAGATAGTATTTATTAATTGTAGAACTCGATCCATTTTCTTCACAAAGTGGATGTTTTATAGTTTTACACAGTAAGTATTATTAAAGTCAACTCCACAAATCGATAAATTTTATTTAGTGAAGTTGGGACATGTTTCGGCACCCTCGCGCCATATCAGCCATTGAAAATTGTTACACTTTAAAATAAAAAATAAAAAATTTACAAGATTAAAAAATTTAAATGTTCACTGTTAAAAATTTTTCCTGATTATCACAAATGGAAAAATATACAGAAGGAATAGGATTTAAACATTATTCCTCTGTAAAAAAGTAAAAGGACGAGGTTAGTGAAGCTGAAGCCTCGCCCGTGAAAATTTTTGAAGAACGATAATGGCATTTATTGACCCATTTCAAAAAAGAGAAAAATTGGTTTTCCAAAAATCGATATGAAAAAATGATATTTTGGAAATATTTTTGTTATAGTTTATCCGATTATTACGAAACTTTGCACGTTAAGAGACAAAAAAACACTCTTGGATATGATGTAAATGGAAGTCTTGTAAAAGCTATACATTTCCCTTTCAGTTTTTGGGTCATAACTTTTCTTTCGGCCCATTAACCCTTATTTTCGATACCAAAAATTGAAAGCTCAATCATTTTTTCCTAGAAAAGTACTCTTGTTTCATATCGATGTAGCGTTCTCGAGTTATTTGGGTTTAAACTAAACTCTACACTGCGCTCCAAAATCAGAATTTATGAATTTTGAGCGTACCGTTACATGACCGTTACCTTGGACCTTGAATGACACATTTTTGAATCACTCGATATAAGAGAAAAAATAGTAGATTGCTTAACAAGTCAAGAAAAGTGGTGGTTGAGTGAAAACAGATTGATTTACTTAGGAGTATTAGCGAATAAATTAAGCTTTCACGACATTGTTAACCACTTTTCTTACGAGTTGAACATGCAATATTTTTTGTATCCTTAAGGAAAACGTGGAAAACCTAACAATATTTTAATAAATAAAATTAACGCATGTTAAATGCCATACTTATTTCTGACTATGGTTGTGTTGCTAACGAGTCAATTGTTGGTAATTAATAAAATAAAACATTTCCTTTTTGAATTCTACCGAATCAGATGGCTGTTTTCCATTAAAGGATATAAAAAAAAGTTGTTTTTTACCTGTTATATGAGTTACTGCTGCACTGGCTGTTGCCACAACCGACGATTCATGCTTCAGCGACGTCACATCACTCAAGTGGGTGAATTCGGGAGCACTAGCTATTGAAACAATTTGACTGGCCGATGGCCTATCTTTCGGTTGCTGTGACCAACATAAAACCATTAAATCCAAAAAGTAACTAGGATATAAAGTCTCCTGAAATGTTTGTTATAATTGGTGCACCAACTTTCCGCAAAAACAGTACCCTGTAAGTCAATGGCGGTCTACCGCCTTCTAAAATACATTCCTTGACCGACTCGTGCCCCTCAAACGGTTGATGTAACGTCAACAACTCATAAATAAACATTCCGAAAGAAAAACAATCAACTTTTTCGGTATATTCCTCCTCTCCGTTATACCGCATAATCTCAGGTGCCATGAACCCTTCAGTACCACCAAAACCTTTAGCACCTGAAGGTAAAGTAAGCCGACTTATGCCATAATCTGCCACTTTGATGTGAACAGGATGGTCGGGGTGGTCGACAAACGGGGGTGGCATTTCCCAAACTAACACATTTTCCGATTTTAAGTCACGATAAATGATGTGTTGGCGGTGCAAATACTCGATTGCTTTGGCAACCTATAACACTAGCCAATCAAAAATATTTCATTATTTGTTACTCACTTGTAGTATGATTGCTTGTAAGGTGTAAGGCCCCACTTTCGCCCCTGACCTTCTATAATGTCTCAAAACCAGATCCAAAGCACCTTGAGGTGCAAGATCGAGAACTATAGCCAACGGACTGGTACAAACACCCACAAACGGGACGATATTTGGGTGTCTCAAAGACAACAAAATGTTAAGTTCTTGTCGAGCAGTACAGTAGGCTTTGCAAGCGTATTGAAGGGGATCGCGGTCCCATTTGCCTTGAGCGGCCTTGTAGGCCACAATCGCCGATTGACGAGCATTGGGGCCAGGTGGTACAGGTTGCAACATTTTCATTGCAACATCGATCATAGTATTGCTACCGCGAACCTTGCAAGTGCCCTTGAAAACAAAACCAAAAGCACCACGGCCTAATAATCGGCCACGTTTAACGTTCTCGGATCGGATGATATAACGTTCGCCCAAATCCAAAAAAATCTACAAATAAAACTTCAAAACTGTCTCAGAATATAAATTTTTTGTTTTTACAGTATCAGGGGCTATCCTAGCTAAAGAAACGTCACCATGAGTGGGACACACCACACATTTCGTTCCATACGACGCCAAAATACACTCCTCGACCATCCAAGAGTAGTACAGTTGATTATTAGCGTTAACATCTTCGGTTTGGACTCCTGGATGGCCTTCCATTGACGGCATACGACTCGAACCGGTCGAATCCGGCCCAACACCACTATCACACTCTGAAGTATACGACTCTTGCGACTTGCGAATCCGATAACGATCACCTTCGGCGTCTACTTGATTCATCGCATCTAGGAAGTTTTTATTCGGTCCAACGTCAGGTGTGTTTGGAAAATTTGGATCAATATCGCTCGTCTGTTGCAAACAACGAGGACAGGGCACAAGCCGAGTGACCAAAAATTTGCCTTCGGAGGTATGCACAAATCGGGTTCCAAGAGTCGGGTACCAATCTTCTAAAAGAATATCGACGTGATCGACAGCTAAAGCAAGAAGTTGTGCTGTTGATTCCGGAGTGCAGTTGATCACTAGATCGGTCTTTAGTGTGTCAACTGGTTTGATAACCAAAGAGTCGACAGGGAAGTGGATTTCGAGAATTGAGGAGTTTTGGAGGTCGACGTCACACCAAACTCCGTCTTGTTTCAAACGGAATCTACAATTTTTATGTCAAACTGAACCAAAAACCAAATTATAACTCACTTTAATTGTCGGTAGAAGGACGAAGAGTTGTGCAAGATTTCCCTCATTCGAAACAATGTTATATCGCCGTATTTCAACTGAAGACCAGTTTGCCAAAGCACCCATTCTGCTTTCAAATCTAGCAACTTGACCAATTCTAGGTCTTGCGCCACCTCTTTCGGAAGAACAAAAAACGATCTTATAATATCAATAATACTGTCATCGGCTAAGATTCGTGAAATAAGTCTTGACCAAAACCCTGATGGGAAGTACGACATTAGAAGAAGTCGGGTTATGGATTTGTCAGTTGATGAACTCGTTACTTGATACTTTGCTTCTTCTTCAATTTCTTCTACAAAATTACGTATGAAAAACCCATAAGTTTCAAATTAACCACCGACCATTTTTTGAAGACGAAGTCGACGGCAAACTCATTTGAAACTTGCCTTGGTTCCCGGAATCTCGATACAAAACTGACTTGGGTGAAACCGTTATTTTTTTATTTCTGATTGCCCATCCACGTGACCTTAACGGCACTTTAACCTTAACTAAGGGGTGAAATTGTCCCGGATACATTTGCGCCAGGAGAATATCCTCCTCTGAGGGTAACAGTGACGGAATTAATAAAGTTCGAGAATCCCAAGTTAGTGCAACTTCAAATTTATTTAACAAATTTACGATGTAACCTCGAGCATCCATAGGTCCTATACTACTAGCTTTGAAAATGTGTTTGAGATCATCGAGTTTCATGACACCGGAACGCGCAAACGGATTAATCTCACGAATTGTGACAACGTGTGCTAACATATCGCACAACCATTGGGGGTCCAAAAAATACAAATCTTTCAATGTTGCATCGTCGTAGTGTAATAACACACCTACAATTACAATATGTAAAAATCAATAATAAAAGTCGGATTAGAGCACCATTATCATGTAAAAACAAGGTGGCTTGGTGAAGTTCCGCCCAATCCCGGAAAACTCGATTGAAACGTTGCTGCATCTCTGTGGTTACGATAGTCCGGTACTGTTCCGCATTTAGTACCGGATCAAGCCCATTGACCCGTCTTTCAGCCGCGATGTGATTAACAACATCCTCCAGTGCTAAATACGTAGCTGGCACTTTTTGTTCCAACAACAATTCTTTGCTTCCTATAACCAACAACATGATTGTTTACTCCAAATTTAATGATTCGACTCACCTGGGGGCCGCAAACTAAACACAGTATCATAGATCAAATTACACAATAATTTGACATTGTGTCTAGTTCTGCAACTAATCTCAATCGTGTCTAAAACTCGCGGCAATCCGCATTTTTCCGCATCAACAATATTGATAAACTTGTCGCGAATTAATTGTTGGTACTCTTCAGAAATGTTTGGATTACATTCTTGAACAACATCGTAATGTGTGCCTACTATGATTACAGGAGAGTTTGGTGCTCTTGCTTGGATGTTAACAAGCCACTGTAAAATTTCGTTGATGCCTCGATGACCGTCAGTGATTCGCCAAACGACTAAATATAAACTTCGTTTTGATAAAAAATACTGATGGGTGGCGTAATATCTGGATTCAAGTGGTTTCAAAAGTGAAATTGGGGTGTTTTGCACTTACTCTTTTTGACCACCGAAATCCCATGTTCTGAAGATTACAGGACCGTGTGATGATTGGTTACGGACTTTTTTCTCGTACACCCAGTCGCCTATGTCTACACCAACTGTTGACATGTTTGTGCCTCGAGAGGTCTTTACGTTTATGTTTTTGTTGCCCATTCGTTTTGCCCAATGCTGAAAATGTGCACAACATTGTCTAACTTGGTCTTTCTTAACAAAAATGATATTTCAAGTTCCTAATTATCATGTTTTTTAAGTTTTAATGCTTAAGAATGAATTATTAAATGCTGCAAATTAGGCTCTACCAATGTTACTAGTATTGTAAAGTTTCATGAAAATTAATTGCCAAATACTTCATGAAAAGTTTTATGAAATTTTTGATGGCTTTTTTGCACTTGCCAAATATTTAGAATCTTTTTCTAACCTTTATTATAAACTTGAAAGAAACAAAGACGTTTATTAAAAAAATATGTTCATATAAATCAACGTGATCAAGAACGAAAAAATTTGTTGGCAATCCTGATTTGAATTTTTGAAGGATGCCACTGAAGTATGCTTCTGATTAACAACAATTTAACAATCTTGACAGATTGTACGTCAAGTATTTGTCAAGCAAAACGGTATCCGGTTGCAGTGTTACAAATTATTAACAAAAATACTTTCAAATCTGTTGCCAATTAAACAGTCCTAAATGATCACGCTGTATTTTAAAACAAGATAGTATAAAATAATATTAAAAAAAGTGTCAATATTATCTGGGCTCAAAATGTTTTAATAGAATTGACAAAGTTGAAATAAAATTTCAATGAAAATATTGAAAAGTTGCAAAGGTATAAATTTCATAAACTTTAATTATAGTGGGTAGTTTATGAAATTTATACCTTTGCAACTTTTCAATATTTTCATTGAAACTTTCACGGAAACTGTCATTAGAACTTTTCAAGTTCACGCTAAATTTTACAAACTTTTTATTTGTTTTTTAACATTTTAGTTTTAAAACCAATTTTAAAAAGAAGAGTTATAATAACATTTCTTAAGCCACGTTACTCTTCATTAAAGTCATAAAACAATATTAGAAGAAAATCATTCCTTTATAAAAAAAAAAAACAGTCTACATAACGAGTGTCTGAATAAAGAGACATCAAATGTCAAAACCAATTTTTGAACACAACATAACAAATTAGGCAATAAGACGTAAAACCAGTTTCATAATTGAATTAATGGGTTTAAAAAGTGAAATTTTTCTCAACAAGTTCGTAGTAATTAGCACATTCTAAACCAACATTAACTTTAAAGTCTCTTTAATTCGAATATGAAACTGGTCCATAGTTCATGAAATTTTCACAGCACTCTTGACACATGTTATCATAATGCGCAATTTTACCTCTGGTCGTTTTCTCGTTATCCCCTCCTGCCTCAACTGTTCCAACAAGCTCGTTTTCCCAATTCCCTGCACTCCCACAATCATTAATTTCATACGAGCATAAGGTCTCGCATCTTCAAGGACCGATTTCAAATAACCCACAATATCCATTGTTTTGTACTTTTTACTATCAATCATCGATTTTAAGGGATCTTGCAAAGAACATCCGCGCGTGTTGAGATTCCATAACCGCGATAGTAGACCCATTTGTGGTGGGAGTTCATTAATGTCTAAAAATATAAACCGAGCTAATTTTATAATTTGTTCGTGGTATATCAGTCCAACAAGTGGCCGTCAAATAGATACTTGCCTAGATTCCCACTTATATTCAGGACGGATAAGTTACTGAGTTCGTTGATATTTACAGGAATGTCTTTCAAGTTATTGTTACTAACATCTAACATTGATAAATTGGGGAACATCAAACGTGCCTTCCCCGCAGCCGGATTCTAGAAAATGAACATCAATGAACCTCCCTAAACCCAAACACACAACAAGCTTAAGCTAAACTTGCTTTCGACAGAAAGCTCTGCTCATTCAAAAAACATACCCCCTCAACCTTGGGAAAAGATACACAAATAAAGTCATCTTCAAAATGCGTATTAATTTCTTTGCGCTGCACAATCAAAAGAAAAACTTCGATAATATCACTCTTGGAGTAACAACCAGAAATCGGCTTACACTTACACGTTCTAGATCCTCCTCCTCCACAGCACTAACATCCCCATCGTCATCCGTACTTAACTGAATTCGACTTAACTGATTATCAGCCAAAATCAGAGTCCTCAAACTATCCAACTTCAAATGCCGTCGATGCGAACAAACCGAATGCAAAACCGTGTTTCGCACAGACCGGCCCGGTTGTCTACGAGCTGACCAAAACCATTATCAAAACCAACCAACACCAAACTCACCGGCAATTCCCGAAACTTTTTCCCTCGGCCCCACACTACTAGCATAACAAGCAATATTTGCCAATTCCATGACATCCTGTGCCTCGACTTGTGGCAAACTTGGCCAACAAGTGATTTGATTGTGACTCAAATCTAGCTGTTTCAAGGAACTCGGATAGCTGGTAATGTGTGACATTGATCGCAATGAGTTAAAAGCCATGTTTAAACGGGTCAAATTGACCGCCAAACAAGGCAACACCACAGGAATACTGGTGAAAAGGTTGTGGGCCAAATTCAGGGCTGATAGTTTTGACGATTGCTCGGTAACTGTCTCATCAGTGTGGAGAATTTGCTCAGTCACTTCCACGTTTTTGCTCCAAATGTGGTGTTTAGCCAAATCAAATTGACTACAAAACAATTGAAAAAACAAGTTTCATAACACAGACAAATTAAGTCATGTCGTGACAATTTGACAAATTATATATCATTTTGTTCGACTCAGTGAGACAAATCAAATGCACTAAAAAAAATTTCAAAAAGTCCACATTCACACACTTTGATCTAATTAATATTTTTCTAATTTAAATGAATTTAAAATACTTTAACTTTAAAAAATCATTACTCAATAACTATTAGGCCGATTTCCTTCAAGTAAAGACCATTCTAAAGGGATGGACCTGCCCTTTAGAATGATATGCAATTTGAAATTGAATATTGCAAACTTTTTCGAAGTAAATCGAAATAATCTAAGAAAAACCCTAGGAGTATTTTTTTATTATTACCATCGTGTAGAGCATCTCTTTATTAGTTGTAATCCAAATTTTCAAAAGAATATACCGAGTAGTTTTCAAGATATGATTTTTTGAAGTTAAGGTTTGCTACTCAAGCATTGCTCCATATAGGAGAAATACATGTTAATCTTACTTAAAATTGCATTTTTATAAAAGTAATTGTTTTAAGACTCTTCTTTTGCTTAAAAATGGTCAATTTCACCTTCTTTGTTCTAATTAGAATAAACAAAAACCGTTTGTTTACTTAAAATAAATGAAGAGTACCTGCGTACTAATTAAAGCAAATAAAGAGTTTTTTGTTGTAAAAATGACCACTGATCATTGAGCAAAGAGGAACTAGAAGTTTAAGGCACGAGGAAAATCTTTTTCAAATCAAATCACTTTCCATTCAGATTTCTTGTTCACTTTGTTCTAGCTTTCTGAACTTTTTTTGAAAATGTTCTGAGCAAATGATTTCTCATTTTTATTTTATTGGAACATTCTACGATTCATTCTACGAAAAAATTCAGAAAGCTAGAACAAAGTGAACAAGTTGGAATCTGAATGGAAAGTGATTTAATTTGAAAAAGATTTGTTCTTAAATTTAAAGCTACTGCTTTAAACTTCTAGATCCTTTTTGCTCAATGATCAGTGTTCATTTTTAGAACAAAAAAACTCTTTATTTGTTTTAATTAGTACGCAGATACTCTTTGTTTGTTTTAAGTAAAGAAACAGTTTTTGTTTATTCTAATTAGAACAAAAAAGGTGCAATTGACCATTTTTAAGCAAAAGAAGAGTCTTAAAACAAATACTTTTATAAAAATGCAATTTTAAGTAAGATTAACATGCATTTCTCCTATATGGAGCAATGCTTGATTAGCAAACCTTAACTTCAAAAAATCATATCTTGAAAACTACTCGGTATATTCTTTTGAAAATTTGGATTACAACTAATAAAGAGATGCTCTACACGATGGTAATGATAAAAAAATTACTCCTAGGGTTTTTCTTAGATTATTTCGATTTACTTCGAACTTCTTCGAACACTGTTCGAAGAAAAGTTTGCCAATATTCAATTTCAAATTGCATATCATTCTAAAGGGCAAGTCCATCCCTTTAGAATGGTCTTTACTTGAAGAAAATCGGCCTAATAGTTATTGAGTAATGATTTTTTAATGTTAAAGTATTTTAAATTCATTTAAATTAGAAAAAAATATTTAGTTCAAAGTGTGTGGACTTTTTGAAATTTTTTTAGTGCATTTGATTCGTCTCACTGAGACGAACAATATGATATAAAATTTGTCAAGTTGTCACGACATGACTTTTTTTTTGTCGTTCTGTGTAATTAGATTAAAACTTACATAAAAGAGCGCTCTTTTTTCCTGTATCTCACACATTGGCTGTTTTCATCACTTGAGAGATATTTCGAGTCCAAGTCAAAGTCACATCGAACTTCGCTCTCCAAATCGTGGTCACAGTGACTAGACAATTGACTGTCGCTCGAACTCACACTCATCTTATCACACTCTTCTTGCATCTACAAGTCACTTGAGAAAGAATCAAAAACACCATCTGACTCACCTCCGAAATATTTGTTGGTAACTCTTTAAGCAAGTTAAAAGAAGCATTCAACTCCTTCAATTTCGGGGCCAACCACATGTTATAGGGAAGTTGCTGTAACTTGTTATTAGACACGACAAGAGTTACCAACGAGGGTAACCGAAATATAGCTTCCGGAATGTGATCAAGCCTGTTATCTTGCAAGTATAATTCTTCCAACACAGGGCATGAGTAATTCAATTCTTCATGAGCGGTTTTCTTGCGTACACCTTTCTTGGTAGGTGAGACAACCGGAGTCGGTAATTTTTCGATTTTATTTTGACCGATATTTAGGTATCTTAAACTGTATAACTGAAAAACAGCCAGTGGTACCGATGTTAGGTTGTTATTTGAGACATCGAGCCGAGTAATCGCATATAGAGCAATGTCGTAACTTCGAGGATTTTGTTTGAGCTTCTGGTTGAGATGTAAAGCGGCATCGGTTAACCACTGGGTGCGTATTTGGGTCAGGTTGCATCTCTGGTTGTGCCAGTTGATCATAGTAGGGGTGTTGGGAAAGAGGGCGCTGTATGTCAAGTTCGTAACATTTGAAAAAATTGTAAATTGTGACGAGTTCACGTTTTCGGTCATTGCTTTTTTGTTGATTTTGTATTCTGGGTCCGGATGAGCTTTCGTAGATAAAAGTTTGGCTGTTAGTGTTTCGTCTTTGTTTTGTACGGCGACTGATAGAGCTTTGCATTCGTCATCTCGGGCGCCATATTTGAGTAAGAGATCGACTATAGGAACATCACGATTGCGGCAAGCTTCGACTAAACCGGTCGATTGACAGTAATTAGAATCTTCCTCAACGGAACAACAACTTAAATTCTGAAATACAATAGTCAATTTACGAAATTTTTAGATTTTTGATGTTACACCTCCATGTCATGGTAGGCTTTGATCACAGCATTTGAATTCGCTCCAGCATTCAGTAATGCTAATGCTATATCGTAATGTTTGCCTTTAATAGCAGCGTGCAGAGCCGTTTCTGTGTTATTGTTACAATACATATCGATTCGTAAAGGGCAAATCATAGCACTGTTCGGATCAACCTAAATATTTTACATTAATACAACAATTAAAGACAATTAAAACGAATTACATCAATTTCACTTGAATTATCTCTCGACAGATTTAATTTAGACAAAATCGATTGAATTCCATCCGAAATACGACGTTTGGTGGGACTTAAAATCACATTGTTTTCGGAAACAGGCGTCACTTCGTCATCAGGTTGTATTCTAGTAGCTTTAACTTTAAATTTTAATATCACATCTAAAAGTTTCTTATTTCCTACTAAACAAGCCATGTATAAAATATTTTGTCCAGTGGCGTCTCGTTCATTAATGTCAAAAGGCATAAAATATTCCCATTGTTCGCTGCCATCTCTGAAATTTATTGTAATAAACAAATTTTAAAAAACGCGGAAAATGTACCTAAATTTGCGTAAAACGTGCGAAGGGTATGGAAAGTGGAAAAGCAGTTCCAATACGTCCACGTGACCATTGATGGCGCTTGCATGGATCGGCAGCCATCTCTCCACAGTGTGTTGCTAAAAGATTTTATAAAAATGTTTTTCCGTTTTATTTATTTATAAAATATTTCCACAAATTACTGGTTTTTAATTCAAGTGTTTTGCTTTGCAATACAACAAAACACGCAAAATTTTTTATAATAACAAAAATAAATAAATAGTCTCACGTGACACC
This sequence comes from Tribolium madens, assembly GCF_015345945.1. NCBI lineage: Eukaryota > Metazoa > Arthropoda > Insecta > Coleoptera > Tenebrionidae > Tribolium > Tribolium madens. The sequence continues at coordinate 1,677,543 of NW_025401006.1, forward strand.
ATATTCCAGTGCCGAACAATAAATTTTATTCAATCCTCTACGTTAAAATTGAATTTTATCTACTCTTTTCTTCATGTTAAAATGGAATTTTATCGTCTAAATGAGAAAAAATACATCCATTGTTGTATATGTGCGGTTGTTAGTTGCTAACGATCTTTGACATTAGATTTCATTGTTGAATTTTACTTTGACATTTATAAATATCGACCAAATTGGCTACAAAATTAGTGAGGATTGAATAAAATTTTATATTGTACACGACGATAAAATTTTTATTATCTTTTCGAACATATTAGCGTCTCGACTGAGACGAGCATATTAGCTCAAGCTTTAACGTTAAAATGAATGATAATTTCAAATTAATGACAGCTATTGTATTTTCCTATCAAAAATATGTACATACAACTTGTCAACTATGATTGACAGTAGCTAAAAATAAGGTTAACAGTCCTAAAGCATGCTTTCCAATTTAATGTCATTGGCGACCAAAGTATTTTGTCTCCAACTGTACCATCTGATCGAAAAAAATAAATAAATTAGAGTAGACGGTGATTAAAATCCTTTAGATAGCAATCCTGATTTTTGACTTCAAACTTTGACAAGTTTGCATTTTATTCATTTTGAGTGAAATAATGTTCACTTTACAGCAGACTATTTTTATTGTTGTAAGTTACTACAAAAATACTGTACAAGACGAAAACTGTGAATGGTCATTTTGACTTTCAGTTTGTGTGGAAATTTTCCAGCCCAGATTCCCAGCCAAAGTGTTGCCAACTGTAGAATATTAATCGTCGCCTACTCTTTAGTACTTTAGTTAATTAGAAAATCTCAATTTCATAAATTATAAATTTCAAATATCAAGTCGACAAATATCAAATTGCTTAAAATGTATATTTGGTTGTCTAATCTACAGTAACCATGGATACCTTGCATGTTTGGTTGCCTATACTAAGATCGTTTATTAATAAAGACACAGCATTAATGCATAATTTTGTACTCGTTAATGAAGCTCGTTAATAAACGGTCACAGGAAAAATTATTATAAACAATGCAATTTTTTATTTTGAACTTGATATTCTAGTTGATTGTCCTTGGTAACTCGATAGTACTTTCTTTAACGACTTTAAACAGTACCTGTATGAGTTCGGGAAATCGCAAGAGAAGCATTTCTACAATATCTCTATGTCCATAGTGACAGGCAATATAAAGCGGCGAATATTTCGTAACAGGGTGGTACCGCCCATCAGCTCCATAATCTAGTAGTACTTTAACGATATCTTTGCACCCCGTCTGACAAGCTCTGTAATATTATCTCTTGTTATCTGTAGTATAAAACAAATATAACTTACGTAAATAGTAAAGTACTCGCTCCACTCGGAGCCATATTAACAATAAGTTCGGCATCTTTGGATAAAGAAGCCAAAAGTGACGAAACTGAGTTCACATCTCCTTGACAGCAGGCATCCCTAAGCGCTGCATGAATATCAAGTCTCGCTTTTTCTCTCGCATCTAAAACAATTTGCTAATTATTGAAAAAAAATAATCAGTGATTCGTGCCTAATTCTACGTTAAAATTGCTCAAATCGTCGGTAAAGTAATCACAGGCGTCGAAGGCTAATTCCGGAGATGTGTTGTGTCGTTTAATTTTTCTCGCCATTATGAAAATACTTTTATAAAAAAAAATAGTAAAATTCACGGATGTATTAAAACAATCCACATGTCACCACATTTACCCCCTCCGAACAGCTGTTGGTGTAAGCTCTAAGGGGTGGCTGGTACGAAAATCAATAAGACTGCAAACCGTAACAAGGACGCAACAGTGTAACAAAATCTACGCCCCAATCAATTGGATCTTTGCGGTTGTTGTAAACCGGATTGAAAAATAAACTCTCCTATTACTTACGATTAGAGAATGAATAGTGTCGCCCGCTAATTTCCTGTGTTGAACCAGCCCGTGAAATTAAACTTCCTATGTATTAATAAAATGATTAAAATTGTCAAGATTAGCACTAAAACGGCGGTAAAAATGCATCTGGCCATTACGACATACATTGAATTATCGCGACGGTTACCGTCCGCGGTGTTATTAATTATTTCGGCTGTTGGAGGCATATACGTACGCGGCCCGAGCGACACTGAATTGAGACATTTTACAAAGTTCAACTCTCGGGAAAAAGCTTTTGATAAAGAATTTTGTTGTGGATTGATGGTGAAAGGTTATCAATTCGAACAGTTATTTGGATTTTGTTCCGGCAACATTAATGCTACAAATATTGAACAATTTCAACGCGCTTTAGCAACTATAATGATTCGCGACGATAATATTGATAAAAAACACTTTTTTGATAGTAAAACGCTATTAACAAAACAAATAAAATACCCTCATTTTTGGAAAGATAATTGAATGGCTTCATTGGCTAATTTTAGACCACAGAAACCTTAATTTGTCAAAATAAAATCTCATTTGAGGATAATATAAAAAGCGGAAGATGTCTAGGAAATGAAAAATGATAACAACATTTCGTAAACACATAACTTGTTGGCAGTGGGCGTTGTATTTTTATAAATGATTTACATAATACGTTTTACGTATTAGCGTCGCGATGTCGATAGCATTTCATAGCACTTTAGTTGCATGTTATGTACATTGGAGTTAAGTGCATTATTAATGCAAAACTAAAACAACATAATTTAATCTATGTCGTCAATAAAGAATCCTTTAACTAAATTAAAATTATGTAACTGCAGTCCATGAGACAGCCAAAATAACATCTGTTTAAATTAATTTAAAAAGTTCGAGGAGCTTCTTTTTTTGAATATTGTTTAAATAGAAAAAAACTCGGAGTTTTATTTACATTAATGTTCAAGATTTGTAAAACTGGTTTTCAAATATGCTATACCTAGTATATTATTCAACGACCACATAATGATAACTATTATTCATAAAGGTGAAGTTTAAAAAACGAGTCGTAGACGAGTTTTTTAATCACCTGAGTGAATAGTAGCAATTATATGCGAGTAGTATTATGTGTGTTTGGATACGCATATAATAGCATTATTATTTAACAGTTCAGGTTGGGAAATGGCCACTTCCTGAACTCTCATGTGTCATGTTTTTCAAAATTTGATAAACTCTTTATTGGTTTTCTGTTCTTTAAAGAGGACGATTGTAAATAATTTAGTATACAAACATTGATAGTCGTTGACCTCGGTATGTAATCTACTATTATCAATAGATTTTTGAATATTTTAAAATTTCGTAAGAAATGTAAAAAAATTGTACACTAATAAAAACAAATAAATAAATAAATAGTACTATTCTGGATTAAATAAAAATAAGCACTTAAAAAATTTGTTATTTAGGTAATTTTCAGTTATACATATAAGAAAAACTACAGTTTAGAAACATAAAATACTTCTCTAGAAAAACAAACTAATTAATTACCAAATTCTCGACACCATTTAAATGGTTTTTGGTGCACTTTTCATATGCTTTTTTGTAATTTTCCTCCATTTTTATTCTCTAATAGACTATATCAAATTTGACTTTTAAAATTAAGACTACCAAACATCACATCAATTTCTAAATCGACTAAAGTAATTTTTTTTGTTTAAAAACGGCATAAAGAAGACAAATTACTGAAAATAGTATAAAAAAAAACTTATTTGAATCACTCATTCTTTAAGACTGGTCTTATGAAACTTGTTTTTTAATGTACTATTTTCTATTTTGCCTCTTTAACAACGCTATTATGTAACAAACTCTTCTCAAAGTGAGTTAACACCTTAGTGTGTGAAGTATTTTATGTTTTTAATGTTAGTGACAATGTCGTTAAAAGTAAAATGCTTTTAATTTTTTTACCAAATTCCCGAATATCCAGTATCCAAAAAAAACTTGAGGATTCATTTCCAGATTACACACAATTACTGTAAATACCAGTTCGAGTTCAAGTGTCACCAACTGACGCAAAATTCTCTAAATTTGAAAATTGTCTTTTTTCCTTTAAAAACAGCACAAAAAGCGCAAAATACAGAACACGCCGCCATGCGGTTTGTATGGGAATTTCAAACTCCTGCTTGAATAGATGTCCTCTCCAACTCGTATTTTAATATACTATTAAAGCTTCTCAAGAAACTTGATATTTGTTACAAAACGATTTTTATTAAAAATGACTTATAAAGACTACAATTGAAAATCATTAATTTAAAAGAAACCTAAAACTAGGGAGCCAATTCTATTTATACATAATTTGAGAAAACAGTATTGATCATTTACTCACCCACGGCTTCTTTCAACAGTGTTACACATTTCACATGTCCTGCTTTTTCGGCTAAATCAAGAGCAGCCATTCCATTTGCATCCAAAATTTGAATATCTGAATCATGCTGCAGTAATACTGAGACATTGCTACTATGACCATGTTCTGCACTTAAATGCAAAGGAATCTGAAACAAGTTCAGTTATGTTACTATAAAAAGCATAAAATTAAGCAAATGCAAACCTTTTGATCGCCTCTTGGGCCACAACGAATGTTAGGATCTGCACCTGCATTCAATAAGATTGACAAACACCCGGAATTGTCATTAATAGCTGCTGCATGTAGAGGAGTTCTCCCCCAACTGTCTTGCGAGTTTAGGAAAGCTTGTTGGCCCCCTTCTAACAAATCCATGAGTAAATGTGTGTTGTCCCATAATGCGGCCTTAAAAAATACAATCAAATTGTTATACATGATTAGGATAACGTAACAGACCTGATGTAAAAGCCGGCCAGGAAAATCTTCATCTTCAGGCGAAGAATCCAGCATTGTGGCGATCGATGCCGTACTCAACACCTACATTACACAATCACGGAAACTAACGCTATTTTGTGAAAGACCGCGAAGATTACAACAAGTGTTTCAACAATAATAATTTCGCAACGAGTATTGAGAAATATAAAAAGTTTTGACTGCCTGGATTGGAGGTTAGTTTAATTGTCGCTTTGACAAGCAACCTGACAACATGAAAAACTTCCCATTGCACCCACTTGTCGAATGACAACTGGGGAAATTTTTCGTCTCTATGTTGCCGAGCCAGGCTACTTTTGTTTTGTTTGGCGGGTTGCCTAAAAGTTGTTCCTGCATTCTTGAAATATTTTCTTTTATTGGTGTGGAAGGAAGTGTAAAATGTTTTAAAGTGGAAACAATTTGCCAAGTAGAATAATTTTTCTGGATTTTTAGTAAGTAAACATGTTAGTTTTTAAAGTTTTGAGTTATTTACGGTGCAAAACAGAACAATGAATGAAGCTGCTGCTCTGCCCCATGGACCCCCAATGAACATTTTACCACCGACACCAGCAGGATTAGAGTCCTTGTACACACTATGTAGGAAAATTTACCCCGACCAAGTTAACCCCCTGCAAGTTACGGCTCTCATCAAATATTGGCAAGTGATTTTCACAATTTTTTTGTCATAATTACATAATAATAAAGCATTTACATTTTATTACATTTTACATTTATATAAATATTTTGATCATTCTTATGTTAAATTATCATAAAAAGTTAGAATTTGACTCAAATTCTATTTATAGTACGAGATTCAAGTCTACTTCCTGTATGTAAACAGGGGAGTTGAACTCCACCTATTTTTATTTTGAAACAGGGGAAGCGTTTTTTATTAATTTTTTTGCTCTGTTATAGGCTGGGAGGGCCAGATCCTTTAGATTACATATCAATGTATGCAAATCCAGGCATTCCACAAGAAAACATTCCTCCTCATTGGCACTACATAAGGTGATAATTTATCAATTAAAACTTTTAATATTAATACAAATTGTAGTTTTGGTCTATCGGACCTACACGGTGACGGACGAGTACACGACGTGTCAGGTGCTGATGGTGTTTCGGGTTTTGGTTTTGAGCTAACATTTAGGCTAAAACGGGAACCTGAAGAAACAGCACCACCAACCTGGCCGGCAACTTTGATGCAGTCTTTAGCTAAATATGTTTTCCAATCAGGTCTGCATTATTTATTTTTTTAATTTTCTGAGCTAAATATTTATGTACACCTCAGGTAATACCCTCTGTGCTGGTGACCATGTCTCCTGGCACTGTGCATTAGACAACAGCGAATCGCGAATACAACACATGCTGATGACCACCGATGTCCATTTAAAATCAATACAGACTCCTTTTGGTTCCGTAGATTTTGTCCAAATTGTTGGGATTTGTGCCGAGGAATTGAAAGCAGCGCAGCAGTGGAATGGGGCGGGAGTCCTTGATATGATTAGTAGAGTACCCTCGTAAGTCCAACACCAATCAGTTTCAATAAAAATAAAAATGAATTTCTAGCGCTGGTGGGCTATGGTTTATCACGGACATGAGACGAGGAGAAAGCATCTTTGAGCTTGACTTAAACGCCCATGAAGAAGTCGAGCGAGGGTTTGAGTTGGAAGGCTCAAATTTGAGCGGAGTTAGTGCTAGATGTTCATGGGTTGAGCAAGATCCAACTCGCATTGATATCATGCATTTGAAAGAAAAAACCGACTGTGACAATTTCCAATCAACTCAAGATGATTCTACTCTTGTGGGCCAAAAGCCGCTCCAGAGTGGCAACTTTGAACAGAGCCGTTCCAGTAGTACCAATTTTAAAATGGACGAAATTAGAGGTAGTTCAGGGGTTCTAGAGTCAACGGAATTATTACACGTTAAGAAACTAGAAGGCGTTCATTTGGTTTTTAATTTAGAAGCTGGGAGCTTACTTCCACTGGCCATTAGGTGAAAAGATTTTATTGGTTGGATTTTTTAAATTTATATACTTTTATTTAAAAGGGGACGAGTACGACATGGCAGACACTTCACATTCAAGTCGGTGTTGGGCGAAACTGCTATAACACTAGTGGCGAATACAGTTACTGGGACGTTGGTGGACTCAGAACACCCTTATGTTGCTCAAGGCTCATGGCTACAAATCCTTATCACTGATGGTTTAGCTCAGGATATGGCGGTTACTTTTCAAGTTCTGGCAAGTCCAGAAGCCCTTTCTTTACCAAAAACATTCTCGTGGCCTGATAAAAAATTATCTGTGACTATTGTAGCTGATAAGTTATAGTAAATACTCAGATATTGTCTCACTAATCAGGTTAAATGTTTTTATTTGTGTAATAAGACTAAAGTAGGTTTAATTATTTAGTCTCTGTTGTGTTTCTCACACTTACGAAATAATCAAACACAAGCAATATCTAGGCATACTTCGATATTTTAGTTTTACTCAATTAATTTATTACTTTATTTATTATTAACTTAAATTGAACCACCCCATATGATTTGTATATTATAATTTATGCTATACATATCGGAATTAAAGTACAAAAATAACACATATTAAACCATAGACCTGTAGACCGATTCACTTGATTCTAAATGAATAAAACTTTTTTTAACATTATTTAAATTTCTTCCTTTTTTGGTTTTGAATCACTCTGTATATAATTTTACTTTCTTTTAGTTTTCGGTTGGTGATATTGTATTTTGATTAGTGACACTTGAATTGTAACCTAACCTAAGATATTTTCAAATTTATTAAACAATTTTGTTTTGGAATTGTACGATATGGATGTAGTTAATGAAGTAGTCGTTCCAACGTTCGTTAACGCGCACTTATTTTGGATAATTTACAAGAAAGACCTGCTTTTACGAGCAGCAATGAATAAAGTAATGAAAAGCAGTCGATGTGCAAAAGTTAAGAGTCCAGGCGAACTTGCAGATGATCAGGTGTGACTTTTTTTTTAATTCAAAATTGCAAGTTATTTTGTTGTAGATTGTGGCTGTTAATATTGAAGAAGTGTGGGCAAGAGGAATAGTTCAAGACATAGAGAAAGATTTTGGAAGTGATTTTAAATACAAATGTTGGCTTCCAGATTACGGGACTATGAGAATTGTAACGAATATTTACCTTTTACCTAAAGAATTAGAAGACTGTCCACATATTGCCAAACAAGCTAGTCTAGAAAATGTCGTTAATTTAATGACGGTAAAATTAGAAAATAATTTATGGATTAATTAATTATTAATTGAAAAATTTTAATGGTAGGATTTAGTTCTCGGAGATAGTGGATATGAATTCCAATTCAAAACTACAACTAATGACATAGAAGGTGTCCAAAGAGTTGCTAATGATTGTCTTGAGTCAGCAGAAAAAATATTTTTTCAAGTAAAAAGAGAAGACGAGTTTAACATGTATGGGGATATTGTTTGTGTTTATCAAGACAGTGTTCAAGAATCACTTACTGAATATTTAATTGATAAGAAGCTATTAAAAACTGATGAAACATTATTCAAAAGTAAACATTTTTACAAAAATGTTAAAAATAATCGTTCTTTTTGTAGCACTGGAAACCAGTAGAACTACTTTTAAAGACAATTATTTTCAATATATATTAAATATGCAACAACCGTTGGATAAGACAGAAACAAGAAATTTAAATAGGATTATTTTCAACCAAAACAAAAGTCTCTCAATGGTTTGTAAAATTTAGTATTTTTTGTAAAAAGTTATAATGTTATTGTAGAATTTCTTCAACCGAAATTTTGCATTGAATGAAAACCACAATGGATACTAAATGGGGTACTTTACCGCTGAAGCCGTATGAATTTTTTTACCTAGGGACATTTTTTACCCGCGAAATTTAGTTGGTGCGCCTGTACGTCATTTGTTGTTAACTGTCAATTTAAAATTTCACCGTTTTTTTACTTTAAAAGTAGTTTATATTCGTTTTATTTAATAAACAATCAGAGGTAATTATTTTTATAAAACTCTTATTCATTTTAAATACAATTAACACGTAACAAATTGCAGGTACGAGCCATGCAACCGGCGACAATAAATCCTAACCTAACAACTCCACAAACCTTCAGCTACAAAGACATCCTCGTAAAGAAATTAGCCCGTGCTGTGGCTTGTAGTGTAGTTTCCCAAATCGTTATACTTTTAGTTTATATAACAGTCGCCAATATCAATATTTTGTCCCCAGTGGAATGGACAAGCTCAATACTTAACACCTTCACACACTTGAGCACATGGATTTTTGTTATTATTTTTTCGTTGATAATATTTGCACAGTGTTTGATATGTGCCAAAGATTATGTTCTGATGACTTCGTATTGTTCAACTCGATTTCAGCAAATTTGTCGCATATTTTCAGTTCACAATTTTATCCTTCTTCTACTTCATGTTGTAACAGGAGGCGCATTTGTTTGGCAAATTCTTTCCGTCATCGAAAGTAGTAATCAATCTCTAACGATCAAATGTGACGAGAATCGTAGTTGTTTAGTTGAAGACGTTTTTTTCTTAATAATTGGGGGTTTTTGGACCGGTTTTTATTTCTTCACAAAAGTGTATATTTCGACCAAGCAATTAGTGTTTCCTGTTATCCAACAACGGAAGTTTCTTCAATTTCGATCAAACATTTCCGTGTTATTTAAACAAAGTGTGGCAACGGCCGTTTGGCCCACTTTTTATTTTGCTGTATTTTATTACTTATGGGGCAATGAATTAGAAAGTCGTTTCATGGCTTTTGTTAATTTAGACAGAGCTTCCCGAGAGAGCAGCATTTTAATTTATGTTTATTTGTGGTGGTTTTCAACCTTATATTGCTTTAGTAACAATTTGATGCGATTCTTTTTCCATTTATTTCTCACTGAACCTGTACAATTTCCGATTGTTAAGGAAAATATTTACATTTTGACGCTACAAGAAGCCATAAATATGGATAATCTTCCAATAATTCAGAACCTGGCATGTTTGGATTTATTTTTATTGTCTCAATGGTCCCCAATGCGGCGACAATTACTTTTCACTTTGTCTCAACCTGGAGGGCATCCCCACAATTGGAACTCCTTGACTGAAAGTGTTTTAAAACTATTTACGGATTACACCAACCTTTTGAAGAAATCTACAGAACACCCGACGCAAGAAAAACCGAAGAAGCAAACTGAAACCATCTTTCCATTTTTGGTACAATCACCACAAACTGATCCAAGACTTAAATTCAGGAATTTAAGAAATTTGTCAATGAGTGGCGAGTTTTTGGATGTTGTAAATGTCACGCATAATGGATCCTCAAATACAGTTAAATCGTTCAAGGAGAATATTGATGAAAGTGTTCAGAAAGTCGTTTCTTTTGTGAAGATTTTATTTGGGATTAATTTCCTGTTCGGGGAGTTGCCTCAAGTCAACATACAGAAGTGTTTAGGGAATGGACAGTTGATAATTTGGTCAAGTCAGGGAATTTCCGAATTGACGGCTGTTTCATTGGTTGAGGATAAATATGGCATAGTTCAGAAGGATTTACCAGTGATTATATCAACTTTAGTTCAGTTGAAACAAAATTTAGACAAATTGAATAAAGTTCCATCTTTGTCAAGAAAAGTCGCAGCTTTGGACGATTTCAATTACCGGATGAAAAATGCAATCACTGCAGCCGTGAAACATAGTTTATTTAAAATTTGTTTGAATTTTGGGGAATATTTTGGCGATGTTCCGCTTAGTAAAGACGTCTTGCATTATTTGCAGATTAATTTTATGTTAAAAACTACCAACTAAGCTTTGCTTCAATTAAGACTGTATGTTTTTATTTAATAAATTTTTTGGGATAACTGTTTTTCTGTTAATTAATAAATAAAACTAGATGTTGTCTCAGCAAAATGTATTACACGCATAAAATATAAATAACTCTAAATAAAAATAGTAAATGCAAATGATGTTACCACTACATTCATAGTATTTACATTAATCTATAAAATGATTTAAGTGCCTCTTATTGATAATGTAGGTTGTTTTAAACATGAAATTGTGTACATTCCAGATATAGTACAAAACAGACATACAAATTTTTCTGTAAGATTTTATCACAAAAGCCGTTACAAGTATTATTGTAAATCTAATCTAGGAGAAATACTACATTTTGGCAGAATCGTCTAAAATAAATTAGCAAGAACAGCCCGTGGCCACTTCTTGGAATCCCAGTACACTCGCAGCCTCATTAAATTAATGCACCAAATATAAAATACTTTTGGTTGCAATAATTTTCCCATAAAAAAATAGGGAGAAAACCCTTAAAATAAATAGATCGATGAAAACGATGAAAGTTTAATCCTAAACTAAAATTAATCATCACTGAAATCACCCCAAAATCCTATAAATCAATTTAAATGTACTGTACAATTTTTTACTGCCTAAACGCTCTCTCTAAGTTTGCAAAAAATAATTAGACTAGAAGCTCAGTTTTTTGCCCAACAAACTGTAGATAGAATCTGCACCACTACAGTGTAAAAATTATTAAAAACAACCTGATTCCTAAATCGTGTAGAGTCTATAGAGTTCTATCATTGAAATTTCATAGACTAGAGAGCTAAAATTAGTTGTTCATTTTTGCAAAATTCAACGACAACGGAATTAAAACAAACTTTGCATAACGTCAACAATTAACTAATGATCCATCAAGTATATAGATAAAATGGCGTACACGCATAAAAAATCGTACTCTTAGATGTTTTAAACGTACTATCACATAATTCATAATTAAACTCATTTAAATTATAACAGATCAACAGAGGTTTTGTGTCGACATCTATGAGATAAACGTTCTTAATTCGGTCTAGGAAACAACAGCGAAAAATGTTCCGAAAAGACAAAACACATAAAAAACTAACTCCAATTATGTCAAATACGCTCTTTCATATTATAAATTAAGACATAAATATATCCAATTTAAGTATAACATTATACACAATTATTACAAATAATTTTCTAAATTTTTATATTCCTAGTCAGTTTATGCGTCAACTGATTGACACGAGCACTTGCCCCAAAATTGTTTCTTTACACACACACATGATGAAGAAAGCGGCTTCTGGACAATTCATTCAAATGCTGAAAGAAAAACACTTAGAAAAAAAATCAACAATAACACAAATTACATACGAGACGGAGAAGGCGATTTCGTATTTCTATCTCCAATTGAATTAAGGAAATTCCAAATAAGAATAGTATCGTCGTGTGAACTGCTCACTATTTGAAATTCGTCAAACTGCAACCTGAACACTCTACCTGTGTGTTCCTGAAAATAAGAAATAGAAATATTTAGACACCTGGAAATGTTTTTTACACCCATCGAAACTTTTCATGAATGCAATCAGTCAAAAAATCATTTAAAACCTTGTATGATATGAACACGTAATAGGCTCATTTAGCACCTTCTATGAACATACGAGTCCAGAGTTGAAAAACAGTCACGATGATTAAACGTAAAAATTATGTCATGTCTACTTACCGCAAGCTGCAAAAGAATTAACTTTAGCAAGTAGTTTTGAATAAAATAAAAATTTCATAATCAAAATAAAACAGCTCTGGTGACATCACTATCCTGCTTCTCTTTAAAGATGTGTTTTTCTATTTTTAAATAATTTGAATACTGATGCGTTATTAAGAAAATTAAAAATTAGTCCAATAATGACTTTTTCCATTAATCTTTAATAAGTAATGAGCATCCAAAACGTTACGCATTTCAAAATGTCAAAAGGTCACTTAAGAGTAAATTTTTGTAAAAAAATGACTAAATGGGCCCATTAGATGGACAAGCATAAACAGATTACCTGCAAACGATCGTTGTTAAGAAACTAGCATTTTGTTAAATCTAATAAATGAATTGTGAAGCGCTGCGTTATGACATTAGATGAATTTAATGACTGTACTATTAACTTACTACCAATGTTCGAAGACATAAAGCACTGGCCGGCGTTCTGGGATCAAGCGCCGCGACGAGATCCCAAACTTTAATTTTTCCATCATAAGCCCCGCTGACAATTCGTTTCGAGTCGAAACGAATACAACGCACTAGTTCTTCATGCCCTTCAAGCACCCGCAGACAAGAACCGCCTTCGATATCCCACAACCTGGAAATCGATCGTGTTTTGTGGTTTCTTTATCGCGTATGTAGACAACCGCAATGTTTACCTTATAGTATTGTCCGAACTTCCGCTTACGACCAACCTATCTCTATATTGCAAACAGGCGATGCCTCGTTTATGTCCGTTTAACGTTCGTATAAACTCACAAGTTGAGGTGTTCCACACTTTTATCGTTCGATCACCCGATGCCGAAACTATGTATTTTTCGTCGAAATCGACCACGTTTACGGCGGCTCTATGCCCCACCAACACCCGACGAAGGGTGATTTCGTTCGGGGATGTCATGTCCCACACAGCTATCGACCGATCCTGAAAAAACAAACGAGTTATTAATATTGCATTAATTTAATTGACACAAGTAACAGTAAGACTTCCTTATTGAAAGACTAAAAAACACATTCTCAACATTCTCACACCTTAATTTTCTTTAATATAGTTTTTACTATCTTCTTTTATGTCCAAAATTCATATCAAGTTATGTTTAAAAGAGTATACGATGTAATTTTCTAGTACAAAGTGATCCACAATGAATTAGTCTGTAGGCAACCCTGACTATAATTTTAAAGCTTACTATTGGACTGTGCTTTTGATTAACAACAATTCAACAATATTGAGGGGTTCTACAGTTGCGGAATTAAAATTTCGGGCAGTATTGTCATTTTCACAATGTAAACTCTAAAACAACCTTTACATTAATAATCTCATTGATTACTCTTGTCAAGTTTAATTGTCAAATTTCAGTCATGATGACAGTAAAAGGTAGTTTACAGTGGAACTTTTTGATGTGACAGAAAAAAAACTGCCCGAAATTTTAATTCCGTAACTGTACGTCATTTGTCAAGCAAAACCGTATCCGATTACAGTGTTTCAAATTATTAACAAAAATACTTTCAAATCTGTTTCTGGATCACTTCGTAAATATCCAAAAGTACACAACTGGGCGTGTATGCGTAGATGACTAAAGGCGGCTCGGACCAGTACACTTTAAAAAAGAGGGGAGTTTTCGGAAGCAGGCTCGTGTGGAATCGCTTTATTATCGCAATATTTGAGACAGGACGCCACTGGTCCGCGTCCCCACTTATGCTTGCGCGCAATTAAGCTCTACCCAGGTGTGTACTATTGGCTTTTACCCTATTCTACCGTATAATAAGATCAATTTTAGAAAAAAAAAACTGTCATTGAAAGAATTTTTATTAAACAGCATAACATTTTTTTTATTTTCAGAAGTTCTGGATTAAAAAAATAAACCAAATAAAATAATTACAAAAAGACAATTTTAATTTAATGAAAAACATTAACCTTTTAAAGCTCGTCCATTTTTTAGGATTAAATATGTTCAACCTACCGGCTTTTGTCAACAAACTTTATCACACCAATAATAGGATTCAAACGTTACTTTTAGTAAAAAAGTAACTAATAATAGCTCAAGGTTTTAGCCTAATTGGGAAGAACTTGAAAGTAATTTTCAAATGCAATGGTCTGGTAGAAATACTTAAACTAATTGCCAATGATTTATAAAAACAAAATTGAATTTCATACAATGCATTTACTTTCGTTTTTGTTAAAAATTAAACCCAAACAGGAAGTGTGAAATTTTTAATTAAATGTCCAATTAAAGCTAGTGCACCATAAAATAAATTCTTGGTCTAGTTATATAAATTTAACTCGTTGCAATAAAACTAAATTAGAGTGCTTTCTTTTTTTATGTTAATAACTCATTCACAATTGTGACCCCAAAATAAATTATCATATCCATGATAAATCCATTTTAATTCGTGGAAATAACGATAACGGGAAATATATTCTCTGTTTTTAATCTGACAGAATTGTATTCAAGTTCAAACAATGAGAATTTACGATTGTGTATCACTTCACTGAAAAGTCTGACATATATTTATTCTATAAAAAAATTTAAGACCAAGTTTCTAACGGTACTTTAATTGACGCTTAATTACGATTAAAATTGACGGTTTTCACTTGTTTTTTTTTGCACAAATCACTAATGAAGTTTGAATGCTTCATTTCGACTTACTTTTGAACAGGTGACCATCATTCCGTTATTGAATCTAAGATGAAGGACGGCTTCACAATGATGGATGAGCGTATTGACCATTTCTCCCGTGTTAACGTTCCAGACGCGCACAGTCGAATCACTAGAACCACTAATAATAACTTTATCGTCGTATTGTAAACACAAAACCGATCCCGTATGTCCTATGAGAACTTTAGTGCACTGCAATGTACTTCTGTCCCATATTTTAATTGTATTGTCCCTGAGACCCGACACGATTTTCTGATCGTCGTATTGCAAACAATAAACTCCTTTGCTGTTTTCAGATCGACAGTTGATTCGTTGCAAGATGTGTCTACCGTTTCGCCAATTACTTTCTATGCTTTCTATATCGCGGATGATTTTCGGGAAAAGGGCTCGATAAAACGAATGAGGACGATGGTTTTCACCAGGTCGTGGTTTGAATAAATATTGTATCCTGAAAGTTTTTTACTTAGACACTTAATAATTTGGCTTTTATTAAATACCATTGTCTGCGTTCGGCTAAGCCTCTCCATAATGAATCCGTTCGAACTTTTCGCTCGATTAGCTTCTTCCAAAGCATACCCTCTGAGATTACCCTAAACCATTCTTTGCACACCAATTCGGCGTTCCGTAAACTATCAGCTTCCAAATATGACAATATATTCTCAGCGACGTGGTCCAATCCTTGCTCTGAAAACATTTTCAATTAAACTTTGATTAAAAACCATAATTATAACACCTACTAATCTTTTATGATTGAACAGACTCAAATAAGAAATTTGCATTTTTTATATTTTTTTTTTACAATACTTTGGAGTAGTTTTTGGCAGCTTACTTGGTAAAAGAGATATAAAATCTCGTTGAAGCATAGGTTTCAAATAGGAATTGATGTGTCCGTGTTGGTAATGACACATCCTAGCTAGTAAATTTTCTACGAATTCGACTTGGTCGGTTTCGCTCCATTTTTCGAAGCATTTCAGACATGTTTCTCTCTCCGCGTTAAAAGTGGCCGATGGTTCTTTCTTCCTGGCCGTATCGTACGGTGATAAAATTGTCATTGGATATTGCTGAAAACAAAAACAAAACTATTACTATAAGACACATATCTGCAAACAAAATTACCGCTATGTTCCGATAAGTGATACGAGCTAAATTTAGTCAAACTTTGATTAAAGCAAAGCGGTTATAGTATGTAATATCATCAACATGTTAGATAAAGGAAACTACAAACAACTACCGTTTGTCGCTATTTTTATGCACCTAATGAACCCGTCTGAGAACAACATAAAACTGAACATAAACATAAAAGATAACTGTCGACGAAAAAATGATAAAGACAACAATTAAATGTAAATTGTAGAAAGTTGAACGCCTTGTGCTTACACAAATCGCTGATTTACTTCTGATACAAAATCGAGTCGATCTTAGATGTACTGTTCATCTGGTGACTCTCTTTTTTCCTCAACATAAGAATAATCTCATAAATAAAGCACGCTCGACATTCAGGACGAAATTAACATACACGGTACACTTGAACTAGAATGAATGCTAGGAGACAAGACGAGTTTCCGAGGACGGTTCCATGAAATGAATTTTTTTTGTTGTCTAATCGCGATCTAATATCAATACAAAAACTCTAATTAATCGACCATAAAATGTTTGCAAAAATATCGCCAAATTTAATGAAATAGAGAAACCACAACGTTTTCTATCTTTAATTGTAGCTCTTAATGACGTCAATTAATTAAAGCTGTCTAGAAAACGTAATTTTAAAATTTTTTGGTTGTGACAACAATAATTAATTTACATTTAATTTACCATCACCGGAATAAATTGCTTGTCATGAACCGAGTATTTTCTTACATCTTGTTCAAGGATTATTTACGGAAAAATCGATTAGTTACGATTCAATTCACTGTAAGGTTTGAAATGAATTTTTTACGAGTTGCACTCAAAGACAGAGTGCAAGAAATTTTAATTTTTCGCTTTGCCAACCAAATTCCTTATTTCAAAATTATTTCATTCACTACATAAACTTAGCAAGAAGCTCTTCCTAGAATTTTTATTAGTTTTTTATTTGTTAAATAAAAATTAATAAGATTTACATCTTGCACTCTACCAACTGTTCAAGTAGGTACGTAATTTTTTTAATATTTCCAAACAATAATTTAAGGTCGCTTGTATTCTTCATACCATAAACAAGAATGCAACCTGGTATAACCTTCGTTTAAAATTAATTCAAAATATGTATTTAGAAAAAAAAGGCACTGTTTCCACGGCCAAACCTTTGAAAGGATTGTAACAAAGATTTTCTTGAAGTTGAGCAACACTACGATTTTACTATTTGTCAATGACAAAGTTATGCACTCAACACTAATACAAAGTTATTACTCCATCTCAATTAACAAACAATGTGTAATCCTTTAACAAATATATAACATTCATATAGACAGTACGAAACTAGTTATTAGCTAATTAAATTTTCATACGTGCACCATTATAAATTTCTAATCCAATTATTCATTTCAGCGAATTAGACATTAACAACAATCGTCTTTTACAACTTCCAATTTATTCGTTTAATCCAGAATAAAATTCCCACCTACACATTCCTCATCAACTTTCCACGAGCCTGATCCAAAAGCAATTTATTTTCAATTATAATGCACAAGGGGTTTACTTTACTGTTGTTTTTAATAGAAGATTATTTTATAATTTTAGTAGTATTGCAAATGTATTTAATATAAATTTATCTTATGAGAACCCTAATCTGAGAAAAGCAGCTTATCGTTCAACGTTCACCAATTATAATAAGTTGTTGCTTTGGGTGAGTCAAACGAAACATGTCCGCATTCTACAACGAGAGAAACGAATCAAGGACCGATCCGCTAGCCAAGAAGGTCCTAAATGTTGTTTCGCACCTTATTTGTTACTTCCACTAATTGGCAATGTTTGATAAACCTTGCTGGTGACAATGAAGCAGCAAAATTAATTATTTGGAAGCACCAGCTACTTGGCGGTTACTGAATAATAAAGGACAAAGCACGACCATATCGACAGATGCGTGGAAAGAGCTCGTGAAAGGTTGGAGCTTGGATTGTTGTCGGTGCACTTTATGACATTTCACTATTATTAATAACAGATCTTGAATTATGAAAGAAGTTATACACGCTTTTTTAATGGTTGAAGAGTCGACTACTTTTTTTTTCTTAAACCGAGCTTAAGCAGCTTTAATATTCACCGTTCAAACGTGCATAGATCAAGATCTAAATTTCTACCATTTTTAATAATAGAATTTTATTACTTGAAGTTTTAAAGCTTACGAGGATTGATCGCAAGATGGTTTGTGGTGAAATTAATACGGGCTATTAGAGGTGACGTCACAGACGCGACTGTACTGAAGCTAAACATACAGTGTTGCCAGTTGTGATACTAGAGTACCAAATTGATACTAGATTTTTTTTACTAGATATTTATATTTACTTGTAAACAAATAATAATTTATATTCTCAGCCAAATAAACATTATGTGAATGTTAGTATTTTTTTATTTTATTTTGTTTTGGTACGACCTATCCACTCCTGTCGTTTGCAACATTCTGGCAATGCTGTACACATATTTTTGACGTACACAGAAAGTGAGGTTAGAACAGATTAAATTACAGAAATGTTGACTACAATTGTTAAAACCATTACGAAACGACACACATTTTTCATAGCAACTATTTCCTTAGAAACAATCTCCCTACACGTCCAGGATTCAAGAAATAAACTTTTATTTGTTTAGCTTCAAAGGTAAAGTCACGTACCTTGTTGACGTCACACTAATAGAGCGTATTATAAACAGTCTTTAGAAAATGTTTTTATGGGATAACAAAAGCTTACTTGCATAAAAAATACTATAAACACAGCGAATTATTTTACAACTGATATTATAAAAGCCAATTTGCATGGTTTTATACGTTTCAAAAATTTTTTGTGCGATTAGACTCTATTCGATTGTTTACTACGTCTCTTTCCAAGACAGTAAGTTGCATTTACTCGTTGCTATCCCAAACTCGTCTGGAGTATTTTGTTTATTCCGTGATATCTTTTGGCGTTCTAGAACATTTGTTATTTCTTGTTGATATTTTATTAAAAAAACAAAAAAAAATCAATCGCGCAAAAAATGTCATAAGCATCACAAACGTTAAAGACTTACCGATCTCAGACAATACTTGAAGTCGTCCCTCCTTCAAACAAATGTCTTCGATCAGTAAAATGTCCTTACCGTTCTTCATGCTTAATATGTATAGTACTAAATGGGTCTTTTTCCAATATTTTCGAAACCATTTTTAGATAAAATTAAAAAATTTGGTACAGATGACAACCTTATTACACCTAAACGAATTCAAAGATAAAATATTGAAATTTTTAATTTGGTGCTTCCTAAACTGGGTGGGTTTAGGTTAACTATTTTAGCTGTAGTCTCTTGCCACTTTCAGCAACAAAATTACAGGGTGTTTACGGTCTTGGAGTTGAAAATTGGCTTAGTAATAGAAAGAGTACAGAAATACTGTAACCGAGACAAGAACTGGTTTTCAATAGGTTTGGTTCGTTTTTCTTAATTTTCTTCCAAATTTATGGACATGGATCGCAAATATTAAAATAATAAATTGATTGTCGTGATTTACGGCGAAACACAAGGTAATGATACTCATGGCCACTGTTGCAGCTGAAGTAGCAGTTCTCAAACAAATAATATAAAATGAATTATTTCCTTACAACATAATTTTTTGTTGCGTGTTAGTTTTCTTCTACCATGAATATCAACTTATTTAAATTTCAACATTAAGGCCGTAAACATCCTGTATAAATTTCGTAGTTTTTCATAAAAAGGTCTTTTGCGTTTTACCGATTTTGAGTAAAATCAGTTTTAAAATTTATGTTATAGACCATAAACAGCATAAAATTAAAAATTAAATTCGTTTTACCGTTTAGGACGCCCCTGATTAAAAATTTCGACATTTCATCTTGGAATTCTGTACCAAGTTTTGTCTATTCTGAAATATTGCAAAAACTCCTTTAAAAAACGCACCCCTTTTAAAGCGTGTAACTCCCTTACATAGCATTTTTCGAAACATGTTTATAGGAAAGTTTTGTCTTAAAATTGAAAATTCTATGATCTATTTGAATTTGTAACAAAAAAACAAAACACCCTGTAGAGTATGTACGTACTTAATTGCAGTTTTAGTGCTTTAATTTATTAATGCCCAGTTTGCGGAACGATTTTTATCATTAGATAAATTTTTGTCGTTTCGATAGTTACTGCGCTGATGTGATTGGTGTTCCTGTTGCAATCAGGAAACCGATAAAATTTATCTAACGATAAATCATTTCAACAATAACAAAAGTGTATATTGTTTGCTAATAGTCATTTACGAACCAAATTCTAGAAGACATTTTTCGCGCATAAACGCATTATTGGAGGTACGAGCAACGAAAGAGCGAGTGCTTTATTCACGCGATGACATTGAACTTTATACAATATTTTTTGTAACAAACTTAATTTTTCTTTTATTAATACAATTGATTGTTACGAATAATAAATAATGGATAACGCTCGCCCTTGCGCTTATGCTATTTTTTGGTCCAATCAATTTTAAATTTAAATTGTCTCAAAAGTTAAAAAAAAATCAAATAGTTTGCGCTAGGAAAGTTACATGTATTTAATGTACAAATTTGAAGTTTCTGAGATGTAGACGATGCAACCTGAATTTTAGCGTTGGAAAATTTTTCAAAAGAATGCAATATAAACGAAGTTTGCATTTTTGGGTATTTTATTCATTCCAAAGCTAACATTTAATAGTGTGACATTTTAGTTAATGAAACTCCATGGTATCTACGTTTTATTATTCTTTTATTATTATTATTTTCTTAATGAGGCCATTTTTTCAGTAGCTATTCTTAATTTCAACTTGATGTTTTAAAACAATGTAATAGATATATTTATTAACAATTTTTCCTGGTAAAGTTTAAGGCTGCGTGCCAAACTGAAATTTATTTGGCGACAAAAACCCTCAATAATATCTCGGTAATTAGGAAAATTCGGAAAAGGCAAGTTGACCTATTTTGACTATCATGTCTTAAAATTTTAGCATAACTATTAAAATCACCCAGTAGAAAACATAATACTCAGCATACTTAAAAAATAAATTATCGATATCCTTTTATAAACAATGCCAAATATAATTAACACACGATAACTTGTGTATAAATAAACAATAACATTTTATAATTGTTTATTATAATTTTAACACGTGGAAAATAAAAAAATATGAAAAATAATACTCTTGTTTTGCAGTGTCATTAATGAACACCTTCCGTCACATTAAAATATTCAACAAACCAAAGAAAAATAATAAAGACAGATGACCTCGTACTTAATCAAAGCAATTGAACTTTACAATGTTATCCTGAATATCAGAATATGCATTGTTGTAAGATGACGTTACCAAAAAAAATTGTAAAAGTAAATTTATCTTAGAATTTGGAAAAAAATTATTATCTTTTAATGAATAATAACTAAGGCACATTGCATTTTTTTCTATTGTAATTTTTAATTATAACTACTGAAAATTCATAATACTTACAATTGTATACAAGAGTTTCGTAATGACTCATTGTTTAATTTTAGGTTTAATTTGTGTTTTTGCAAAAACCTAAAAACCAGTCACAAAGACGTTAATTTTACAATGCTAACATTTTCATTATTTGAGCCTACTAACTGAAACTTGTTTAGTTTAGGCGTAATAATTAAGATACTTGTTCCAACCTACAAACTGGTGTTATCCTATAGAATTCTCGGTTTG
Source organism: Tribolium madens (assembly GCF_015345945.1). Taxonomy (NCBI): domain Eukaryota; kingdom Metazoa; phylum Arthropoda; class Insecta; order Coleoptera; family Tenebrionidae; genus Tribolium; species Tribolium madens. Next base: position 1,699,378 of record NW_025401006.1, read on the forward strand.
AGCCACTTTGTCAAAAACGTTATCACTGAAGATTATGAAAGTATTTATAAAAAAGCTGCTGTCCTCGCTTAGTCATTTCCTTGATAAGAAAGGTAGTTTAAATGTACTTATATGGCAAGTACCTCTGCATAATACACAATAATAAATTGCAATTACCTTTCGAGAAGAATGGTCTTGCATTATCACAGCACAAAATGTTCCTCACGAGTCAGTTAGTTCATCGCGTTTTGTAAATTCAACGCTTGGAAACGAGAAGAGAAAGTCGTCATTATTCGATGATCTGTTCATTAATTCAAGATTTTACTTTTCGCAAATACACAAAAGAAACGAAAACTTTCTTTGAGGTTGAATTAGTGCAACAAATACCGTTAAGTATGCTTCATGCTCAGGACGATACTCTGCCCTAAATCCAGACGATGAAATGATTCTTGAGCGATATTAGTGCCATTATGAGTCAGCCGACGACAGGTCAAGTACCCCCATCTTAGCATCGACAAAGAGTAATTCCTCGTTTCGTTCAGCGGCATGTCATGTCACGATCAAACAAATAGGCGCAAATAACGGTCTTTGCTAACAACAAAAACTCACTCAGATGCAATCGCTAACGAATATATTCCAAAAAACGGAGGTTAGCATCCGAGAGAAATTTGTGTCATTGAGTGACGTTTCGGCCCGAGATGAAATCATTACCACGAGCTTCTAATGCGATTTTTTGGAGATTCAAACCGGTCGCGAGGACAAAATAAACACCGGCGAGGACTTACTTGTGAATTACTGTTCGAATCGTCGATTTTGTCTGTTTCCATCATCATCGATGAAGCGAATCGTGTACACCTCACTGTCGCAATTTTTACTATCACTGCCACATTATTTCACTTAAAAGTAATAAAACAATCGTAAAACACTAGAGAGACTAATTACAATTTCGCTTTGCTGCCACAATAACTGAACAATATAAAGGAACAAACAACCAAAGCTTACAAGCCCATTTCACTTGTAGAATGGGCAAAAAAATAGCTTACCATTCTGGCAATGAGTCTAGGGATAAAACCAAAAACCCTGTCTCGCTAAAGCGCCAAGTTTGAATCAGACACACTTACGTAAGATTTTTGCCAAAAATGACGCAACTTGAGAATTTTGTTCAAAATGGTAAAAAAATCATCGGTGTAGCTGCAAATTATAAGTAAAGACTGGCACATTCTTGAAAAAGTTACAAAACTAAAATTTCAGGTCGTTGGTAAAAATACTCCAAAAACCGATTCCAGAAACCCCTAATATTTTTCTAAAACCCACAACTTCTTACATTACCGAAAAGCAGAAAATAATAGTAAGTCGCTCCACTTAAGGAAATACTAACAAATTTTAGATACCTCAAGGTTTTTCCGTCAATGAAGAAGTCGAATTGGGTGTGATTATCGGTAAAAATGGAAAATTTATTACAGAAAGTCAAGCAATGAATCATGTTGGTGGCTACTGTGTTGCTCTCGATATGACGGCCACTTGTCGCATGGTCTAAATCATTTAAATTTTATTTATTCAATTGTGATTTACCAGATTTTAGAAAGAAGCCAGAAGTAAGGGTGGTTCTTGGACTCTGGGGAAAGGTTTTGATACCGCATGTCCTGTTAGTAGATTTATACCAAAGAGTGCGATTGAGGATCCTCACAATAACTTAAATCTTTGGTGTAAAGTTAATGGGGAACTTAGGCAAAATGGAAACACAAATGATTTAATTTTCTCCATACCAAAATTAATTTCTTTCATATCACAATATATCACATTAGAAAATAATGATTTAATAATCACGGGGTCCCCACCAGGAATGGGTCCTGTTTACCCAGGTGACATTATTGAGGGTGGAATTGACAATATTATAAACATTAAGTACAGTGTGTCTAACTAATTAAAATAATAAATAAATTACTAATCTACACTAGTAATACTTTTTGGAAAATACAGTTTAAAACATAAGTAAGACACCACAGTCCCTATTAAGCCTCCTGCTATAATATCTGAAACAAATTAATTTATAACAAAATCGTAAATTAGTTTTTGCTGATAACCTTCATAGTGGTGGTGATAATCACATGTTCTACTAACAGCAATTGTAGCGGCAATGATTAATGGTACTATGCAAATACAAAGTTGCCAGGATTGTCCTTTAATATTCCCTTGATATAAATTAAATTTTCTTGTAATGTATAGACTCATGAACACCATACAAGTAAATGAAAATGAGGAGTGTCCACTAGGAAAGCTCTTTCTACCATCCATGTAACTTTTCCTAATCCCATTACAGTTTCTGTAATCTGTACCTTTACCATCAGGGAAGCACCGGTAATAAAAATCTGGCCTGGGTCTGCCAACAATAATTTTCAAATATGTTGTGATAAACCCATTTAAACAATAGGCTAGTGTCACTGCTAGCCCCGCAAGTGCGGTTTCGTCTGACTTTTTTGTTAAAAAATACTCAGTTGTGAAAAATATTAACGGAATGAATGTTATTGTCATCCATAATGCAGTGGGTGTGACGTAGCTGGGTGTGACAGGATATTTGTATTTCCATACTTCGCCTTCTGAAATTTCGCGAATAAAAGGTTCCGTGTGTTCAATCCATCTACAAAAATAAGGGGCTATCAAAATATACGAGGAACTACTATACATACAAGAATATGCACCACAAAACAACTCGTATTGAAATTTCGATAAATAAACTCCATTTAAGATCATAAATCATGCTAAAAATATTAATTATTGCTAAAGTGGAGGACGTTGTTACAAATCACACAATAATTTCAAATTTTTAGACTTTTGACAGTTGTCAAAAAATAATAAATTTCCTAGTTGGGGATTTTTGTTGTATTATGTAAGTGGAAGGGAGTTGGCACCAGAATTTGTTATACAGAGTAGCTCAAAGAAAACATATTTATTTTTACAACTATTTCCAAAAATATATCACAATATAATATACCTTAATACTTTAATATAATTAATTACAATCACCTTAATATGAAATTAATTTTTATCATACTTTTCAATTTTGTTATGATCAAACTTATTCTGCGAATAATAATTAGAAGTACTGGCCCCATCGTTACGATTGCTTTTATATTGATAGACCATCGCTTTTCCAGCGTCCTTAACTGTCCTTTTTGCTAAATGTTTGGGCTGAATTATTTTCGCATTTTTGCTGATGTGATACACATTTCCAACTGTATTCAACGTATCTCCTGCAAATTCTCCAGCGGGATGTCCATACCTAAAACCATCATCCAATTAATTTTTGCTAATCAAAAACTCTGTCTCATACTTATGTTGAACCACTTTAACAGTATTTTCCTTCAAACTTTTTCCCAAAATCGAAGCTGAATTTTCTAAACCCAAGTAAACAGTTGAAAATCCTTCAACAGCGCCTGCAGCCACTGTCATCACTCCGTTCATTTTAGCAGAAGCCTCCGTTTCAGACATACGAAAACCTGAAGTTAGCAATCTTGTACCTTGTTTTTGGATGTGAGGTGCAAGAAAATGGCCGAGTTTCATCGTTGCTTGACCAACCTGTTCCGCTATAATATCCACAAATGAATAATTAGAACAAAAAAAAAAATTAAAACCTACCAACATATCCCGTAACTTGCGCAGCCTTGTTAGTTGCAGTTTCGGCCACTTGCATGCCTTTGCTAACTTTTCTAGGGATTTGAGTAGGCTGTTCAGCACTGTTGATACGAGAGAGAAGTTTTGGAGTACCTTGATTGAGTAAAGTTCCAATTTTTTCTGCCCCAAAAACGAGACCGCGAGACACATATGACGCCCCTTTGAGACATAAGATAGTTTCAATCCTTTCAATTTTTTTAGTGTACCTGTGACGATTCCACTTGAAATCTTCTCACTCAAGTCTTCAGGTGGCTCTTGTGTCTGAGGGGGTTTACCCTCACCAACAATACCATAAAGAATACTTTCAAGAATATCATAAGCGTCGGCATCTGCGTCTGGGGGTAGAATAATTCCAATTGAGGACCCTTAAACATAAAATTAGAAAAATAATCGATTCACTTAATTGTAAAGTACCAGGTGTTTCTGCATAAATATTAGGCAAGATAAATGCACCATAATCAGATCTAAAACAAGGGGAAACCCCCGGAATGAGGGGATAAACCCAATCACCAATTTGTAGAATAGCTCTAGGAACGTTTTCTCCTTCATCATCTAAAAACAACAATTAGACCAAAAAACATCAAATTAGATAGTTGTTACTTTCAACAAGTGTGATTTTCAAAGTTTGTGGCGTGAGTGTAGATGAGACTTCTCCATTGGGCGAAATAAAGTAAAGTTTAACATTTTCATACATGAACATAACTTCTGCTTCCATTGTCATATCTGTATCAACTGTCATTCGATTTAAAGCGTTTGCCAAGTCATTGTAGGTTTGAGGCGTTTCAGTAGGTGTGCTTGCAATAGCCTCCTCATATGACGGAGGTTGTTCTCTTGATTCAATTTCTTCACGTGACTTTTGGATGCATGTTAACCTAGATAACACTTCTCCTCTAGTTTTTTTCATCTTCTGGATCATTAAAACGGTCTTTTCCCAAGTGAAATCTGGATTTTCTGGACATGTTATTTGAACTCTAAGAGCGCTATCAATCAGCTGTATTCCTTCTTTATATTTCTCTAAAGCCTACAAACATATGTTTAGGAAAAGGGTTACTCATTTGAGTAATATCTACCTCAAGAGGCTTTTCCTGTTCTTCCAAAGTAATTGCATTTTGGATAACAACATAAGCTGCATCATGTTTACTCTTTATTTCATTGTAAGTCTGCGTCCAAATAGAAGCAGTTGAAGATCCGTTACCCATTTCTATGCAAAACAAACACAGTTTGAGGTTAATCACAACACAAGAAGATGTTGAATCATACTACTAGAAGGACGGAATCAGGCAATCAGAGAGCAAAGTTCAGTTTTCACTGGAATGTGGTCACATATCCCACCCATGGAATTTTGAAACATTGGGCAATAGCGGCAAATTAATCAAAATGAAACTTTTTCTCATTAATTAGCTATGATGGTTAAGTAATTATTTTTGTTTACCTCTAAGCATGGCATAAGGTTTCTATTGTAAAATGGAAGGCAACCAGTAACACAAAAAGAAAGTATAGAGGGCAGTGGTAGAACTTGTTAACTCTGTGGTAACGATTCAAATTTTCCGCTACAGGAGAAATTCAGCCGCCAATAGATGATACTAACCATAGAATAAGAACAAGGCCATCTGAATCAAAAAGCTACGCTCTGCGATATTCTAAGAAGTGTTTTATTGAGCAGTTTTAATTACATAATTAATATTGCATGCGAAATTATACAATCTTTTTGATTTTAAATGATTGCACAACTTTTCTGATAGTCAGTTGTCAAAGTTCATTGTCGTTTGATTGGCAGTAGTGGCGACCATAAGTGGCGACTGACGTTGTAAACTAACCTCTTCAGAAAGAGATCCGAATTTAAGAGAAAATTTCGTAAAAAAGTGTCTTAATTTGGAAAAATGTCGCTCGTAGGAATCCGGGGCCTCTTAAAGTGTGGTAAAATATTTAATGAAAACGTGATAATCAACAGTAGATCAATCACACTTATGAACATGCGGATGAATAATGCCCCCGAAGGGCAAGCAAAACAGGAACAAGTGTCACAGAGCAGTACAGAAAATACACCTCCACCCACACAACAGCCGACAGTAGAAGACATTGAAAAATTAAATAAAAACATCGCTGAACTAACGGAAAAAAATAACGATATCTTAGTAAGTGTTGTGTAATTTGTTTGCACTTGCTAAAAGTTTTCGTTATTGTAGGATAAATACAAACGAGCCTTAGCTGATGGAGAAAATTTAAGAAACCGACTAACTAAACAAATTGCTGAAGCAAAATTGTTTGGAATTCAGGGTTTTTGTAAAGATTTGTTGGATGTGGCAGACGTTTTAGGCAAAGCAACTGAAACTGTACCCAAAGAAGAAATCAACGATAATAACCCGCACCTGAAAAGTCTATATGAAGGACTTATAATGACTGAAGCCCAACTCCAATCAGTCTTTAAGAGGCATGGTTTAGAGTCTGTCAACCCTCTAAATGAAAAATTCAATCCAAACTATCATGAAGCTTTGTTTCAACAGGTTTGCTTTCAATTTGCTGCTTTATTTTTTCTAAATCACTATTTTAGGAAGTTGAAGGCAAAGAGTCGGGTACTGTTGTGGTTGTTTCTAAAATTGGATACAAATTACATGATCGAGTAATAAGGCCTGCCTTAGTGGGTGTCGCCAAATGAGTGATTAGTAAATTCTCATTTTGTAAGACTGTAAATTACATACAGAGAAGTGTTTGTTATTTTAAGGTTTGTGATCTTTATTATCTCACAAAGATACTTGTATGTTAATAGGAAAAATAATAAATGCCTGAGCAGACTTCAAAACTATTTTTCTTCAAAACAAAAAAAATATTAAAATGCGAGTACAAAGGTCACTCTGAGTGATTTTACAGTGTTTTACAGGTTATGTATTCTCTTGGTAGCTCGAATAACAATTTTGATATAGGATATAAATCAATTTCTATTTTTCTTTTAAATGAGTTTCCAACTTATGCTTGTTTGTGACTTTTTACTCTTGCCTGTAAACAATTTCTACACTTTTCTTGGTAGGTTATATATAATGTGTTAGGTAGTTCTATGGTTTTAGAAAGTAGTTCAAATAAAATTGTAAACAATAACACTTTTGAAACGTTTGAAAATGAGTAAAAGGGTAGTGAAAAGGGTAACAATGAGATCTAAACACCCAAATCCACTTTTTGAACGATGGTTAACCGAGTGGAGAGACAAAGCAAAGGAAAATGATTCAAAAATGCAACACTGCTTTTCCATTGCTTTGAAATCATTAAAAAATTATCCTTTGCCGTTAGAAACCGGAAAAGACTGCAAAATATTGAAGGGTTTTGGTGAAAAATTGTGCAAAATGTTGGATAACAAATTGATGCAATTCAAAGCAACTAACGAAGAAATTAACGTTAATAAAATTGAGCCTGCTGTTCCTAAGAAATCCAAAGTGACTAGTCCTAAAAGAAGTAAACCAAAAGAGTATATTCCACTACCTGGTTCAGGAGCTTTTGCTATCTTGTTGACATTGTATGAGAAAAGTCTTGAATCTAACTATCAGGGATACTTGACAAAGGCTGATGTTATAAAATATGGTCAACATTTGTGCAATGTTTCATTTACAAAAGCTGGACCTGATACAAGATACACAGGTTGGTCCTCAATGAAGACCTTGTTGGAGAAAAAATTAGTTGTGAAGCAAGGAAATCCAGCCAAGTTTAGTTTGACTGAAGAAGGGTCAGCTTTAGCCGATAAATTATTTGTTCAAAAGAAAATTGGAGAGTTCCAAAATCAGGACAATACTTTGTCTATACCTTCTAGCTCAGGCTTAATTTACAATAAGGAAACACTTGACCAAGAAAATTTTTCAACACCCTGCCAAAGTAGTACAAGTAATGAGACTGTTATATTAGCTCCAAATTCTTTTGAAATTATTCTTTTGGTTGATACTCAGGAACTTAACGGGTAGGTGTGCGATATTTTTTATGTTGTTTTTAAAACATTTTTTCGTGTAGGAGTAATGGAGATCTGGAATGTAATCCGATTATTATTGAATTAAAAAAATTGAATATTAGATTTGAGGTCAAAAATTTAAAAGTGGGAGATTACGCATGGATTTGTCGCGATTCGATATCCAACCATGAATTGATTCTACCGTACATTGTCGAAAGGAAAAGAATGGATGATTTAAGTCACAGTATCAAAGATGTTAGATTTCATGAACAAAAATTCAGGTTGAAACAATGTGGTATTCCCAACTTAATTTATTTGATTGAAAGTTATGGAAAAAACGAACATGTTGGCCTTCCATTAACCACTTTATATCAAGCAGCTACCAATACTTTAGTTCAAGATAACTTTACTGTGAGATTTACAAATGACACAAAAGCATCATGTGGATATTTATCTTGTTTAACAAAGTTATTTGAAAAGTTATTTAAGGTTTTTAGTAATTTATCATTATTCATCTGTATGGTATTTTATAGCTGTTTTTTTAGCCAAAAACTTTGGTTGGTTGCCAAAAGGATGATATACAAGAATTCCAATTTGACGATGACCTAATACAATTGATGCATTTTCAACATTTCAACATAAGTTCTTCTAAAACAAGGGTAATAAATTTGGTGCCTAATGTTATCATTATTTTAATTAATTTTTTGTAGCATTTCAAAGTAAAAGAAATGTTTATAAAGCAGCTTATAAAAATCAAGGGAATGTCAGTGGAGAAAGCACTTGCAATTGTTGACAAATATCCAACACCAAGAAGACTAAAATCTGCTTACAGCGACATTAACGCAGTCGAGGGAGAGAAGCTTCTTTCAACGTTACAGTTTGGAACATTAAAGAAGAAAATTGGCCCTGTGTTGAGTAAAACTGTTTATAATTTTTTTTGCAATAATTATTTAAATATAAATTAATTAATAATACGGTTAAACAACAAATTACAACTTACAATAAAATAATGAATACAACTAGAAAAATCATTCTACAATATTTGTAAGAGCACCTTTGGAGCATTAGATAACGATTTCAGCTTCTAGGGACAATATTGAATTGAAGATTAAACAATGCCAAGTTTGCAAATGGCTTAGTATACTCTTTTTTATTTTTTAACACGATTTACGCTAGAAGGTAACAAATTGCAGTTATCTATGAATCAAACTTTGTTAAATTAATGAGGTGTCAAAAATATTTTTGTATACTATTGTTTTTTACGTTGATTTTCTCTTTTCTTTTTATTGTGCTTAAAATAATTTTTAAAGTTAAATGCAATCACAAAAAGTCAATTGTCTAGCAGATATAAAATCTTTACACTGATGATTTATTAAAAAAAAAAAAAATACAGAATGAAACTTTGTGACTCATCTATATTTTCAAAAATGCATTTGCAGTGTTGCCATGTTTTTTTTTTAATTATATCAAATTATATTTCTATAAAAATTTTGTTATTTTTTACATCTTCCTTTATGTGTGAAATAGTGGAACTATTTGGCTTTAGATTTGTCAAAAGAAAACTAAATTCTTAGTTTTACTATTTTACCTCATAAAACACAATTGCTAGGTTGTACTGTACAGACAGAAAAGTTATATTTATATGTGGCATAGTTTAAGTAATGAGAAATGTTGATTTATTTTTATATTTAAAAACTATAAATACAGGTGTGCCAGAACTCGCGCCTCAGAAAAATTTCAAGGAAAAAAGGTTTAAAAAATTCTATCTGTTAAAAAAATTTGACATTTATTCTTGTTTTCTTCTGTGGCAAAAAAACTTTTATTATGTTTTTATAATTAGAGTCAAGATGCAAAATTTAAACTCTCATAACTTCGAAATTAAACATTTTTTCAATGTTCCTGGTATCTTATCTTACATGACATTTTTAAAATGTGTTCAGAGCAACAAAACACACAGTGCTTACACAATTAAATCTAAACACTTCTAAAGAAGAGTTCACACGACAACAAAACGACAAAAATTTCTCGCCAGAAGAAGACACAAAGTGTCGAAATGTCGCGAAAAGTTTTTTATTTCTATCCTAATTAACCGGGTCCTATAATCAAATTCATCAATCATTTCAAGGACGTAGGCCAAATGCGTCAAGTTATAAACATTAATTCAGTTTAAAGCTGACTCCAGGGTGTCCTCTTGCTCCGGTCCCTGTGATTCTGTAAGTAGCACCATTGATGGGCGCTGGCAATTTCTTCTCTCCGGTCTCAAACCGTGCTGTTGTAACAAACAATTCGTCTAATTTAGGGCCCCCGAAAGTTACAGAAGTTACCTAAATTCGACATTAAATTTGATTTTTTTTTTCAAGTTATGAAAATACCTGTTCCGCAGGCATATTTATGGTTTCTAACAAAGTTTCACTGTTATTACCATCGATTTTTAGCACTCGGCTACCGCCGAAAATTGCCACCCATAGATTACCATCGGTGTCTATAGTCATACCATCGGCAATACCCGGTACATTGTTTTTTTTCAACGTGAATAGAACTTTTCTATTGGCTACAAAAAAAAAAAAAATTAAATTCTCTGACGACAATTTAATCTTTACATATTTTCCCAGTGTTCACGTCGAAATCAAATTGATCTATCGTCCCTATCAAAGAGTCGATGTAATACATTTTTTTCAACTTTTCGTTAAAAGCCAATCCGTTTGCAATTCGTATTTTGTCCAAACATTTTTTAAATTGTTTGTTAGAATCCAGGGAATATAAATGGCCCAAAGGTTCACTTTTCATAAAATCATTTTCATCCAGAGTTTGGCTACCGGCCCACAATCGGCCTTTGGGATCACATTTAGCATCATTGAAATTATTATCAATAGTGGCTAAGTTTTCCACGATTCCTATTTTATCACTCCCACCATCCCAAGAGATAATGACTAATTCGTTATTTAGTGAAATTACAAATTGGTCTTTTTTTCCTTGGACAGGGATTACAAATGAAGCGGTTTTCGGTGCTGATAATAAAAAAAAACTAAATTTACGAATTAGTGACGACTTTGGAAACTTACCAACTGTTACTTTTGCAACTTTCTTCGTTGCTGGGGTATATTTTACGATAAGTTTCCCAAAAATATCAACAAAATAAAGGCTTTGGGTCGATGTATCCCAATGAGGGCCTTCGCCTAAGGTATACCCTTCTGTTACCGTTTCTATCGTATACATTTTGAAATCAGATTGATAGTATTTGTAGTATGTAGTTTGTGACGAGATATTAACAAGGTCAAAAACATTAACAGATTGAGGCTCATTGGATGAGCATTGGTATTTATATCAAGTGTTATCACTTAATATAGTCTTCTGTTACAATTGTGAAAATATTTGAAATTAAACACAATTTCGTAGATATCTATTTATTTTATTATTTTTAACTGTTGTATAAGTTTTGGGCTGTCTCTTGTGTTCTGGACAAACAATATGTAAGGCCACTAGTTACAAGTGCTCTTTCTTTTAATTTTGAAAGATAAAGGTGATACAACTTTTAGGTACTTGCTTGTGTGTTCCTAAATTTTAATTAATCTTTAAAGATGGGGGCTGTTAAAAGATTGTAGCATAAAAGTTTCGCTCAAAGGAAAAAAACAAAAATCTTTTATCCTTTGTTCTACAGATCTATGTAATTATAAGTCAGGAAAGGAAAATGGGTTTCGCAGTTATTGCGTGTTGTTAGGACCTTTTTTTATTGGAGTTTAATTTTTATTTTACTCATGTACTTTGTAGAATAAATAAATAAATTAAAAAAAGTGCTCTAAATGATATCCGTTTATTTAGGCAAATTGACATGATTTCTATTCTTCTATTTCTATTTTTTCAGCATTTCAAATTTTAATAAAAACATACTTTTGTTTATAATAGTGACATGTCTATAAGAGAGAGAAACGGAATAAAAAAATAAGTGCTTTATTTAAATGAGGATGATGACAAGACAAACATAAAAATTACAGGCAGATAGGACATTACTACTTACTTGTAGTATTTTGTGTAATAAAGGGTATTTAAAGAAATATACTAGTTTATTTCAGGGCTACGTTTCGACAACGGCCGTAATCATCTTCAGGCAGTTGGACATGTGTGGATTTAATGTCATCTTATGATAAAACGTGGGGGCGAATTTGGTTATGCCACACCAGTGAGAGAATAACATCAAACTCACATTTTTACAATTTTGTCCCTGTATGTATTTTCTCCACGATTAAAAAAAAAAAAAAAAAATTTGGCGCCTAAAATTATCGCCAAACGCATAGGCCATACGTCACTCATGTCAGAGTCAGATGAATCTAACCTATTAAAAACTTGTATGCTGTAGATATTAAAGAATATTTTAAAAATAGGAGAGAAAATGGATGCAAGAGTGAATGATTTTCTTAACGAAATTGACGAAATAGCCCCACTTAACGAAAACAAGGAGGAATATGGTGAGAATCTTAATTTTGTCGTTTTGATGAATGTTAGAATTTCTGTGATTCGTTATAGTTTGGGAAAAGTGTTATGATGAAGAGAGCGGTTACCATTATTATTGGAACATTAAAACAAATGAAGTAACTTGGGATATGCCTCCAGAATACAAGTCACTGAACAAAACTAAAACTAAAAAAACTTCCAACTTGTATATCCCTCCAAGAACTGCTCCTTTGTTTCCTAGTACACATAATCTGTTACCGCCTGTATCAGACGCGATAAAAATTTATAAAATCGGAGAATGTGCAGGTACTATTCCTGGAAGTAGTACAAGAAGCGATAAAGCGGCTAAAGGGGAAAAACCTAAGCCTAAAGAAGAGAAAAAGACTGTAAAGAGAAAACCTCTTAGAAAATCTAGTGATTCAGATGATGAGTAAGTCTTAACGTTATTAACGACTGTAAAGAGAAAACCTCTTAGAAAACCTAGTGATTCAGATAATGAGTAAATCTTAACGTTATTAATTTAAGTTTTTCTTCCAGAAAAATTGTTCTCATCTCGTCTTATAGTGGTGATAGTGACTCAGAGGAAGAAAAAGAAGACACGAGTAAAAATAAATTGGTAAGGACAAACTGTTATTAATTTATTACAGTATTTAAAGCTAATTACATTTATCAAATCCTTTTTATGAGAATGAAGTTGTGTTTTCATATTTATGTGTGATAAAATTATTTTTCTACACAATTTATTAATTTTTAATGAAGAATTAAAAGTTTTATGATGATTTTAATGACAGATGCAGCAAAACTGCTGTACATGATCAACAAGTTTTCAATCTGATTTAAAATCTTGTTGCCATTGATGAATTACTGCTAGAATTCTCCTTTAATTTAAGTAGAGGATTCGCAGTCTCTGAGGCAAAAAAAAAGAATATTGGTGTATATCTAACTTACAACATATAATTTATTTGAAGATAAATGGATCAAAGCCGAGTCTTGGTTCAGAGGATGACGACGAGGTTGCAAAACTAAAATCATCGCAATTACAAGTTTGTGAAAGTGACAATAAATACAAGTCTACAGTTGTAGCGAAAAAACCCGAAAACAAAGAAATTTCCGGATTTTCCCTTGTGGCGGGTTATAGTGATTCCGATGAGGAACAAGATGAATCAAGCAGGCCAAATTTTCTAATAGGACCACCTCCTCAAGAAAAGAAAATTTCTCATAGCACCCTTTTTCCTGCTACTAAACCAATTGATGTTAAAGATTTCGCTGAATCACCGAAAGGAACTGAAGGAGATGAAGGTTTTGATTCAAAAGCTTTTCAACGTAAACGGCGAATTGGAGTAGCTTTGATAAACGCCGGGAAAAAAGCAGTAATTGATGATGATAACGAACGAAAAGGGCTGGGATTCTCCAACGACAGCAATAGTGGTGATAATTCAAGCAGTCCGTATACTGGATTTAAAAGCGGGGGTGTTATGTTTGTGAAAGCTGATGTTTTAAACCCAACGAGTATTGAAGAAAAACCGGAAGATGTTGTGCCAATAGAGGAAACGTATACGACACTAAAAGAAAAGCTAGGATTTTTGAGTGAGGGTCGAGAAGAGGTTTCCCCCGTTCAAGCGATGCTTATTCAACTTGAGGTTTGAAATTGTAAATTGTGTGTTCATTTGTTTTGAATTTTGAGTTTTTTAGACTCTGTACATTGCCCTGAAGTCGGGAAATTTAAAACAGACCTATTTAAAACAATGGCTGGATGAAAAATGCTCAGAACTCATCAAACTTGAAAAAGAAGCAACTCCAGAAGGTTGGCTTCTTCAGTGGGATAGGTACGAAGCGTGCAATTTTTTATTTATAGTCTCAGTTTTTGCCCGCGTTTTCTTATCCTGTGACCATCCTTCTCACCTTAGCTCCGTTTTTTTCTTTTGTTTTTCCTCGCAGCCAACATCGAGATGTTGCCGATTATTTCAGGTAAGAATTATTTTGATTTTCATTTTCGAAACACAACTAATTGAAAAAGTAATTGAATTGACTAAAAACGAGCTAGAACTAGTTTTGTTGAAATAAAATTGGAGATGCAGTCATTCCAATCGTATTTAACATGACGGTTGAAGCATTTTTTGAATGTAGTTTTAAATCAAATCAGGTTCGTAAATTTATTTTCACCTAATTTGAACATAAACCTGAGTTCATTTTGTTTCGTCCATATCTCACATTTCATTTTTTAAATCATTTGTAACATTTTAACGAGTGGATTCAATGAAATGAACTCTCCTGTCCATTTATATAGTTTTATTAATGAACATTTTTGCAATTGTATTAATCTTTTTTTGTATGCGTAGGGTGTTGGAGACTGGTGTGATTCCTGTGGGGTTGTTGCCGAAATCGAAGCCGGATTTGTTTATCTTAAATCTATAAACTTAAATTAGTGTGTAATAATAACTGTTTTGAGTGTAGCAGGTATAGTATATGCAGAAAAGTGAAAAGTAAAATAGGAAGAAAACTCTTTCCACAAAAGATTCATCAATTTGTGTTAACTTGATGAATCTTAATTTATCATTTTTCCGCGCCTAAAATCACTTGACGTAAAGTCAAAATTGTGTTCTGTGAGGTCGTTTTGGTGATGTTTTAGGAGTCATAAGCGCTATTATTATCAAAATGCGTCCACGGGGGAGAGTCAGTGGGAATACCCCCAAGCCGACGTTACGGTGTGTGATGAGGCCATGGACATTTGTACAACACCTCCTCCAACAGAACCAACAATACATATGTCGCCCCCATTGCCACCAATCATCGGTAGTCCAAGTCCTCCGCCTGCCCCCAGCATTAGCGACTGCAAGTCCAGTAAAAAAAAGAAATGTGGTGAGTAAAAATACGGAAATTGGGAATGTTATTATGATTATTTTTCCAAGATATTCCTCTTCCTCCTGAACCAAAAAAAGATGTCTCTGGTGAAAGATATGCCAGCAATGGAGAACCATTTCCTCCAGGTGTCGACACGTCTGACGTCACAACAAAAACAAGAGATACTAAAAGAAACGATATGACCGATGTTTTAAACTCGTTTTATTCAGATATTGCTGCAATTGAAACCAGTACTTCACCACCGGTTTCTAGTGTTACCGAAGAACCAAAACCTGAATCAACTGTGGATAGTGTACAAGAACCGATGAAGAAAAAGAAAAAAAACAAAGTAATCGCTTATAATAATTGTAATGTTTCTTATGTATAATTATCTTACTTTTGTAGGTGAAATTGGCACAGGGAATAGCTATGAAGAAGAAAGGAGTGTCCAAATTGGTAGAAAAATGGAAAAATGTACAATTATCATATAATGATTGAGTTTTTTTACCTAAATATTAAACAAGAAAAAAGAAATCAAATTTTTTAATTATTTTTTACCCCATCCAACGTAACTTTTATTTATTCGAATGAGACAAATAAAATGAAAAAAATACACATAATAATTATAATACTAGAATTTGCCTTCATTGTTGTCGAATATAATCAACAGTTATTTCTTCAAATTACTTTACTGCTTGGTAGGTATTATTTATAATATAATATAATTTTTTGACTCCTTACGTTGTTTTTTTTGGCGGTATCTCGAAAAATATAAAGTTGTTATTTAAATCTGTCTTGAAAGGGTTAATTTTTATTTTTAAAAGTAATAAAATAATATCAATAGAAAATTCAGACCAGATATGCATCTGGTCTCATTTAATTAGTATAAAACATGTCTTAAAATTAAGCTACTAACGCTGAGGCTGTACTAGACTCGTACTTCCAGTTGGGGGCCAAAACATTCTTTGTCTTGTAATATCTTGCAAGTCGATGTATCCTTGATTCAACCAAGATCAACCTGAACTTGCTGTCTTTATCTTTACGATTACGTTCCAAATGTTTACGAATAGCAACGGCTTTTTTAATCAAATAATATAAATCTTCAGGTAAATCAGGTGCAAGGCCCATAGCTTTCATGATTCGCAAAATCTTGTTTCCTGTTACAAACCTAACCTGAGCAACTCCATGAGAATCCCTAAGTGTAACACCTAGTGAAAAAAATCGTTTAGTTCCAAACAATCTGCCGACAAGGAGTGTTACCTATTTGCGAAGGGGTTAAACCTTTCTTGCCAAGTTTGAAGATGTAATCTTTGACTTCATCAGGAGTTACTTTTAACCATGTGGGGACACTACGTCTGTAGGGTAAAGCCGACTGGGCAATACCCTTCCTGTAAATAATAATTAAAATATCAGACAAAAATTCTCAAAAATAAAAAGCAAAAAATTATTACCCAGGAGCGTGCATACGACCCATCTTGAGAAAATTGTGGAAAATTAAACACCTTTTACTTGCTACGAAAATCAAAAGGTTTGCTACGCAAAATGTCACTCATTTGTCAATTTGAATCCGACTTGAAGTTGGAATAAATTGGTAAATGAAAATGAAAGTATTAAATTGTAGTAAATTATAATTAAAAATAATAAATCACATGTGAAAATGACCTTAACTTCATGTAATCACATGTGATAACTGTATATTTTAATTTTCTAAGAATTATTTTATATTTGCTGCTAACTTCACTTAGAACAAGTGCTACGAATAGGTGCTACGTCGTTAATGGCTACGATGATGCTACGAATTTTTGCATTTTCAGTAGAAAACTGTCATTAGAAATCTTGTTTGTTATGAGTAAAAACTGTTTAAACTGATTTTCGTCTAAGTAAATCAATAAATAAGTTTATTTCCGGAAAATCTGTAAGTAAATCAAACTATAAACCATCGGTCGCTACATAACTATTATCTTATTATGAATTATTGTAACTTGGATTTAAAAAATGAGTGATGATAGTGATTTCGAACCTCGAAATAAACGGAAAAGGAATATTTGTTGTTTAAATGACAGTCATAGCAGTCCAAGTAGTTCTGCAAGTAGTTCAATAGTGACAACTTCAAGAAAAGGCATCAGACGAAGATATGTAGAAGACACATCAGATTCCGACAGCGAAAGTTCAATCGAGGTCCGCCCTAAAAGAAAAGTCATTCCTGTATGTAAATGCTGCAATAAATTAATGTTTTCTGAAAAAAGTTGTTTTCAGAGAGTAACAAGTGACCCTGAATCAGACAGTTCAGGATCAGTGATAATCCAGCGTCCTAAAAGGCCAGTCAGGGTTGTTAGCGATTCAACGAGTTCTGAGGATTCAGACCATGGCTTTGAAGGAAGTTCTAGCAGCCAATGGGAGACAGACGTGTCTGATGTGGAAACTCCAGAAGCACCCACTGCCAAAGTACAGGACACAGGAGTTGATTCGGACTCCAGTGACGGCCAATCTGAAAAGTGTCCAATTTGTCTTATCTCCTTCACTAATCAGGAAATTGGCACACCTGAATCATGCGACCACATGTTTTGCGTTGATTGTATTCAGGAATGGTCCAAAAACATGAATACTTGTCCTGTAGACAGACAGGAATATCACATGATATTAGTTAGACGGAATTTAAATGGCAGTATTTATCGCGAAGTTCAAGTTCAACCACCAAATCCTCAGAATGAGGTTGATATTCTTGAAGATCCCACTTTTTGTGAAATCTGCGGTTCAAGCGATAGAGAGGATAGAATGCTTTTGTGTGATGGATGCGATTTGGGGTTCCACTTGGAATGTCTAAATCCCCCTCTTGCAGATATTCCAATAGGATCATGGTTTTGTAACGATTGTACTCCTGAGGATTTGGTTGACCCAGAAATTGAATTGTATGAACTTCAGTTGCTTCTAGATGATGCCAATGATTTAGGGAGGCCTAGAAGCAGCCGCAGGACAACATCATCGAGGTGACTTTCGTAATTTATTTATCAACTTTTTGTGTGTGTGTGGTCTTAACTGTTTTCATATGAAGTTTTGGCAAAGTAGTATGTGTAATAAATATTCAGGCTTTTTTACAATTTATTTGTTTCCAATTGCCAAAATCCTTAAACGTTTTGAACAGTAGTATTAACTTGGAAACTATATCGTCGTTGATTGTGAAAAATCTTTTATGTGCAAAAACAAATTGCGTATAAACATCCTGTAGAGCAAGAAATTAGCTTACAGGAGGTAAAAATAAAAAAACAGTCCACGTAAAAGTGCACGTAGCAGGTGTTCTAGAATCAACGACGATACTACACAAGGATTTAAAAAAAGCCTGATCATGGTGTTAAGTTTTTAATAGTTTACATAGCACTTGCAGAGTCAGAGTAGCCAACTAAAAACATAATTTGGAGACTTTGGTTCAAACTTTAAAATTGTAAACTTCTGGCTTTAGGTTATAGACAATTTCTGCAGGTAATAAAAGAGAGACAATTAGTAAGTAATAAAAACACTATTCCTAGTTGTACGTTGTAAAAATGAAACCTTGTTTTGATGAATTTGCACCTTAAAAAAAATGTATCAAAAATTGTAAAAATTCCGGAAAATGACAAATTTAAAACGGTGGTTTACACTCAAAAATTCACTGAATTGAACAAAATGAGAAAATATTTTAATTTTCTCTGCGTTGGTAATTACATGAGCAGTTTGTTTCGATTTTCATTTACAATTTGAAAAAGTGACAATATTGTTCTATTTATCTAAAATTTATAAGTGAATATTAACTACAAATTAAATAACGTTGATAATGAAAAAACGAAATAACTGAAACAAAGATGACGAATTTATCAGGCGATACATTACGTTTAAATTCCAGAGTGAACACAGGCATTTATGAACATTCTGCATCAAAAGTATATATTATACAGAGTGGAACGGAAATATTTGCTAATATTGCAATAAAATGTTCTCTAGACAGAAGTAACATTATTGTTGAAATAATAATATTTCTCAATATTTTAATGCAGCATACAAAGTGCACACACATACAAAAACCATTGCAATTAAGTTTAATGAATGAAGTAAAAGCTAAAAGACTGACAATGTGACAATCCTCTCTGATGTATAGTTTGGACTTTTTTTTGTTTCTTCACTTACGAAAACAAGTCACTGCCTTTTGGGTAAATGTTTCTTGTTCACCCTGTACGAGTTGCTTTTTTCTCAATGTATGCAATTACAACCTTTCTGTTTCCAGGTTCTTAAACGCGCTTTTAATCACTGATTTATTAGAATTATCATTGATGCTTGAAATTGCGCGGAGTTTTGAAGAAATTCTTGATTAAACATGTATCGAAGTCGAACGAGGTCACTGATTTTTTGTAATAATGTTTTTTTTTCTTATTTCAAAATAAACTTTGCAAACCATTTGAATTTTTCTGAAAGTTGGAGTTTTGTGTCTGTCAGTCGAAAAGAAGAAAACCGTCATTTTTAATTAACAGATTAGTACCTCGGACTCGCCAAAGTGAAAGGGTTCGACAACGAATAGCAAATAACCGAAACAACACTGAAGCACTGGTAGACCCTCCTGAACTCGCTCAGGCAGTTTCCAGTACATCGCGCCCAGTTCGACGAGTGAAGAAGAAGAAGAAAAGGAGGAAGAAGAAGAAGTCTTATAAGGTCGTTTATAAAGTGGACAGTGCGACTGGGGAAACAATTGCTGTGAAGAAACGTCGAACGAAAAAACGACGAACGAAGAAACGACGAGTGCGACCAATTCCCACCCCTAAAACCGTTAAAAAAAGGTTAGCTAAGCAGTTGGGGATCTGTGCCCCTAGGAACGTCCCCCAGAATATTCCCGAAATGAGAGTCCAACCACAAGTGAGCAATCTACAATCACAGCGTTACAATGCAGGAATACCAACTTTAAGCATTTTTGGAAATCGCGATGAGTTGGACTTGGTGGTGTCTGAAGATGAAGATGATGGTTTTGGAGTAGTTATTAGACGAGGAATAAGTCGCAGAAGAACGCTAATTAAAAGTATAACTGTTCCTAATTCAGTTTCGAGCAGTACTGATGTCTTGGGGAGCATTTTAGATGTTCAGTCTAAATTTCATTCGAAACATACAAAATTTTCTCTTGGTAAAGACGGAAAATTTACAATGGACAATTCGAAAGACAGAGTATTGAAAGACTTAAATAATTACAATCAATTAGTAAGTCGGCGACCAGCGTCTTATTCGGAAGATGCTCGAAATGACAATGTACCAACTTCCAGTGGTCACAGAAGTTCAAGTCCAGATCAGAACAACACGGCACCGACATCCACCGTCGAAAATAGCAATGTTCCCGCTAGTTCGACTGGAAACATCCAAGAACAATTCGATAATCCACAAGATTACACACAGAGCAATCTCAATACCATTTATGATGTCACTGTGGAGGACAATAGCGTAGCAAAAAAGAAACAAGAAGACGCGTCAGAAGACAACACTCCCAGAAGCGGTACACCTGCTAGCGAATCCGAAATCGATATTTATAGTGACATAGAAACCGTCAGTACTAGTAAAGCAGATGAAGGTGATTTTAAAGCACCTTCACCACTTCCAGCAACTTCTAATACTGGAACCGACGATGAGAATAATGACAGTGAACCTGATATGGTTATTGACACCGATAAACCGAACCCTGAGCCTGAAGAAAATGTTAAAGAAGAAACAACAGTTACCTCGACGGTTGATTCGAATTTGGAAATAAGTCCATTTGCGCAAGATGTGTCTTCATCTTCCGAAATTCAGTCTCAAGCAATTCAGTCATCGAATTTACTTTTCGATGATAAAAAATACGAAGAGAAGTGTGGTGATGACGATGAAGATTCAGAAGATGGCTGTCCAAATTTCAGTATTTATTCCAAAGAGAGTATAACCATGGCGAAAAATACAGACATAAGTATGAGCGTAACTGAAGATGAAGTAAAATCTGACGACGACAAAATGAAATCTGAAGACAATAGAGAAAATGATCAAGTTGGTGAGGTTAGTTCATCACCGGCTCCTAAACCTTTGGAACCCATAAAAGCCGAAGCAGTTATTAGTCAAAGAGTGGAACAAAAGCCTTCTATGAGTACAGGATTATACAGTGATTCAGAAGATGAAACAATTGTAAAAAAGGGAAATTCGTTTGGAATCACAGACATACGCAATATGACTGAAGACATCAGCGAGGAAGAAAGAAGTTACACACCGTGTCTCGATGAGCGCCCCCATACTTTCAAGGAAGGTATCGAAGGTCTAGACACTGAAATGATATCAGATGAGGATCGAAATGACTTTGATGAATCTCACGATCTAAAAACGGCGTCAGACGGAGATGCTCTTGAAATAAATGCAAAAGAATCAGAATTAGACTTCACGCGACCTGAGGATTATGAAGAAGGAGAAATAGTTGACAAATCAAAGGTTAAAAAAGAAGAGGGTAAAAAAGTTAAAGAAGAAAGTGGAAAGAAATCGATAAAAAAGAAGGACGAAAGTGATAAATCTGGAAATAAAGAAAATGAAAATCAAAATACTAAAACAGAATCGACATTTAAAAAATTGAGTAAAAGTAACAAAGAGCGTAATTATCGAGATAAAGATCGAGAAAGGAGCAAATCGAGGGATAAAAAAGACAAAGACTTTAAGAGAGATAAAAAGAAGGAGAAACGTAAAGAAATCGAACGTTATGACGTTAGAGCATTGATAGCTGAAAAGCCGCGACGATTGATCACTAAAGACAAATTTGGACGGGACATAAGAAGAAGTCCTTCTGGTTCAGTAACGAGAACGCCTCCCAGAAGAACAAAGTCGCCATCTCCTTCACCAAAACCGCGCAGATCTCTTTCCAAAGCAAGATCTACGTCGAGAGAAAGAAACAGAAAAAAGAGAAAACGTTCGAAAAATCGTCGTTCGCTATCTCGATCTAAATCAAGATCTACGGATCGAAGACGTTCGCGATCTAAAACGAAGAAAAGAAGGCGTTCACTGAGTAGAGAAAGAAGGAGGAAATCACGTGATAGGTCGAAGGGTAAAACCAAAAAGCACAGGAGTCGCAGTAGACATCGTTCCAGATCTCCGACACCGAAACGGACTAAAGAGTGGTCTAGAAGACATTCAAGAGATTGGACACCTTCTTTGTCACGATCGAGAACTCCAGAACCGCGACATTTAACTCCATCATGGACACCTCCAAGAATTATGGATAATACAGTAAAACCACATAATTTAACTGTCATTTTAACAAACGATGCCAATAAAAAGAAGAAAGATAAAAAAAGAAAATCCGAGAAGAAATCTAAAGAAAATGACAGAGCTAAAAAGAGAAAACGTAACGAACACACTCCGCCACCATCTAAAGAAGTTTTTGCATCTGGCGATAATATCCTAGTTAGTGTGAGTTTTAACAAAGATAATGAAACAAGGGATGTATCTACGAAGAAAAAACGAGAAGTTGAAGAAGTCACTAAAAAAGTTAAAAAGGATAAAACGAAAAAGAAGAAGAAAAATCGCGATTTAACCGGAGTGAAACCAGTGGCTATAATAGATTTGGAAAGGTCGCCTTTCAAAGAATTGACTCCGTCACCTAAAGACATCATTGTGTTAAGCGACAGTGACAACGAAGAAGCGAGGAATTTACAGAAAGCAATCTGCGATTCTTCTCAACAAGGGACAAGTCCAGAGAGATGCGTGAATAATTACACGACAGGTCCCAAGACACCACCTGAACCTCAAGTTAAATTCACGTTGACATCAAAACAAACTCAAATGCGTGCAATATCGAATCCTTTGCATGAGCCCGACGATATTGAGCCTCCAGGTGACGACACCCAAGAGAACGTGGACGGATTACATAAAGGTCCGAATACTCCTCCTGAACCGCCCAATTCACCACCGAGCTCACCAGACGCTTACGATCCCTTCGAACCGACTAAATCTCGATCACCAACACCTGAGCCTCAGGCAACTCAGTCCAGCAATGTGCTAAATATCGACGATAACAGAGACGACAGTATTACAATTAGTACAGAAGTGGAAAAAACAAGCAATTCGATTAGTCAAACTCCGGACGCTCTAAAGTCACATACGCCACCTTTGGCAGACGTCCAACCTGCGGACTCGCAGAGTAGCATTCAAGTCACTCCTGAGTCCAGTTTAAGTAAATCCCCAGAACGTTCCGTCACTGTAACACAGACGACGACGACGAAACCAGTCGCTCAAACCATTCCATTCTCATCATCGGTACCTACTTCTTTAATGACGTCAACGCCGGTTAATACTAGTTTAGCGCTTCCGAGAATTAACATCCTCAATACAACCCTTTTAACACCGGTCCACGTTGCATCGTCTATTCCACAAAGGATCGTTTTGCCAAATACCGTCAAATCGAGTCCAGTGAAAATCTCTCCGACGAAGCCTGCGATCAAAGCGACTCCTATCAAGCCAATGCCTTCCAAAGCTGCAAGGAAATCGAGTAGTCGCAATCAGAACGGAAGCGATATTGCCGATACGAATTTAGGTTTTGATTCGCCGTATTCGCCTGGTTCCAGCGATTACGAGGATTTGTTTGAGCCGCCCGTTGAGACGGCTCCTAAAATAACGTCAAAAGCGAGCACCAATAAGAACGTCAAGTCACCTTCAAAGGTTCAGAATGCGTTCGATGCTCTTTTTGGATCATCACCGTTTAACAAAGCTAAGCCGAAACAGGACAAACCGACGAATAAGTTTAATAAAAAGCCGCCACCTGCTGTTCCTGTTGGTAATAAAGGTAAGTTGCGAACTTAACACGACTGTTTGACCTCTGGTAGTTGCCGCAGGTACTAAACAAGTAGGAGTTAAAATAGATGAAGACAATTTGAAGATTCTAGACGAGCTACCGAATTCTGCCGTTGAGATGCAAGTAAAGGACAAGGTTTGATGATTGTTTTTCAACGGGGGATTTAATCGTAATGTTTTTCTTTTACAGTTTTTGAAGAAATTGAACCGTCAGGAGCGAGTCGTAGAGGAGGTTAAATTGGTGTTAAAGCCACATTACAATAAAAAACATATAAACAAAGAGGAATACAAGGATATTTTAAGAAGAGCTGTTCCTAAGGTAGATAAGGATAATTTTTAGCAAGAAGGGTACGATTGATTTGTTCTTATTTCAGATATGTCACAATAAGTCTGGTGAAATTAATCCGACTAAAATCAAGAATCTTATTGAAGCGTACGTGAAAAAAGTGAGACATAGCAAAAAGGTGACCTCCAGTAGTAGTTCTGTCAATCCCCAGAAAGCTTAGTTGTAATCAACTAATCGTGTACATATAATTTTAATTTAGTGAATCTTCTAAGATTATTTTTTAAAAAGTAGACTAAAAATAAGTTTTATTTATGTGAATCTGCTGAATAAATTTTGTGGACTTTTTCAATGTATCGAAATTTTTAGGCAAATATACATCTGTATATTAAGGAAAACTGCAACAAAACTTTATTAAAGGTATCTACAAGCTTTACAACTTAAAATGGTAGAAATCTACAAAAAAATCTTTGGAATTATATAAACAGAAAACTATTTAAGCAGCGACAGCAAAACCAACTCTGTTATTTCCTAAATCAAACTCTGTATAAAACTTCCCGATGAATACATCGCCCAAAATCCATAGGGGTCCATTTGGTGGGGGAATATCAATCCCCATAAAACCAGATAAGCAAATAGTTTTGCCCATTTGTGCCACCTATAAAACCATTCGAAAATCCACTTCTCCAACATTTACACATTACTCACTCTAAGCACATAGTCTTTTCCCTCTAGCGTGAAATTTTTGCCTCCTAACTTGAAGTCGATCAGTGGTAGGTTGGGAATCAAATTGCAGTCCACCATGTATTCCCCTCCGACAATGGGCGTAGCGCCAATGGCTTTGTTGATTCCTTGAACTTCGCTCACAGGTCCAGCAATTAAACTAGTGCCGGTATCGGCAATCGCCTCGCAACCATTTGCGCAGAACGTGTTTTTGCCAACACTCAAGCTGTCCATCTTGAATTGCCAATAAGCTTGTCTATCAATAGGTAAATAAGTAAAGTCTCCTTTATAGTGAGCAGGATCAGATCCTCCCAAAATGATTTCGCCACCTTGTGGAGCACTTGGATCTCTAAAAATTAATAAATTACCATAATTTTATAATAATTAATGAATTAAAACTGACCTATTAAGGTAGAATGAGAAGACGGGTTGGGCGACTAAATTTTGTTGCATCATATTATAGAAAACTGGAGTGACACCATCAACTGAGATGCGGTTGTAAGCCATTCCTAAAATTCCGTCAAATTTAGCGGCAACAAATGCCAAACCTGGTTCGCTCATGGCTTCTGCAAATGTTTGCTGCTGTACATTCAAACCACCAACCTGAAAGAAAATTAAATATAAAAAATCGACATGAAATTTTGATAACTTCATTATTTTTAAAAATATGACAAAACTACTTAGAACAAAGTTGCACAGTTTGTAGGTCTGAGATAGATGCTCAAACAATGCTGTCCTCGGATTCACCGGAATTAACATCAATTACAGTTTTTTAAAGGGAAGATCTTGTATATTTTATTATTTTTAGATTCCTAATTAAATTGTCTATCAACAAACTGACTAAAGGCCAGTTTCATAGCAGAATTAAAGGGACTTTAAAGTTAATATTTAATTTAATGCTCTTCTAAATTCTATTATGAATCTGGCTCTGACTATTACACAGGCCTGCGATGGTTTTCCTCTAAAAAAACTGAGTAGTAATTTCGGTAAGTATTCAGTATTTAGCTATAAAAATATTT
Source organism: Tribolium madens (assembly GCF_015345945.1). Taxonomy (NCBI): domain Eukaryota; kingdom Metazoa; phylum Arthropoda; class Insecta; order Coleoptera; family Tenebrionidae; genus Tribolium; species Tribolium madens. Next base: position 1,725,077 of record NW_025401006.1, read on the forward strand.
AAAAACATCCATCACGTAAATTTTCTGAAAAAAACGTTTTTTTTTCAATTTTTCTAGTATTACTAGAATTAACTTCTAATTTATTTGTAACAGTATGTTTTAATAGTACTGTTGACATCCAAATATTCACCAACTCGCACTAATTTATCATGATTATCAATATATTTAGAGATACGTGTATCGATTAGATATTTTTGTGATTTTTATGTGATTAAAATAAAAAAGCATTATAAATGGCTTCTCTAAAATGTGTTATTTCTTCAAATAACTTCTGTTACATATGTGAGTTATGTAATACGAAAACAACACCAAAATATTTCTCAATCTATTGCTGGATGTTAAAAAGTGATGACCGAATCGTAACTACAAGAAAAAAAGATTGAACAGGAGTTTTGAAGCAAATAGAAAAACATACGTGTTCTTGATTTACCTCGTTTTGTAAGTCATGTTTAAAACTAACACTGTTCATTTTGTATGTTATCGCTGTATTTTAACTTCATATACCTAAATAACTATAAAGAACAAAAATTATTTGAAGGGGAAAATGAAAGTTATATTTCGCAGACCTGTGTTATTTATTACTAACCTTTGCTTTTAGGCAATTTAAAAATTAAATTAAAGAATAGAACAGTTTTATTCATTTTATCTAAGACAATCAAACGACTGATAACAAAAAAACTGTTCAGTTTTGATCAAAGAAGTATTATGACGTCTTTAAAAGTACTGAAATTATGGCGTAGGGCGTTTTTTATAATTCAGTCTGTATATGCAAATTTTAAGAAAAATATTGAAAGTTACAAAGTCTGGAGCTATACAAACTTATTTTGTCAAATTCTTCAATTCACATTATTTTCTCAAGTTTTTATATTTTACTTTAAGTAATCTTTTCATATATTAATGATGGATAGTTGTTTTTGTACCAACTTTCAGTGAATGACTAAGTAGTAAATATGTGAAAATGAGGGTTTCATTATAAAAATTCCAGTTTTTCTCGAAGAAATAAAATGACCAAAAATGTAAAGTTTGTTTCAATCAAATATCCGATGAAATCACTCTGTTGTATACAATTTTGAAATAAATAATTGGACAATTCTCTTAGAAATGTCTTGTACTGTGCACAATTCAAGAAGTTAACGTTAGCATCACATGTACCATAAAAAGTGTTGCTTCATTTATTGTTTGTAATCAGTCTGTTGTCAACAAACATAAGCGATAATGAAATATTGTTAAAATTAACTCATCTTAGTTAAAAATTTTCCCAATCATGGAGCGTAACAATATCGTTGTTTTACTTGCTTTCACAGCAGAAAAACTACTGAAAAGTGACAAAGTAAATTTGTTACTTTCACAGATGTAGAAAAAATATGAAAGTTTTGTTTAAAAATCATTGAAGCCTGTAATCCACTAAAATATACAATTTATTTAAAAATGAAACACTTATCACTACTTATCAAGTTATCACTCATATGAGTATAATAGAGGTACCTGCATAAAATTCATATAGAATGAATCATTTACTTACTGTAACAACATCGGTTGATAAAAACCCACTCAAACTCCCTGATCCATACTGAATTGCAAAATCAGTCCCGTTTTTCTTGTAGGTTTTTGATTGTGAAGAATCATACTTATTGTGTAGCACTAGAAAACAAGTCTTAATGGAATTCTCGCAATGTTAAATAAATATTTATCATTTTGTGACCTATCATTATCAAGCGAACTTAATAATTGCAAACACTTACAGCAAGCTATGTTTGTATAATGACATTTCTTGGAAGGCACCCATAAATTGGATGATCCGGTGTCAAAAACAACCTTGAAATTCTGCGGGGGGTTCCCAATTGAAATCGGACCGTAATATTGGGCCTGTAATGAATATAAATTAATAAAAACACACACATATGTAACAAAATTACATCTAGATAGTTGGAGAGAGGTTCAGGAGTTGGGCCCCCATATCTCATACGGACTTGTTGTACATGTGTGCCCACTTCTTGTAAACTGCGTCTAGCGGACTTCACCTTATATAAAGGCACTCTGTGTAAACAGTAACTCTTCAGAAGTGTTAAATTACAACAATGTGACCTACCTGACAAAAGCATTTGCAACAAGTACACAAACTATCAAAAATATCACACTTGACCTCAGCATTGTGGTGAGAAAGAGATCGGAATGAACCAACTGAACTTTAACTCTGCCGGCTATTTGTATTTATAAGAACTCCCGCGATAACAAAAAGATTAATAAGAAGATATCAAACTGTTGTTTATTCGAGCAAAATAGTTGGTTATATCGACAAGTACCAATACTACGACATAAAAATTCCCAAATCTGGTCAATAGAATGATGCTGACTTTCTTGCAGTTGAACAATTTTAAAACTGTCAGTAATTGGTGGGTTATCATATTCTGACAAAAAAGAAAACATATTACCGGAAACTAACTCTTTATTACCATACCACTAATTAAATACAATCAGTTTGTACCATAGCAGCAAAACTCCAATGTTTGGAGAACCCTTTATAGAATACTGTTAGTTGCCGAATTTACAACGTGTGTAATCTATGTTTGAGACGAATACAAAAATGAAAGCAGTACAAAATAAGCTATGTTTGATATGAACACATATTCTTTTAGAAACCAGTGTTAGTGAGGTAATGGCAGAGCTGGCTCCTAGAGATTCACCACATTTTACAATAACAAAATTCTTAAATCTTCTAACACACTCAACATGTGCCATAATATCTTACATTAAATTCACAACACAGGACAATAGTAATTATTATTTAGACTGAAAACTAACGTTGATTATGTAAAAAATGAATGTTTAAGTACACAAATGCACCTTAAATTGGCACCCACAACATTAGAACATCGTAACATCGAACTTTCCATATTAGTGGGAATGTGTTAGTAACGATGCCAAAATGAAACTAAAAATAAATGCAATTTTCTAAAAAATCGTGGTGTCATGTAATACAAATACTAAATATGTATAATGTTAGGGCGACTAGTGTACACCAATTTGCAAACCCTAGCATTACACAAGTACGGAAATAAAACATAACTTAATACTAAAAATATTTTCTGTGTTATTTAGGCTGCCACTTCGGCTTCGCCATTCGATTCCGCTTCGGTGGTTTCAGCCAACTTGGCTTTTTTCTCGGGAGTTGCACCTTCGGCTGGAGTTTCGCTGGTAGCATCTCCACCTGTTGATTTCCTCTTCACTGAGCACACTTTATCTAAAATTATAATTTTATAATACATATCTCAAATGACACAATGTTGACTTTACCTGTATCGTCAGCGGCAGCAATAGTTTTCTCCTCAGCTTCTTCTATCCCATTTTCTTTTTCCGCTTCCTCTCCGTTTTCAGCAACTTTTCCATTTTCCGATTTGGAATCCTCTTCAGTAGTTGGTTCCTCGGTTTTGGATTTGTCAACTTCTTCGACGGTGGATTGGACTTCTCTGCAAAGTAATGACAATATAAGATTTCACGGTGACTAGAATTAGATTTATCGTGGTTTGAACAATTGTTTAAAAACCGATTCACGATTCGCTTAACGAACCATATCGGTAAATTTCAAACGCACGCAATGACCTCTTCGCACAAAATTATAAAGAAAAATTTTCTCAGCTTGTGAAAATTAATACAGCGAAATTGGGTCGTTCACCTCTAAACACTTTAAAACTTCAACATTAATACAACACATTCCATTGATTCTAAAATTTATTCTATCTTATTAATTAATTTCTACCACGAATTTGTCAAGGAAATGTTTTTTATAAAAATTTACACAATTCTAGCTAAAAGTGCTAATGAACCACAAACATGCAGTTACGCTTTCAAGGCTAGACACAAGGCAAGAATTCAATATTGGACATCTTTAAAATACCAAAAATTTTCCTTCATTTTATTTATTTATTTATTTATTTTTTTTTTTTGGGAAACTGAAGTATATTACAAACTGTTTACCAAATTTAGGTATGTCATTCAATCTTACGACACTGTAGGATGATGCATTTGTATGAATTTGATCTGTCTTTGTAGGTTTTAAAATTTTACCGTGTGATTGTAATCACTTGTAATGAAAGTCAACAAATTCCATGCAGAAACATCAACAGGTAATTTGACAAATTTGTCAAGACTAGTTCACACAAAAGCATTATTTGTGATAGCTGGAAAGATTCATTGTGCTTAAAAGGGGGTAGGAGTTATCAATAAAGTAGATAAATCGATCATTTTTACTTATTCTCACATCCGGACATTTACATGCACTTCTGTAATAAGTACTCAGCGTTTCAAATCAATATATCGAACCATTTCAAATGCGATACTTTCAGTCATGAATTAGTGAAAACCCGTTCTTAAATAGAAAACATGCATTTGAGCCGTCAATAACGATCACAACCAAAAGGTCAATTTGATGTAAAGTTAGCTACATGCACTAGAATTTAAACTTGCTTCAAGAATCTTCTATTATATATACACACTTTTCATTCTTGAATGTCTCGGTGTTTTCATGAACCCTTAGATTTTTACCAAAAATTACAATTTTGTCGATTATAGAATTGTCACACACCTTTTGAAACCGTTTAATGATACTTTTTGTACAAAAATTGAGGTGTTTAAAATGATTTCACTCAGAGTGTGCAATGTCAACTTAATTTCACATTTAAATTTAGCGCCAGTTCGCAACAGATCGATTTTTGAAATTACCACCACAGACAATTTTTTTTAAATATAAATAAACAAATTAATAAATATAAACAAATTATTTTTAAGGAAACTAAACAAAAAAATTTTTCATTCTTTAAATAGTATTAAGATCATTTTAGCAATCCTGAAATTACTTTGAACCAAGTTTCTCTGTATGAAGAACGCTTTTGTTTTTGATGGCCTACTTCTTTAGTGACGCTGCTGAGTCAAAAGTCAAACAAACGACTGTGAGAATGAGAAACTTCACGTTTCCGGTCATGACGTTTAAAAAAGCGAATCACTACACGGTTTCGTTGCGATGCGCGGTCAAAAAACTTGAATTAACGACATAAAAAATTTCATGAATCCAAATTTCTAATTTAACAAGTGGCGTCCTTGATCAAGTAGCGCAAACAAACGATAGAGGGACCACTCTGTATAGTTAATTATTTCAGCCGGCACTTGTTTATTTACATTTCCTAAGCACTCGAGAAAACTCACTGTAACTGAAAACAGCCGATTTCGTATAAAACGGATCCTTACAGGGTTGATTGCATGAGTACGCTGATAACTGATAAGTGGTGAAAACGGTTGCAGAAAGTGGCGTCAAGCTTCCCGGAAGTGAAGAACAAATGCCGTTATTTCACGAATTGGGGTAGCAAAAATGGGAAAAAATACTGAAATACTGTCGAAACAAGCATGAATGAAATGTTATCGAACCGGTCGCGCCGGAATTACCGGCTTTTCTAACACCTCCAAACCGCCATTTTGCCGAGATGCCGCCAAAAACAAAGACCGGTGAAAATCGATGTTTTTCAATGAACAAAAGCAACATTTCTATAAAACATGAACTTACTTTTGTTGAGTTGTCTTATCTGCCATATTTTTGTCGTGTGGGACGATGTTTTTCAAAAAAAAATAGCAAAAACTAAGAGCGTGCACACCAACGTATACAAGCAAGCGAAACGATAGAGAAAATGTGAGACAGAAATAGAGAAAGGAAACCTTGCCAACGAGCCTTGCCATTGGTCGATTGCTTCGAGGTAAACAGATTCGGCTATAATCGGTTACGATCGGCGTGGAAATTTTTTGGCCGTTATAACTAAATTTATTTTATTGCCGTTATAATTTTATTTAAATATAGAACTTGCACAATATTGATCGAAAGTAGCGTTTAGAAAATGATCGTGCTTTGCCATACGATACCTTACCGATTTATTAAACGATTAGTATCTATAGAACAGAGATGATCAGCAGTTGGAGAGGGGTTTCTTTTTTTGTGCAAAGCTTTTGCATCCTTCCCTATCTCTTGAGTTAACCGCCCTCTATTTACAATAATTAATTTTTTTCTTTCATTTCCAGTTAATCGCCACCTCCGCTGATATAAAGATCAAGAACAATACCTCATAGGTTTGACTCAGGTTAATGCACTTTTGTTCTTTTGTACCTCAATGTAGGTTCAAGCAATAAAAAAAGAGGGAAATAGACAGGCAGGAAGGAGGAAGCAAGCTACATACAGAGTGTTTTTTAAAGGCATGTACAAAAAACGTGAAATTGGTGATCAAATGATAATACATTTTTGTTAGGCGTAATGAACTTTTTTGGCCCGATTTCAAGCCACTCAGGACTGACTGCCAAATTACTTTTCAATTTTGACGTCAGTTTTGTAACATAACTTTTGACAGACTAGCAACTTGCGACACTTACGATCATTTAATAAGAATCATATTTTAATTAGCAATGAATTTGATGTTTGTAAACTTAGTTCTACATATAATCAATAAAATCTAATAAAACGAATTTGCGCGCTATGTTTTGCGCGTTTTGATTGGTTTAAAGTTACCGATACTTCAACGATCAGTCATTAATCACAACAGCCAAATGTACTTGCGTAAGCAAACGCGCACTAGACTTCTCACTTGAATTTAAGGCTGCAATAATAATAATAATACATGTTTTTGCACGACGGGGATAGAAATCAAATTTTCTTATTCCAAAACTATGGCAGAAGTCAAGTCAAAAAAATATTTAGTAAATGCACCACTGGAGAATTGAATTGCTAATAATATACTGTTGTTTAATCCTTATTAGTTTTTATTATTTATTTGCTTTCTGTACCAATCTAATAAAAATTTAATTAACAAACTTTTTTATATGCAACCAGTTATACACTTATGCGTAAAAAATAAATTGATAATTTTCAAAACAAGGTTGTCAAACACGTATGGGCTTTTAGGCTTTATTTAGGTACACAAATGTAATAAACGGCGTTGCACTGCGTTTACAATTTGTCTGAGTACTAAAGTTCTCACTCTGTATATTAATAAATTAATTTTCAAGTGGGCAGTGTCGTTGTCAAATATGTCATATTTGACGTTTTGTAGTTCAAGATTTGAAAGGTTTTAACCTCTTTTTTCATGAAAATTTACCAAGGACTGTGTCAAGGGCCATTGTAATATATAAAATTGTAGAAAAACGTTTTTTAGACACTCGAAGCACTTATTTTTACGTTTAATAGAACATAATGTTTGAATTATTTGAAGTCTCAGTGAATTCAAATCTCCCGGAGTGTGATAACTGTTTAGAGCGTTGTCCGCTTGAAGGTATTACCATCCATGAGGTGGAGTCCTCTGTTGGCGAGCCCCAAAATCATGTAATTGACTTGCGACCGAGTGGCTGAGCTTCAATCCCCAAATGAAGTGAAAATCTGGGCACTTGGTAGCCATTTTATCGTTTGATCAGTGGTTTTTCGACGAATTATCACAGTGTATTTACTTTTTGTGTTGCACCTTTATCTGTCTAATCAGCGGCTGTGACTCAATAGTGCGTCTTTAATATCGTAGAGATAAAGAAACTCCAAACAGAATGCGTGTGTACGAATTGTGTTGACACAGGACAAATCGCGACATCCGCTCTTGCATCCGAGATCATCCTTGGTGCTTCAGGCGGGGTGTAGAAATCAACTCGAAGCCCTGGAAGGTTTAAAAGTCCAAACCATGGGCAACAATGCCGCAACGGCAAACAAAAAGGTCGACTCTGCCGAGAGTGTGAAGGAATTCCTCGACCAGGCGAAGGAGGATTTCGAGGAGAAATGGAAGAAAAACCCAACAAACACCGCCTGTCTGGACGATTTCGAGCGCATCAAGACCCTCGGCACGGGCTCTTTCGGGCGCGTCATGATCGTACAGCATAAACCCACGAAGGAGTATTACGCCATGAAAATCCTCGACAAACAGAAAGTGGTCAAACTGAAACAGGTGGAGCACACCCTCAACGAGAAACGCATTCTGCAGGCCATCAGTTTTCCATTTCTCGTCAGTCTGCGGTTTCACTTCAAAGACAATTCTAACCTGTACATGGTGCTGGAGTATGTGCCCGGAGGTGAGATGTTTTCGCATCTCAGGAAAGTCGGACGCTTCTCCGAGCCACATTCGAGATTTTACGCTGCCCAAATTGTGCTTGCATTCGAATACTTGCACTACCTAGATCTGATTTACAGAGATCTGAAACCGGAGAATCTTCTAATCGACTCGCAGGGCTACCTCAAGGTCACTGATTTCGGCTTCGCGAAGCGCGTCAAGGGCCGCACTTGGACCCTGTGCGGCACGCCGGAGTATCTCGCCCCCGAGATCATCCTCAGCAAGGGCTACAACAAGGCGGTGGACTGGTGGGCGCTCGGTGTGTTGGTGTATGAAATGGCGGCTGGATATCCTCCCTTTTTCGCCGATCAACCCATCCAGATTTACGAGAAAATTGTCTCGGGGAAAGTACGTTTTCCTTCACATTTCGGTTCCGACCTCAAGGATCTGCTTCGTAACCTACTCCAAGTGGACCTTACTAAGCGTTACGGGAATTTGAAAGCCGGCGTTAACGACATCAAAGGGCACAAGTGGTTTGCGTCGACTGATTGGATCGCGATTTTTCAGAAGAAGATTGAGGCTCCCTTCATACCCAGGTGCAAGGGACCGGGAGATACAAGTAATTTCGACGATTACGAGGAGGAAGCGTTGCGTATCTCTTCGACGGAGAAGTGCGCCAAGGAATTCGCGGAGTTCTGAATTTTTTTATGTGTAAGTAGCCTTGCCATTTCCTCAGGCTATTGACGGACTTCCAGCCTTGTGTTTTGTAAGGTTGGTGACTCTGCACCACATTAGTTTCTTTCAATTTAACACAGGGGACTTATCGAATCCTATACAAGTATTATGTGATGGAGATTTTAATGTATTATAATTTTATTGTGGTTAGTTTTATTTTTAATCATTGTAAATATTGTATAATAGCCGGGTTAGGTTGCACTATTTACATTAAATAGTGGGCAGTTTATTTCTATTTCTCTTTTTAAAATCCGTGGGTGCAGAGTGTCCAATCTAAGCTGTGAATTCGCATTATGGTACAAACCTATCTTTTTAATTGTAAGATCAAGACCTTTAGCGACAATTGCCTGTCACACATTAACTTTCGACTTCCATAGTACTCTGATTCAATTATTGTTAGTAAATTGACAAAAACAATTTTATTTTATTCATAAAGCACCCAAATATGTCTCCTAGTCACTACTATGTAGTTACTATACATTTATTGTTATTAATAATGGTTATCACATTATGTATTCATACAAATGCAATATAAATAGTGAAAGAGTTTTTGTTCATTTATTTTATGAAAAAAAAAACACTAGCAAAAATTACAGCAAATTTCACATAAAATACACAAAAATCCTGATGCGTAATCTGATTGACGTTTTTTTATTTCTATTACACCTTATTTCAAGATGGTAAGGATGTTCAAAAAATAATTGTAAATTGCATGTAAAGGTACGAGTCCAAGGCCAAAATTTATTAATGTTCGACGTTTTCAGTTTTTACTAAAAATTGGGACAACCGTTATTTATTTATACACACATTTCACATTTATTTTAAAGAATAAAAGTTTTTTTTATTCCCTGGGATTGTTTTGGTTTTTGTAATGAATATAGCAATTACATTTCTGATCAAAGTGGTTTGTGACTTTGAAACTAAGTTGGCGACACTAAATAAGGTAGGAGTGTCAAAAGTATTACCAAATACAAACGCTAACACCTGAAACAATTTGATATCATAAGTTAGAAGAATTAATAATACAAATTTCACAATTATTTTTACGTTATTCAATGTTCCCAACTTAATTTTGAAGTTATAGCCCACTTTGATCAGAAATTTTGTTGAACGCACAGTTTTTCAATTTCTTGCATCCTCAGTGCATACTTTCTTTTCAAATAATGTTACTCACAACTGTCGAGTATATTTTTTTACCTAGTGCCATAAAATGATTTGAAGCAATTACCATTTTTTAAAGTGACCTAAGGGTACGAGATAAACGTTGTCAATAATTAGATTCAGATGTAGTAAAGTTTCCTTTGAAAGATTTTCAATGATAATGACTTACTATATTTTTTAAATAACGCTAAAAAAGCTTTTTATCGCTCTAGCATGTACATCTCGGGACCTTGACTTACTTTATCCAGTTGGTATTTTTTTTTAGATATTTTTAAACATTTGTACCAAATTTGTCTGTGATGAGACCATCTTCGTTTTTGTCAAATTTTAAATTAAAAAAGAGTGGATTTACGTTATAATAATATTAATAGAAATCTTTGCGTAATAAAAAGGGGGAGATGTTGGGCGAGTTCGCGAAACAGTTGCAGTGGGATCGACTTAATAGTAAACAGATTTCATCATCTCTAAACATGACAATTTAAATAAAATTAAAATTAAACAGAGTTTAATAATTTGTCTATTTCAAAAACATTCTGATGAAAGGGTGGTCATTCGCAAAATTGTGTTTTGATTGGTGTTTTTTTTTTCGGTAAAAGCAAAGCAGGTTGTGTGGGTTTACTCTTGTTAGGTCATCAAAAAATAAATTTGTCAATTGAATAAACTGTAAAACCAGAAATAGGCAGCGCTTATTAACTTCATGGTTTATTTATACTTTGTTTTCAGTTGGTATTTCGATTTACTTATAATTTGTTGAATTTTAACAAATTTGATCTATTTAAAAATCATGCAGAAAAGAATCAAATTAACTTTCCATTTATTTATTATGTTTATTTAATTTTGATGAAAATGAGAGTCTAATAAAATGTTCTCGTTTCAGCAAGAGATTTGGGGAAAATCCGGGATTCAGGACACAGAACACATTCAGTGAGTGTTCTTGAAACGTGTAGTTTCGTCAGAATTCTCTCCATCTTAATAATATTTATTTTTGTGTTAAGTGAAGTGTTGGTTCTTTTCTGTATTTTCTTCCATTTTGATCATTAATTAATTGTGGGCAACATGTGGTAGAATGAGGAAAAATAATTTTTATTGTGATAATTTAGTTGGAGAAAAACACCAAATTTACCCTGTAAATATCCTAATGGTATCAAGTAATTATTTTTTGAACATTTCAAAGTGATTGGCGCTGGTATTCCGGGTGTGAATTTTTCGAGAATTAGGGCGACAACTGCTATGGTTCACGCTACATTGATTAAAGCGCACTAATTCTTTATAAATGTGCACCTCGTTGGAAACTAAGACCACGTCGATAAACCAGTTTGCCATATTTTGTGAATTGAATTATTTTTAGTTTGTATAATATAGTATTGCGTAACATTGATTGTTATTTTATTTATATTGGAAGTGGTCGTATGGATATTAGGAAGTTTCGTGTTTCATTGTCGCCCATGTTTTGAGAGATTTGTATGTACTTTTAGTGTAGTTTATTTTTACGTTACCTACCTGTGTTTTTTGGTGCTTTGCGAAAATAGCTTTATTTCTTTAATGAGATGTTGAACACATAATAAATAGGTACAGTGTTAAGAATATGTTTGACCATACTTCATAGTGTCTGCATCTCCTGATATAGACATTTTTCCTTACCTAGCGATTCGACCTTAAGACAATGCAGCGTTTTATAAAACGGGTAGGCGACATTTGTCACTCTGAAAATAGCTTCTGTTTATAAAAACAGACATGTATCTTACATAGTAATGACTATTTTAGTTACATTGTGATTAGGGACATCAAGAAGTGATGCAAGGTCAATTTTACTTTTACCGATAAGGCATTTGCAGGGGTCGAATCGGTATATGCGTTAGCTACACAAATGACAGTGGCTGGATTGAGCAAAAGATTGACAAAATTAATATTTAGTCTCATATAACACACCCTTCGAATATCTGTAATGTAGGAAAAATAACTAGTTTTCGGTAAAAATATTTATTTCCATGTATTGGGTTGTTGCTGATTAACGGGCTATGAAGGATTTTCATCAACTTTAAAGGTTTGATAATAGAGTTGATAATTTGATGATTGCGACATTTATAACCGGATTAGCTTAGGGATCTGTTAAAAAAAATCATGGAAATGTTTGCATTCATTTTCTGGCATTTTACAGACTATAGTTTTATTTTTTGAGATTAAAGGAATTTGTGTCATCTGTTGCTCGTTCGTCCATCAAGTACCACTCGATATTTTCGAAAGCGCGTCTCTGATCGTTTTGCAAATGTTGTAAATATATTTCATAAAAGTCTTAATTCGCGGCTTCGTTTCGACGTGCGAAAACAGTGTGAATGGAAAGAAAGTTTGCTGCGAAACCGATCCTTGTTCCTTTCCATTGTACATCATGTAATCGTTAGAATCCGACTGCAAGTGCTTCTAGAGTATGTAAATGTATGTATTTCATCAACACTGTCACTCCATCGATTCACACACACATACACTTTATGGTTATTAATATTATTATAATTGATAAGTAATTGTGCTTTACAAATCCCGTTGTGTCCAAAAAGCGCTGATCGGTCTTAGTAGATAGCCTTTATAGGAATTGGAAACACATGTGTACATTTTATCGTAGATATAGGCCTTACTTTTGGGGTTCGTGTAGCGAGGGTGTATTCCATTTGCGATAGCATACATGGACGCACCGGACAATATTCTAAAACACATCATTTTTATCGTTTGTATTTGTTTCTTCGTTATCAAACGTGGGCGTTACTCGAACCTCATACAGGACGTTGCAGTCGATCAGTAAGTACGTTATTAATGTATTCAAAAATTGAAATGTTTTGCAGAGGATGTGTATTTTTATGTTTGTTGTATCATGTTGAGTTTACCTGTATAGATTTTTGTCCTATAACTAATGCTACCTATGAAATATTGTCATTTAGCGCGCTGTTCTTTAAAAACCAGTTTTAAAATGTTGTTTTGAACAAATTAAGGAATAAAACAAAGACTCCTATATGACGTCTTTTATTTAATTTTTTTATTTACCCACAGCAATTTAACTAGTTATCGTGTTTTCGATCAAATTGGATTCTTGAAAATTCTGCCTTGTATCTTTTTAGTTGAAAAGAATGTTTTTTATATGGAAGGAGGAACCGTTTGCATAACGAGTTTATTGAGTGGGAAAAATAAATTTAATTTAACTTTCACAGTTGATAATGTTGCGTAATGATATGAGGACAAAAAATGCCTATCTAAAACACATTTTGTTTATTCTGTTATTTCTTAAATTTACGACTGTTGCATGTAATAAAACTTATTACCAAAATTTCAACTGCTACGTTTTTTATGAATTTATTAAAAATTCCAGTTGAGTGGTGCTAAGGCATTGAAAGTAACAATATAATTCAGTAAAAAAGGTCAGGGTTGCAAAATAGGTTGTAGTGAAGTTTTTTTGTCGCAGAACTATTTTTTGTATATTTGTATGAAATACACAGATACAGGGTAAAATTTTAGTGTGGTTTAATAAAAGAAGTCGTCAGATCTAAACATTTAATAAGTTTATAAACAACAATATTATGCATTTTTCAATTTTTTGTCGAAATTCCTTAAATTTATGTTATGAGGACAACAGGTGTTTCAACACAGAAAAGCGCCGCGACGACGATGACTATTAATAGAAAAAGACGTGTGCTGTATTATGAGATCTCTGTTCTAACTTTGTGGCCAGACAATTCTAAATATTATGTGTCGGAGTTTTAATTTTGGTTGAAAAAGTTTGGATTTCAAAAAATTGATGGGCCTCATCGGTCAATACCTGTCAATCGTATGAATATAATATCCTGCCAGTATTTTCCTTTTAGTAAAGCTACTTTTGGGTGTGTTGGAAGAGTTTAGTTTTACTAACAATGGACGAAGTAGTCTATATTAGCATATTGTATCAAATTTGTAAAATCAATAAATACGTAATTTTACACCAATTTATTAGTTTTTATAAGCGAGATGGCTCAAGGATATTTCAGCTAATACTTTTAATCTAATTATTTTGAAAGGAATATTGTCAATTTCGTGGTAGAAATTTTGTTCAAAGAGTCGCTGAGCAAAGAACAAAGTGATATTTTAAACTTTATTTAAATGAAATATAATTCCTGTACAATACATCTCTTAACTAACAAACAATAAATTACAAGTTAAAAAGTCAAGGTGCTGTTACTGCGTCCTGTGCTTTATTTTCAGAAATAATGTTGTACAGAGGGTGGGAAAGGGTTTATTACATTTTTTCGTGTACCATACGATTACTATTTCTAAATGTTCTACGTGGGGTTGTCTACTTTATACGACAGAAATGATAGAGAGAGGTTAAATTTAACATTAGGAACTGTTTGGAAATTGAAGTACATTTATTCTGTTGTCCATTTATGCTTCTTCTTCGCTTCGACGTCTTCTGCCTGGACCCCCAGCGAAGTTGGCTGCTGCTAGGCCCATCAGATGTTTGGCTGCTTGAGAACCAGAGAAGCCACGACTGAGACCTAGGTCTAAGCCGCGTTTGGAACTGAAATTATTCAATTACAGGTTAATCAGTTATGTCGAGACGTGTCTTAATGAAGTCGTTTAGTGAATTGTGGAGTACATTATAATATTGTAGTTGTTGAAGGTTGTGATTGATTAAGTTACATGCGACTTTATAATTTGTGGGAAGTGGAGAATGCCATCATGTGGAATGAAATTACTGAAGAATATTCGATTGAATCAAAAGGCACTTTTTAAATATTATTTGGACAAAAAGAACTTGCGGGGCATGACTTAAAAGAACACTAGTTGTGCAATGAGCCAATGTTCCTGAATTTTTCGGTTTGTGAATGGGCAATTCTATTTAGTATTGATCTTCCCCAGCTTAAAGTAAATAAAATTTGGTCTTGAACTGATTAAAGGAAGATTTATTTGTCTCTGGAAAAGCTTTTGTTGCAACGTAAATAGGTAAGTAAAAATTTATTTTCTCTTCTTGATATTAAAAATGTTGACATAGTTTCAGAGACGCTTAAACAATAAATACAAAAATATTTTCTGTCCTATCCCAGCTAAGATATTTTCGGTTCATAAGTGGTGGGTTATGAAAATATTTTTCACATCATATGCACCTATTCTACCTCTGTAAATTTTTAGTAACAATTTTTCTTAATTAAATTTGTCCAAAAACTAAGTAGCTACTCATTATTATTATTGGTTAATTTAGGAAATGGGTAACAAAATTTATTTATTTATTGGTAATATATGATTTTAGTAGCTTTGTCCTATCTGAATGTTGCGATTGTGAATAATTTTGTAAGTAGCAAATTCCCACTACAATTTGGTTTTGATTGACTAAAAGTCACAGAAAAGACTGCAATTGAAAGTTTATATTGGTTTTTAGGGATAAAATAACAGATTAATTAAATTAGCAAAAAAAATGAAAAGTTGTTGCATATTGTACTTTAATTTTGTTAAGACAACGTGAAGTTTTTTTTTAAATATGAATTTATAAACGGTTAAAGATATAACGTTCATGTGTGGTGACACGCAAAGAATTACAGAGGATTTCAGGCACTGGAATAATTAGTTTAATCAGTTCATGATTCTCAAAAAGCCAAGTAGGAGAAAAAAAAACAACTACAGAAAATACAACAAACATTCTCCTTAAAAAATGCTTTTTGAAACAAAAAGCTTGATCGTTTTAAAAATGGAAATTTTATATTTTCATTTACAAACAATAGTTTTACTCCTGGTGATGAAAAATTAACAAATTTATATTCAAATTTTACATAAACTATAAGCTTAAAACAGTGCAAACTGTGCTAAAATTTCCAAGTAGCTCATAAATCACTTGATTTGACTTGATCTTTGGTGATATTCAATAATTATGTTTTTGCATTGAGGTTTTTATAAATAATATACATGTATTTTATTCAAAATGCGAGGTGTAATATAAAAAATACATTAATTAAACCACGCGCAGAACTCGCCAAATGCAACAATTTTTTGCAATGCAAAAATCGATATTTTTTGAGACATATTGTCCCTTGTAAAACAACAAGGAAGCAGAATCGTGATTTGTTTGGGTGTTTTTGAGAGTGGACTTTGTAGTGAATTTCATCTCCTGTGCAGCGACTTTGAGATCACGGAATAGATCAAAATAAATAATTTAGTGAGTTATTTGACATTTGGAATACATATGTTTGTATAATGCTTCGAGTGTTTTGTGGTTGCAGATACACTTAATTATAAACTTATTTTTATTGTTAAAATAATAATTTATTAATAAACATTAAACTAGTTTAACGGCTGCCTTTCCTAATAAAATTGGTATTCAATTTTACAATGTCGTTGTTTAAAAAACAAGATATTAATTATGATGTATTTGTTTCAACCGAAAGACAAATCAACTTCATTTTGCCTGCGTTTTTGTTTAGTGGCGTGTGTGTACGAGATTTAGCAGGAAATAGTTATTTATTATACAAGACCATAAAGAAATTGTTTATCTACAAGTGAAAGGGTTAAGTATACGAGTGACGAAGTCACGAGTGGACTTCTTTCACGAGTAGATAAACATCTTTATCGTCGTGTATAATATGTCGTTTTATTTTGTACTCATCTACCAGAATTTCTTGAATATAAACAGTAGATAGAAATTACTTTGTTTCACTAGACGATAAAAGGCTATTTTATCTAATGAAATTAGTAGATAAAAGCACTCTTTAACAGTGAGTAGGTACAAAATAAACGTTTTTTAATTTAATAGATAACTATTGCGCTTTAGAAAAAATGGAACATAAAAATTTTTGCATTTGGCGAGTTCTGCACGTGCTTAAAATTAATGTATTTATTAATTTACTTATGTTACAACCTATTTTTAACTAACTCAAAACTGAAATTATTTAACACATTTAACAGAAAAGCAACGTTTTTAATCCTGGTGGAAAATCGTTGCAACAGGCCTAATAATGAACAGACAGGACAAAAGGGATGTTTTGACGGCTTTATCGACCAGGTTGTGGTAAATACAAATGATTGAAAGCAGGAAGGTTTAATATACCTACATTCAATAAAAGAAAAATTAATCTTCTACTATTACGAGTTTACGAGGCGATGTGATTTTACTTAGTATTCTTCTCTTTTAAAATAAATAAAAACAAACACTTTCAATAGGTATATTTATTGTATGCGAAAAATCAATTGTCTTAGAGCACCGTCATCGTCAGTCCTACAAGCAAAATCATATTTTTATTCTAAACACGTAAATACTCTCCTCTTCTCATAACAATTATTAGAATTGAGATTACGCTTCCTTCGTCCTGGACCGCAGGGAGAAGAAGCCCTAAATGCTAGACATCTCGTTAAATTCTCAACTTTTCCCGAACTTCCACGGTCAACTCCAAAACTTAGAAATCGTTTAGATATACTCGTATCCTCCTTGGAGCTGTAAACATTGCACTTTTAGCTTTCGATTAATATAATGTTTTTACAGACGACATGACACTCCTATCAACACTAACGGTACATTACGAAGGATGCATAAAAGCGTGTCTTTTTATCAGTTACATAGACGTACGTAGGTATATGTACAGTTTATACATGGCACGTCAAGTGTTAAGTAAATGTTATCCAAGTTGCATTTTAGAATTTTGGCAGTGTCAGACGTAACGTTACAAAATTTTTATTCTCCATCAAATATTACAGAATTAAAACTTTATCTGTTTAATTAAAATAAATCAAACAATAAAGGTTGGGCAGTGCCTCAGCTGCCGGCAACGGCACACAATTGAGATGCAAGCAACGTAGCGAACTAAAGTTTTCAGATGCGAGATTTTTCTTATTTTGCAAGATAGGCGTCTACATAGTTGATGTGATATTTATCTAACAGTTTAAATAAGTTTTTGGAGCAAAAATAATTTTAATATGTGGAACACAAATGAAATCCGCAATTCAAAAATCTGGTGAGTCTAAATAAAAGTGTCGTTAAAACTCAAATAACAAAATGACTTTTAGTTTGTCCAAAACTTGCAAAAGTATAACAATATATCTTTACACCTATTAAGGTGGTCTTCTTTTTGCACCATATGGTATTCAAAAAATAGTTTTTTTGCACAACGGAGAGTAAAAATCAACTTTTCTTTTGTCAAAACTATGACTATGAAGAAAAATGAGCATAACGACAGGAGCAAATATTGTTACTAAGTCATTCCCATTCGTTGATTGGCTCATCGTCAACAAACATTTCTATTGTCGCCATGGTGTAATTTCAAAAAATACAATTTTTTTAGAAAGGATTGCTATTTTTCCTTTGGTATTTTATAGCTTTCGTATTTCGCTCTCTGATTATAAATTGCACCTCAGGAATAATCGTACAATTTCTTTCCCTTTACGTAATAATATACTATTTTTGAAGCAGTTCTATTTAATTTTATTTTACCTTATTTTCGTTGATCAAAAACATTTTAAAAGTATTGTATGACGTATGAAATGTAAAATAAATTCACTGGGCTAGTGACAACGTTACATTAGCAATTATTGAATTAAAAACCAAGTGGTATCGGTATTTGTGAATGAACTATTCACTCGAATTTTTGATACGGATTAGAACCACGATGTTTGTTTTATACCAACAAAGGTTTGAGCGTCATAAGAAAACATTTTCTATTTAATAATAGAAAACTCAACCCGGCACTAGAAGCGCTTTTGGGGACGAGAATAAATATGTGAACATTCTGAAATACCTAGCGCTTTTATCTAAATTGTAAGCTTTATTGTTCGTGTAACATCACAGCAAATACGAAACACAATTATATATTGTTTGTTAAGAATAACGAATTTAATATATGCTGTTTATTGTATTAAAATTTAAATTCCTATAAAATTATTGTTTTAATTCCAAATCTATGGGCTGGTAGTTTCTTTTTAACCTCTCAGTTGACCATAATATTGGGCTAATAGTTGAGAGTTCTGCAGTTTTCCCGAATAGCCTCTGTCCATTCCCAAATCCGGACGAACACGTTTGATTGGGCTGTAAATGTAAATTCTTAATAAATTAATGGGAGTTTTCAAGCCAATCACCAGACAGGACACGAATATTTACAACGTTTTGTGTATGTACACTAAGCGTGATATAAACACGTTTTGTATTTTAATTAAACTTATTATTGACATCGAAGCGGAATTCACCACAAGAATGTTGCGTGAATCAATATCTATAGAGTGTATATACACTGCGAAGAGATAAAATTAATCGAAAATACACGTAACGTGGAAATCCCATTTGTTTGTGATCGTTCTAACATTGTGAAGGCGAAAAGAGGATGCCATATCAATTTTCACCAAATTTTTACACAGTTCTACTACACCGTTTTTTTTATGAAAGGTAAAAATTGTACAATATGTTTTATTTTGTAGTCAATGTTAAAGAGTGATTTTATCAATCAATTTCAGTAGATAAAGCAGTCTTTTATCGTCTAGTGAAATAAAGTAATATTTATCGTGACTTCATCACTCGTAAACTTAACCTTTTAACTCGTAGATAAACAATTTCTTTATTGTCTTGTATAATAAATAACTAGGTATATTAGTATTATTTAAAAGATTTTAAAAAACTGCAATAAGTTTATGGTAGATACCAATTTAATTATTCTTAACATCGCCGTCTCCATAGAAATAATCCTTTTCTCGCCTGGGCATTTTTTGAGTTCAAGTGATTCCCGTTGGCGCTTTAATCTGGGGAAAATTTTTTGACAAATCCAGTTTTTTAGCTTAAAGGGTTCAATCTCATAATATCAATTCTCCCTGGCGTATCTTGTTTTGTTGTATCCTTCCTTCCCAGCATTTATTAATTGCGTTATTTTTCGTTAATAATTAAAAATTATTCAGTTTTTCCTTAGTAACCCCCGTAACTAAGAAAAAATCGGAATCACTGCTCCAATGCATTTTTTACGAAATGCCCAGGCGGGATATTGATACATTTGATTAAGGAGGCGGTGATTCTTAATTATTATTACAGGGTGTAACGAAAAGATGAGGACAAAGAGTAATCTGAGATTCTCCAGGTCAAAATAAAGCGATTTAACCCAACTTATCTCTATGCAAAATTGCACCGTTTAAAAGTTAAAATATGTCAATGAAATTATGTTTTTTTTGTTTAAATTAATAATAATTTCATTATTATTAACTAATACAAACATATATAAAGAAATTAAAACTTAATTTTTTTTAAACAAATTTAAAAACAATAATAATAAAAGGCCAATGTCCAAAATTTTAACACCTCAAATTATTTTCTTACTGTAAAACTAAGACCGATACAAACATTTTCTAAGATACAAAAATTGTTAAAAAATAACGTTCCTTTCGAACAAAAGAAAAATTACACTACTCGAATTACGTATAACAAAAATATGGCTTAAAATGTGTTAACCTCTAACTTTTTTAAACGGTGCAACTTGATATAGAGGTAAATTGGGTTAAATCGCTTTATTGGGAAATCTCAGATTACTCTTTGTCTCGATCTATATACTTATGTACCGAATATCTTAATGAGTTGGTAATAGTTTATTACAACCGAGTTAGGAAATATGTTATTACCACGAGAGCTCAGCTTATATTATCGAGAGGCACAGCGTCGAGGTTAGATAGAGCGCGAGGTTGGGCACCGAGGTTTGTATGCTGTTTTATTCGAAAACACATTTTGTGTAAATTACACTATCTGTAATAAAATCTTTGTTTTTCTATGACTCTAACACCTTTGTGAACAACTTTTTAATATTGTTTGATATTCTTTATTCGATATTTGATAGGTATTAAAATGACTACATACAAGGTTAAAAAGTAATTTCAGATTACATTATTCAATGTTGCCAACCTAATTTCAAAGTCACAGGCCACTTTGATCACAAATTTAATTGAACGCATAGGATATGGTACTAAGGATTTCATACTGAGTTGCTATATTCAAGGTAGAATAAGTTGTAAATAAAACAGAAATGAAAAAATTAATACATCGTAGAATGTGGCCCTTGTTTGTTGTGGTTGCATCCTTCAAGTTCTATCAACATTAGCCATTAGTCATGTTTCCGTGTTTTATTACGTGGATGTGGGTGGAAATTTTCAACAGTTTACTTGAATTGATTATTTTAGTAATTAAAAGTGAACATTGTTTAGCATATAAGCCAGCAATCAAGTTGTTAACCAACTTACTGCTCAAGCTACATACATAATTGTCTATGAATATTTCTTGCATACTAAATCGGCAGAGTTCCTGGTCCTAGTTGTATTAAACTTTGACGACTTGGGAAGTAGCTTGACATCCAGTTTGGCCATAATTATTTATTGATCATAATTCAGATGAGGAAAATAATGTTGTTTTAGTTTTAATGCGACAAATGTGTTAATTCGAGTTAGTCAACAAGTTCAGTTCACTGTTCAGTGAAGTTGGTAATCGCCACAATAGGTGAAATTTATATTTTTAGTGTGAAGTCAATTTTTCAGGCTGGATGCAATTTTGGCCGTTTCAAAAGAATGTCACGCTTCGTAACATTCTTATTTGGGATGAACTTCAATTAAGCCATTCGATGCTATAATTGAATTCTTACTCAAAAGTGACATTCAATCGGTTTAGTCCAATCTTTGTACTCTCCGTTGACATCGTGCCCAATTTTTATTTTTAGTGCACATTAATTATTTTTAGTCGTTATTCTATCAATTCTTATACATATCTTTTTTGATATACATGTCTAAAATACGTCTATTTTTGTTTGAATTCTATGGTTTTGACTTACCAAATTATTTTATGAGGGACTTAATGAGAGTGGTTGTAAAGCTATTGTTGTCAAAGCGACCATCCGGCCGTTGAAGCAACCTCGTAAGAAATAAACCTTTACAATTAACAGTTGGGATTTCTCAATTGCTAAAGGCCCAAAAAGTTAGTTGCCTCTATTGCACCATAAAATTCAAGCAAATATAGACAGACTTTACAAGTTAAACGACTCTATTAGCAAGTCCTCGATTATTTTTACTCCAAATAAATAGTTACTCTAATTTATTTACAAGACTTCATTTAATATTTTAGTTAGTTACAGGCATTTGTGAATCGATGCCAAGAAATTTAGTTCTAGATTATTTTTATTGCAAGTTTTTATAAATTTTGCAGAGTAGGTATCTTAAATAGATTTATGAAATGTGATCGTATAAGATTGTAAATTTTATTGTCTATCCATAATTTCAATTTAAATATCAAGCTTTAAGTAAATTATGACAAGTCTAAAATAAGTTTAGTGTGAATTTGAAGTGAAGGATATTATCGTATAATAAATCCACACCACGGCTAGAACAAGGGTTGTTATCGCCTTAAGCTCGCATTTTCCTCAACCTAACAATAAAATAACACACATACACACAGTTTAACATTGTTGTTATAACACTGAGTTACTGAGATAACAATAATTAAATAAAAATTGTTGTGTTTGCTGTCAGATCGATTCACGATGTACGGATTCGTTCGGAGGATTCATAACGAAGAGTTATTTAATGTTATTTTAATTAATTCGAGTATACCTATAATATAATACAAATTATTTATTGTGAGTTAAAGGGTACTATTTTTATTATCGTTATTATTATACCTATGACAGGTCTTTAAATAAATATGCACATGAATGTCCTGCAAATTTCATAGACCATATCCACATTATGTAAGTTAATAAGTTCAGTTAATGAACTGGCAAATCATTGAAGATAATGTTACCAATATTAGCTATTAGCTTGATTTAAAAAGACAAAAGATATGTTTAACGCAAGGTAAACTTTGTGAAATAATATGTTATGTCTACCGAAATTTACATTCTAATTTTGGCATAGTTTATCTTATTCATATTTATCTAAAAAAATTGGGGACGGTTTACAAATTGGTTTAATACTAAATTAAATTTTAATTCGCTTTCTGTAAAATGACTCTTGATTCAATAATTTAATTTTTTTTTATTTCTACTGGTAGAAAAAATGTGGGTTATGCCGTGTGTTACTGAAGTAACCTCTACTACAGAGCAGGGCCGTACCCAAGGGAGGGGGGATTAGGGGTTTCAAACCTCTACCGAAATGCTGAGCATTTTGTTATATAGTGTTATAAGTATTATTATTGTTTAACCTTTTTTTTAATTTTTTTAGTGAGTTAATTTTTAATTTTTGTGAATTAATTTTTCATGTGTTAATTATACAGAATGTTCCATTTTTATTGCTAGGTACACATCTAAATAGATGATAGAATATTTAATTTTAATACAAAAGTTTCCTATAAACATGTTTTGAAAAATGCTACGTAAGTCCCCTAAAAAGGGTGCGTTTTTTAAAGGGTTTTTCCTAATATTTTAGAATAGATAAAATTACAAAATTTGGTACATCTGATAACGTAAACGAATTCCAAGACAAAATGGCAAAATTTGAAATCAGGGGCGTCCTAAATCATAAAACAAATTTAATTTTTAAATTTTATGCTGTTTATGGTCTGTAACATAAATTTTTAAACCGATTTTACTAAAAATCGGTAAATTGTATCGGAGAAACGCAAAAAACCTTTTTTTTTATGAAAAACTATGAAATATAAAATCTTGTTGTTGAAAGTGGCAAGAAACCACAGGCAAAATAGTTAGAGTACTTTTTACCCTAAACCCACCCAGTTTATTAATCCCCTAAATAAAAATTTCAACATTTTATCTTTATACTGGTTTAGGTGTATAAAGGCTATCATATGTACCAAATTTTGATATTTTTCCGCCTTCCTTCATTCCATTTTCATGGACCAANCCCTCTACCGAAATAAAATTCTGGTTACGGCCCTGCTACAAAGTGTCTCTGAATTAATGTTATTAATATTATGTAACTTTATTAATAAACAGAACGTAATGGTATTTTGTAGTTGTATGTTTAGAAGGTTACAAGTTTTAGGGATGAACAAGAACAAAAACACAATGTTTTCTTTTGGTAGAAAAACACGTAAAGCAAGTAAACAAATATTTTGATAAAAAAGTTAATTAATTTATTACTAAAATTAATTAATTAAAAAATTAAATGCTTCTTTTATGGCTTGCTATTTGTAATTAATATTTTATGCATAAACAATGAAAAAAATCAGCTGCTTTTTCTAAAAATGTAAAAGTACTTATTTATTCAGAACGTCGAAACGTTATAAAACAATGGTTTACTTCTTCTTCTATAGGAGACTTCAAAACACGTTTTAGTTGAATAAAACAAAGTGTTTCTTAACTAAGGAAAAACAACACAGTGTAATTATACGATTTTATTTCTGGTTGAAAAGAAATTAATTATGATCTTTTCTAATTTTACAGATAGAATTGGTTATGCAATTTTTTTTGTCTTGATCTTTTAGTTAACATTGAACCTGAATCTTTAAAGCCATTGTGCTTTTGCTAAGTTTGTTTAGAAGTTATAGTAGATATGGTCGAAGTTCAAATGCCTTTTGTATAGGACTGCACCAAAATACATGTACGATTAAAGTAGTAAGAAGAACTTCCAGTTCCCAACTGGTTGATTATTGCTTGCAAAATGTATATACATTTTAATGGTATTTACATATTGCGGGTAGTGTATTTACAAACAATAAGAAACTCATTCGTTTTTAAGCTATACCTGTGGGATAATTTGTGTTTTAAATCAAACAAAAAAGAAAGAATTATATACAATGAGTCATATGCAACTTAAATATTTCATGAGCCTGCGTTTTTTAAAACTTACTTTTCCAAATCATCATCCGAAATCAATGCTTGCCTCAGTCTGGCAATTGTCTGGAGGAGATATTCGGGATTTTGTCCTTCCATTGATAAGGGCGAATAGTATCCAGGGTAACTGTAAAAAATATTTTTGTTATATTAAGTTATTAAGTTGTAAAATAAAGCAACAAAACTGTCTCAAATATATTAATTATCCTTAATATTTATAACGGTTGTAAAATTTGATAAGTTTAACAACTTAATCTTAGTAGATTTTTGCGAAAGGGAATTTAACAAGCAATCATGTGGTCGACCAGTGAAAGTCGGATATTTTGAAATATTGCTCATTTTAATCCCTTGTTTATAAATACTTTCAGTTGATAATAAATGAACGATTAGTATACAACATTAGACGAAAATACGAAAGATGAGTAATTTTTTTGAACGAAAATATAGAAGCAATTCAAAACTCGAAATCAAAAAGAAATTGCAAACAAAGTTATTTTTGAAAATCGGTATGATTTTTATAGTAGTTTATTATTCTCAATTAGTTTTTCTAAGTAATTAGTATTTACGTATATAAAATTTCAAAAATATTAACATCTTTTAGTGTTGCAATTTATGTGTAAGGTAGAAAAACAGCGAGTCACTTCGGTCTATTTCTGTTATCATGTTTATTTAAAACATTGTCAGTTACTACTGCAAAAGTCCATTAAACTGGGAAAAAATTGCAAATACCAATTAAATTGTTAGTAACATGAATTTTTTTCATTTTAAAATGTGATATTTTTCAAAGCTATAAAGTAAAAAAAATCTTCTTCACCATTAGAATTGAAATCATTTATTTAAAGGAAAGTTTTGTATGTGAAATTAATGTCAGCAAAATTTGTTGGGTTTTACGTATTATCTATAATTTTCTAGAGTTGTAAATCAATTAGAATGTTTTTTAAATATCTCAACAAATAGTCGACAATGACTTGGCAAGATAATGACGGAAGTATTGCTTGTAACTAATTTATCAATGGTGCAATAAAGATAAAACGTATCAGTATGTCTTCAAGATTATCCTAAATGCAGTTTTATCATTCCATTTTAGCAGAAAATTTTAGAGAAAATTGGAAATTTAATTTTTCATTAGACCAATTTAAAAAGTTGTCATACAATTCACTTAGGGCGTTAATTCGATTCGATTACAAGTTGAGTGGGAACTCGAACGACAGGTAAATCATTTAGATAAACTGGTGAATTATTATTGTGTTCGAAAATTGACAAAAAGCCTTTTATTTGATGAAATTACAAAGTTTCGGTTAAACACCACTACCTGGATGAATGAGGGGCTGCATAAGTCGTAGTCGCTTGAAACAAAATCATTCCTGCTGCGAGGAGCATCAAGAGTGAGATTCCATTGCTGTAAACCATTGATGGCTTCATCTTCCTGAAATTGAAAAAAAAACAATATTTATTTGTTTTTTATTTATTTTAAAGAAGAAGGATTTTATCAGTTAGAGACGTCAAATTTTTGTACTTTATGTACGCTCTTTTTGCTCTACTATGACATGTGTGACGAATGAAGAAAACACAGGAACGGCTTTGTCCCGTAACCATCACGGCTCAAACTCTTGTTTGTCTGCTAAACAACGAAGTTTGCCTCCAAATGGTGAACTTCGGTGAATTGTTTGTTTCACACCAAGCTTCACACATCGTATTTAGTGAGACCATGAAATATTGATGCAAATATAATAGAGCTGGATTTTGGCATTTATTAAATAGTAGGCGCTTTATTTCTTAAGCAGGCCAAGGATGTAAAGTTGACCACAACCACAAAAATAAATCGCGAAACCGATGATGTAAATTTGAATAGATAAATAAATAACCCTACATAGATACATAAATCTTTACAAGATAATAGATTTAGTTTTTTCTTTGTATTAAACTTTAGATGATTACTTAAGAGTAGAAATAGAATTAATGAAATTAATTCTAATTAATTAAACCGTGTTATGAACAACTTAAGGTTCAATATTTTGTCAAAGTATTAAATGAAAGTGTTGGAGTTTGACCACCTGTGGCTACTAATTTTCGCCAAACACAAAAAATTGCTTAATTTACCCTCCGCCACTTCTTCTCCCTTTATTAAACTTCTTGAGATTGCGTCACTTTTATTTTAATTATCATAAACGATTTGAATTGTGTAGCAATTTTTTATTTTTTCAAGTGTAAAAGGATATTGTAATTAAATGAAGCAAGTTTTTGCAGGACGAATGCATCACGTCTACCTATCCTTCGGGAAGAAAGTTTATTACACACGTTCGAGTTTCCAAGTTGGAAAGAAGTCCGATAAACGCGTAGGCTGCATCTTCTAAGAGTTTGTATGCATTTTCGAATTGAGTAGGCTATTAAATGTAGGTATGTGGTCAAAATGAAATTGATTTTCGCCTCGTTACGCATGGATTTATAATGAAAGAAAATCGATAGTAATGAGTTCAGGTTAACGAATAGTAGCAGAACGAACCTAGAATTGGTAATTTTAAATTATTCTATGTGAAACATTAATTGCGATAAAGTTGCAGTTTTGTACAACTGCATAGCTTTGTTCTGTAAATTTAATTATGGAAACATTATGGAAGAGTTGCAACTCTGAAGTACATAACACATGTTCGGATAACTGTTGAGAAGAATTCATTTGTATACTCAGCAATTACCACACAGGAAATGCACGTTGATTAGACATTAATTTAATGACGGTTGTTATCAATTTATTCACAAACGAACCATTCAAGATTAAACTTGATTGATGTTCAAATCTGTTTTTGCTCCAATTACATACAGGACTTCTATGAATATCGCATAACCTGAATAACTTATAATTATATTAGAGTAATTTTTGTTTAAAACATGTGGGTCTTGCAGAATTATTTATAAGTGCAATCTAAAGACTTACAAGCTTAATTGATAAGATTATCGATAAAAATACGAGTAGTTAATGTAGAGTAAGAGTCATGTCTACGTTTGCACTTAAAAATCAATAATGTTTAGAACTTTGGGAACATCACGATGACAAATAATATATTAAATAAAGTAAATAGTTTCCCGTAGATTGTGTTATTAGGGGTAAAACAACACTTAAATATTATATTAAAACACAAGTGTTACAAACTCTCTCATTGTCATTCAAGTAATTTGTGACACTAGTGACACAGTGGCGATACAGCTAGTTTATGTGCCGAAGCTGAACGTTTATTTTGCCGAACGCAGTGAGGCAAATAATTCAGCTGAGCCACATAAACTCACTTTTAGTCCAAATAACATACCTACTCGTATACTATTTAATCCGCAAACGCATTTGGTTCGAGGGTAAAGAAAGACACTATAATTAGCAGGTAAATGAATCATAACAAATGACATGCATCAGCATCGAAATTGTTGTTAAGATTTTCGAAAGTGTTAAGTAATTTAACAAGTGGATGACTAGTGCAAAATGTCGAATGCTGATGATCTACAATGTACGTAAACATCTCCAGAAATTGCTGAAGCAGCGAAAGGGACAACATTGATAAATGGTATGGTAAAAGTAAAAACGCTTAAGCGAAAAAGCAGTTTTTTTTACTTTATGCCTGAAAGAGAAAACTTTTATTTGTGTCATTAATAGCCATAAAATAGTCACTTTTGTGACGTTTGCGGATAAATAAAAACTATTATCTTCTTTGTAAACTAAATTCAATTTTAATAAGAAAACATAGTAAAAGTATTGAAAAATGCTTACAAAATTCTTAACAATCAAATAATTTTAGTTTAATTTTGTGAATGCTTATATTAAACAGCAATAAGAAGAAGTTTTAATTAATTTGCAAGGTTTGAAGAAAAAATAGTAGGTACTCCTACTTGGTTTGTAGTTGCCGGACTCTTTTAGGCTTGACAATCAAACCCTACAGGCATACAGACCCGCCACAAAAAAGACGCTTTTACTTGTAATAAAACAATATATGTACGTACTATTATGTGGCAAAGCTAAGGCACATAAAGTTCCTTTTATCCCGAGTAACATATACTATTTTATCAGCAAATGTATTCCGATAAAATAAAAACGAACGGCTGAAAAATCTGCAAAGAAGTGATTCCTATTATACAAATATGCATTTCTAAAACTTTTGCTGAACAAGTGACTGATGAAGTTATACCAACTACAAAACGTGTATAGTTAATTTAATTAAATGTCAAAAATGTAATGTGTTTAGATAGCAACTAGGTCAGTGCAAAAACTTTGTTAGAATAACAAATATTTTATTTAAACAAAATGTGGTTGTGAACAAAATAGCATTAAAGCTTCAGTGGGAATTTCGTTACATCCACAAGCTCCATCAGGTAACTTGAGTCCTCAGGGTAATGAAATATTCGCTTTTAAAATACCAGCTTTTAATCATTTTTAAATCTCAGTCTACAAATACACTTCAACCGGAAAAACAAAATTTTGCAATTTTTCACATTGCAATGTTTTTGTTATTCTTTGTCGTATTTCGACGAATTCTTGTTCGGCTTAAAGAACGAACTTTGCACAACATTGCAATTTAATTCAATAACATTTTTAGTTTTATCTTGTAAATGTTATACCTAAAAGCCGAGAGCACTGTTTTTTTTCCTCTTTTTATACTGAGCTGAAGTGTGCAAAATTAAGTTTTTACTTATTTCAGATTATTGCCCGTTCTTTTCTGAATGAGGATCAATTTGTTTCAAAATTTTATCTTATATCTCTCATGTTTCAAGAATTAAAATTATGGAAAATGTGGTAGGTACATAATTCAGGAAAGAATGGGCAATAATCTGAAATCAGTAAAAACTTAAGTTTGTCTCTGTCGCACACCACAGCTCAGTATTAAAATAAGTAAAAAAACAGTGCCTTCGTCTTTTGAGTATCACATTTAGAAGACAAAACTAGAAATGTTAGTGAATTAAATTACAATGATCTACAAAGTTTTTTTCTTTAAGCCAAACAAAAATTCGTTGAAATCCGACAAAGAATAACAAAAATATTACAATGTGAAAAATCGCAAAATTTTAGTTAATTTTGGCGGCCTGTGTAGTATAATATACCGAGTGTCTCAGGCAGGCATAATGAACCAGGTGTCGCAGGTAGGCTTGGATATAGGATATTAACATGGGAAAATAGTTTTTATTTTTTTCCGGCTGCAGGAGTTTGTAGTGCTCGAAATGGGCAATCTTATCGACATTTTTGTCGATTGTCTAATTAACTCCATTTGCAATTTCGAAAAATCGAAATTTGAATTTTCCGTGTTAGCGTTACTAAGAGACAAACTATCAAGGCTTAACAAGGGCTTTTATTAATTTGACAAATTCTCTTTTGGAAACAAAGACTTGATCTTTTCTTAGTAACACCAACCCGGCAAATTCAGATTTCGATTTTTCGAAGGCCGTTTTCGCCCAAATGGAGTTAATTGCAGAATCGAGAAAAATGTCGATAAGATAGCCCTTTTCGAGCAATACAAGCTCCTTCAATCAGATTTTGATTTCTGTTACTCCTGCAGAAAAATTACTCCGGAAAAAAATTAAAAAATATTTCTCATGTTAATTTCCTATTTCAAGCCTGCCTGGGACACCCGGTATTAAAAAAAAAACAAGTATTATACTCTCATCGTGATACAAGTATTTTACAATTCATGAGCGTCACAATGAGAGGTTGTAACAAGTGTTTTTTATACTTACTGTTTTTTAATTTTGAGGGCTTTTTGAATTTATTATTTTATTTGACAGTTAATAACTGCCTACTTAAAAACGACAGCATGTATTCAGTGATGGCAAAAGTATTGCATAAAATGTTGTCAACAATTAGTGTTACAAAGTGGTACTTTGTAATATACAGGGGTAATTCTTAAATAGACCGTCAAAATTTTATCCTTGGTAGTATCAAATGAGAACATGCTGAAAAAAATATTTAAAAAATTCTTTGTTTAAACGTTCTCCAAATAAAATTTATTAAAGTTATTTTCGAAGTAAGGCGTACGCCACTGATGTGTTAGCACAGGTAGTGGAAACCATGGTATTAACGTGATGAAAATGTACTTGATCATTGCAACAATTCATAAACGCCGTAAGTGGCACGGATCAAGGGGGTTTTGCCCCTAAAAGGTATAAACGTGAAAAGGGTACAGTTTGTCTCCATTTATCCTTAGGAAGCTGTGATAAAATTTTGTCGGTCTATTTAAGAATCACACTGTAAATAGATAAATTTAGTGTAAAATAGAAAAATAGTTTTTTAAACTTAGACAAAGACATAATAATAATATTGTTTAATTTTAATAATAATAATAATAATAATAATAATAATNAATAATAATAATAATAATAATAATAATAATAATAATAATAATAATAATAATAATAATAATAATAATAATAATAATAATAATAATAACAATAATAATAACAATAATAATAATAATAATAATAATGCAACACGCGCCACTGCGTAGCTCGTGTAATAAACTACTCGTATCACAATGAGAGTGTTTATAACACTTGTTTTTTTAATATACTGTTGTAGAATAAGTGTTCAATCTGTATTCTGTAATAAATAAATCTTCAATTTTCAGTTACTGTTGTCTGATTTTTTCTACTTTAGCAGAAAATATGTTGGAATATATTCACCATCTTGCGTTTACGGATAATTTTTGAGTAATTTTCTGCTTTAGTCGGTTCAGTTTAATCAAATTTTATGAGGCTTCTGTATTCTCAAGTTAAATTACTCGTCTTTCCCTATTTTTTAGCTATGTTTATCTGAGAGTCTGATTTAAGAATAACTGCCATTTCGTGTTATTAATGTCGAATGTGGTGGTGATATTAATAGTTTTGTCTGTGCTATCTGGCAATGCTCATCTATTCGAGGCAGATTCGATATTTAAAAATGTGTCTGGTGGTTATTCATTTGAACAACGTTTGTGAGCCTGATTCCACTATTCATAGATCAGTAGATTTTTTTAAAGTTTGGTGAAGAGTTAAGTTATTCATACGATAATTAAGAAAATATGTACTGAAGCTTACTCTTTTGTAATTATTATTTAAAATTAAAATGTTTGTAATACAATGCCCTTTAATTAAAACTTACAGTGTTTACTCGTTTTCTACATTACCTGAAGGATTTAAACAGTGAACAAAAAGCATTATACAGAAGAATAAGTTTTTGTTCATGATCCTGATGTATTTATCCGTTTATTCATTTATTCAAAGATAAGAGGGAAAGCTTTAGCAAGTCTAATTGCTCACATTAGTTCCCACCAGCTATTTTGATTTTACACAAGTTTGATCGCTTTAAACATAACCATTAAAAAATATTAGAGTAAAATTATTTATGTTTTGGGGTCAGTACAACGTTGAATTTAAGCTTATATATTTATAATTAAAACGCTGTAGAATATGAGCAATTTCTAAAAGACATCGCTTTAAATTTTACTTTGTATTTATTAAGTTTGGAAAGAAGAAGCTTCCATTTTGCAGTCGCATCACTTTCATAAATAATAATAGAGCCATCCTTTATTAAAATTGAAATGTTAATCCCTTGAGATATTTCAAAGAATTTATAAATTATTAAAACAAAATTTATTCGCAGAGAATTAATTTTAAGTGAAATTGACTACAATATTCAACGCTAACAAACCGTCAAGTCGAAATTTTAAATGACTTGTATTATTAAAGAGAAATCTTGACCATGTTAAACTTGAATAGAAAATGAGTCTGTTGTGAAACATTTTAATAATGAAAACCAACAACACTTTGCTCAAATCAAAAGTTGGTTGATACAAGTAATAACAGTTTTAAGTGAAGAAATAATACATACCAGGTGAATAAAAAGTATGGAACGAAGCGTTGTTCTCGTAAACTAACCACTTTACAAAAAAATAATTAGTGTAGCGTAATGTCCAATTAAAATGTGACCATTTGTCAAGAATAACATTTTTCGAAATTTCTTTTAGTTTTCGGGTTTTAGCAAAAATTTTTTTTTTTAAATGGCAACCCACCATGATAATTTTTTTAATTAAAGATTATGATCTAAAAATGACCTTTAATTAAATAAAATTGTTTTTTAACCAGTACTTTTTTTTAAATTAATTGTTAAAGTTGCGTTCCGAGCTCATCACGAAGATTTTCCGAACTTAACCGAAGTGGTTGTTTCATGCTTTTCATCATGGGAGAGCGCTGATTTCTATGCAGGTGCTTTGGGGTGGTTTCCGAATGGACTAAAAATAGAAGAAAATGATTTGTTTTTACATTTTTTGATCCATCCGGAACCACCCCAAAGCACCTGCACCAAAAACCGGGCTCTCCAACGACCAAAGTCCTGAAACAACTCCCTCGTTCAAGTTCGGAAAATCTTCGTGATGGGCTCGGAACGCAACTTTAACAATTTATTAAAAAAAAAGTACTGACTAGAAAACAATTCTGTTTAATTAGAGGTCATTTTTAGATCATAATCTTTAATTAAAAAAATTACCATAGTGGGTTGCCATTTAAAAAAAAAAATTTTTTTCCAGAACTCGAAAACTAAAAAAAATTTCGAAAAATGTTATTCTTGATAAATGGTCACATTTTAATTGGAGTTTACGCTACACTAATTATTTTTTCTGTAAAGTGGTTAGTTTACGAGAAAAACGCTTCGTTCCATACTTTTTATTCACCTGGTATGTGCTAATTTATTTGTTGTGGCAAACAAAATTTTGTTCTTTGTTAGTGTCGTAAAATTAGGCCCAAGTTTCTTAATTTATGTCTAAAACTAGGAAATTAAGCCTGAAAATAATTGCTGTTGACAGGTTACATGGCAAAAAAATTCGAAAGTTTCCTCTTCCAGTAAATCAAAATAATATAGTAGTTTACTAGAAGCAGACGACAGTTTGACAGATCGTAATAACTGAGGTTTATGATATAAAAATAATGTTATTAGGAAAAAACAAAGAATGAGGAAAGGATTTTTAGAGGTGTTACTCCAACCGTCAATCTCTAGAGAAAGTTTTCTCTTGTTATAAAAAAACGATGTATTTATAAGAGAAAAAATAACTTAATATACGAATATAATATACAAAAATTTGTAAAGAAGCTCCTCCCTTTGTGTGAATATAATGAAATGAAAATACTAATCTCAATTTGTATTTTTCTTTAAGCGGATTACCATGCCACCAGTAGAACAGATTTGAGCTAAACTACGGATAAAACTTGGCAAGAACAACACAGCAGTATAAATAATATATTAGCATTAGTTATCTAAGTTATTCTTAAATGAAATTCGAATCTAATTTAGGAAATTAGCGTTTTCTTTCGTCAGACAAGAAGTTGACTTATTTGTTGCTTTTGAAATGCTAGTTATTTAACAGCATTTTAGAAATGGATATTTTGATCCATAAAATTCCCCTATTATGTTTCGTTATCTGGCTTCCGGATCGTGTCAACAACATACGGTCCCTTACGTCGACATTCTCGTGGGTACTGTTTTTATTTATAATTTAGCAATGTCTGAGCAGAAAACATGCCACAGGGATGAGAAACAACACTTGAAATAAAATTTGCAATTGCGTCAAAATCACACAGACTCATTTCCACGAATTACACATTTTTTATGACGAACACAATCAAACAAAACAGTCCTTGATTAAATTTTTTGTTATTTAATTTGTTTAAACGAATATAAGCAATTTAGTATCATATCTTGCTAGATATTACGATTCAACTCGGATTTTTTAGCTGAGTTTACTTAATAGTGAGAAGTTGATAATTAGAAGACAAGAAATAATAAGAATTAGAGTATGTTATTGCCTGTGACTTTGAAATTAAGTTGATAACACTGAATCATGTAATGTAAAGACATTTATGATATCAGGTGGTTTCCGATGACGGCTAAAACAGTGGAAATGAATGATAATTATTTATCAATAAATTTGACAGTCAGTGTTGCCAAATTAAGTTTTTATGGCCAACTTAATTTTAATGTCGCAGATGACTTTGATCAAACATTTAATAGTGAACACTGCAAAAGTGTAAAACTAGATGTTGAATCAAAATTTATTTCCACAATCGTTTTTCGGTTGTTATCACTCATCACTAATCGTTTAAAGATCAAGAGTATAAATGCGGTTGATTAAATGTTTAACGTAATTTAATTGGAATTTAAAGCCCGTTAAGCTGTTGAGTAAAAAGGATGAATAATGTGGTTGCGTCGTGCAAGGTATGTAAGTAACCAAACTACGTTGGCAGTTGTATTGACTCTAATAGTAATAGGGATTATTAAGACGTTGTAGAGTGAATTCTGAAACTTTGTACAAACGATGCGGTTAAAATCTTATTTGCTGAAATTATTTAGGACAGATATAATTTGCTACCGCTATTTGGGTACGAGTATTCATTCAAACAACTCGTATGTTAGTGTTCAGCGCAAAAAAAAGCTAAAATTATACTCCGGGCGAAAGTATTTGATGAGTAAAATGAATAATAAATTATTGTTTGAAAAGATCTACTTATTAGGGAAATATTTCATAGCTTTTCAGTTTGAATTATGGCCAAGAAAAAGTTCATGGCGTTTTTGCTCATGCATTTTTAATATGAAAAGAAATCTTTACCCAATTTAATTATTCAAGTCTATCTAATGGAGGTTGGTAACTTTGACAAGAACCAATCTTAGATTAACCCAATGCCACACAAATAAAAGTTCATTCTTCAGCCCCAAGAATTTTTTCAATTAAAATCAAATTTTATTTCAACCTTTTTATTCAAAAATTGTAATTACTTTCAATTTTCTACGCTAATGAGTTTCTTTAATTTTAATGAACAATTTTGTGTTTTGTCGTTAATTGACGTAGGATTTGTGTAATTTTCTTGCGAACGTAACATGTGCAAATGCGAATAAAATGGATTTGAAGGGTCATAAATATTTTATGGAGCTATCAATATTTTACGTCGCATATGTGTGAAGTTGAATCTGTTTAAAACTTTGTGTCTAATGTTTGTTTTAAAAGATGTTTTCTGTGTGTGAATTCAAGAAAATCTTAAGTGAATCTTAAAAGGTACGATCGGGGATTTGAATAATGTAAAAGTCAACGTTTCGTAGTAAAATGCAATGCTTTCAAAGAAAGTGGCATAGTTTGGACAAATTTATTAAAATCCAACTGAAAAATTGTCTTATTTATCAGGTTACAGCTTCGTCTTTTATTAAAATCCACCAAAAAAACACATTCTAAGAGGCAGAAACATTTAAATAATTTGTGTATTTGTCGTCTTTAATAACACAAAATTGTCTTCATTTTTGTTAAATACTGCGAAAACGCCATGTTATTAACGGAATTTTAAATTATTAATTCTTTTATAGCTGTTATTAAAGTTTTTATGCAATTTATTCAGTTATCCGTATATCAAATTAAATACAAGTGATCCTATTCAACACGTTTTATATTCTCCTGAAATTTTATTTCCTATGCTTCTTTTAACGTCGTTTAACTTTACGAGTTTGTCTATGTCTTTCCGCTTCTGTTTGGTCATTTTTTATACAAGTTTATTTATATATAGAATTTTAATTTTAGACTGTAGTGTTATAATAAATTAGCATTGAACAAAACCCTATTTAATTATAAGTTTCTATTATTCCTGTACTGTATAGCTGGAAACTTTAACAACTTGTTGGATTTTGAATGAAGCACCTTAGAATACATATTTAACTTTGGCAATGTCTCATGTTTAGAGAGACAATTATTTTAAACTTTTAAAAGTAAGGAAATGTCGTTATTATAAATATATGAAAAAAGTTTTTTTTATGTGATACGTTCTAATTAGACATTTATGACAACATCATTTACATTGAAAATAAAGCAATATAAAGATTAATGATAAGCACTCATAAGAGTAGATTAGATTAAAGCTGTAGTCTGCTGGTTAGACAGTTTTAATTTTTTAATAATACTCTAAAAGCACACAACAAATCTTGTTTTCTTCGCCTCGAACTTAAAAGTTTTTAAAGAACCTCTTCGTAATGCAATAATGAAGCTTTATTTTTCTCGAAATTACAAGATGATTGATGCTTGGTGGATTTACTGTCAGACCTCTTCTCTATCAATCTTCACTAAATAATTTGCGAAAAGGTCGTGTTTGTACAATGAAATAGTTTCACCTAGTAAGAAGTAATTATTACAGTGTTTTATGAGAACATTTTTGACATTTTTAATTTTTTTGCGATTACAAACAATTACAACATTTTTATTTTATTTGAGCCAGTTGAGTACTCTTCACGTTTTTCTTAACTCTGTTTGGTTTCAGTTTGATTACATATAAGTTCAGTTCGACCCCTTTTGATTATTTTTTCTTACAAGGATGTGTAGTTAATAAAGTTTATCTTCTCAAGTTAAACGTGTGGAAATGGAACGAAAATAAAGCATAGAAACTTATCGTGGGCGAAAAGTGTGTACTGCCTATGGCTTAACATGAAATAAAAATGACAACTGCAAACGAAGTGGATTTCAACTTTGGGGAGGAAAGACTAGAAACTTTACAACTCACTTAATCAGCCCGACTAGACCAATTTAACTTATCAGTGGAAATCAAACTTAGTGCGTTTGAAACTTCGGATTTGTGTTTTAGTTCAATTGAATTCTTGATATAATTGCAACATATACTACCGGGTTTAATAAATAAACAACCGAATTTAGTAGTATTGTTTTCTCGTAGAAGAAATGTTTTTTGTCAAAAACTTTTTTTTATATTTTGAGCTTATAATAGTATTTTATAATACTAGTTTATAAGCAAGCCTTTAAAACACGCACGACGGGTTTAAGAGCACGACGCGTCAGCGGAAAAATAGCGAGTGTTATACGCTATTTTTTATTATACCTGCCCATTTACGATCTTTAAAGGTTACTAGTTTACGTTGTTAAGCACGTTTTTTCACGTTGTAATTGGCCCAGATATTTCACTATTTCTTCTTACATAGACAACTTTAAAATTCAGCGTGCTATAAAGGCCAAATTGCGCACGATGCAACGTGTTTTAATTTAGGATTATGATGCAGGTATAATAAAAAAATATGTAAAGCTAATTATAACGGAATTTTATTTTTTAACAAGCTCTATACAACAAGTTTATAATTGGAGTTTGGAATAGGTTGTAATATCATAGATGACATGGATATGTTTTCCGGTAACTGAGAAAAAAATATGGAAATTAGGATATTTTTTTAATTTAGTAGCTATAATAATCAATATAAGCAAAATGTAGGTAAAGTCTGTTTTTTTTTTGATGGAAATTACCAAATCAAAATTTTGGTGAAAAAATTAATAGCAACTTTTGTCCCTAGAAATTTTGTTAAAAAATTATGGTTATGTTTTCAAATTGAGATGATGTCAAAATTTTGATTTTTATGAATCTTGTGTGCCTGTTTGCTCTTTTCAAGCGCTGTAATTAAATACCTAAAAACAGAATTCAGTGCTAAATTTTTTTATAGAAACACACCGCAAGTAAGTAGGTACAATGTTGTGAACAAAAATGAGGATCTTGCTACAGAAAAAAGTTATTTAGCAAAAGATACAAGTAGGTATTATGAGGATTGGCAATAAATTTTGTGTAATTTATTGAAATGAGCTCAAAGTTGATGCATTTTATAAATTCTTCTTCAGCTTTAGTTTCGAAATTATTACTTTTTCGATTCGTTTCTCAAAAACGATGCACAAGACACTAATTTAATTGCGTTCTTTCCGAGGTTCTTTCTCATTAATGTTCATTTTGTATTCTTGTCAATTTTTATTCTAAAAATTAAGAATGTTTAGCAAACCTGCATTACAAATTGCGTCTACATTTTAACGGGCCCTTTTCTAACTTCCTGCTTGCGAACTATTCGTTGCCAAATTTCTAAAAACTGTTAGTGGTACCGAATTTGTTCCGGAATTGCCAACTTCCTTTATTAAAATTACCATGAATGAATTTACTAGTGGTGCCAACGTTAAGACTGTTTAGCATAAAAAAAACAGACTTCATGTAAATGTTTTTGGTAATTGCATTTAGAAAAATTTAGTTGGTGAAAGATATAAAGTGCTATAAAAAATGTGATTGTTTTTCAAATCGACAAAAATATCCTGAAAATTTTAAACTTTGCATTTTTTTATAATCAATTACACTGCCCGCCAAAATTAACCAGACAACTAAAATTTTGCGATGTTTCACATTGCAATATTTGTGTTATTCTTTGTCGGACTTCGACGAATTAAAGACGAGAACACTGTTTTTTTACTTTTTTGTATACTGAGCTGTAGTGTGAATGAGGACCAATTTGTTTTAAAATTTTATCTTTTAGTGCCTCGGAGATACAAAACATTTCTAATGTTACTAAATATTCGTTCAGAAAGTAGGCTACATAAAAAGGTAGTTAAATTGAAAATTATTGTTTATGTCACCAAAAGAGCACAATTACGTCTTTGAACACAAAAACTCTGAAAAACTTGCAATCTCAAAGGATTACAGCAAGTAAAACTGCTAATTATTGGAAGCTTACATGCGCCTATTTTTTTAATAAGAACATTCATTGAAATCGAAAATGTAATGCTTTTTTTGAAGGTTTATATCTCTCATGTCTCAAGAATTAAAATTATGGAAAATGTGGTACATAATTCAGAAAAGAATGGGCAATAATCTGGAAAGATTGAAAAAGACAACCTTAAGTTTGTCTCTGTCGCACATAGCTCAGTATTAAAATAAGTAAAAAAACAGTGCCTTTGTGTTTTGAGTATCGCATTTAGAAGACAAAACTAAAAATGTTATTGAATCAAGTTACAAAGATCTACAAAGTTTTTTCTTTAAGTAAAACAAAAATTTGTTGAAATCCGACAAAGAATAACAAAAATATTGCACTGTCAAAATTGCATAATTTTAGTTAATTTTGGCGGCCAGTGTAAGTTTCACGTATTTTTTGTTTTGTATTAAAAACAAAAAATCTTTTCTAATGTCTGTAAAATATCTACATACTCCTTGACAATAATGAAATAATATTTATTTGTTTATGTAATTGTAAAGGAAACAATTTAACAAAAAAAATTTGATAAAAAAAGGTTTTTTTTTGTATAAATGTCTGCTTGGCTACTTAAATAATACTTGTTTGTGAAATTTAAATTTTAGATTAAGAATTTTGTTTATAATGGTTCTGATTTAATTTTTGACTTTCTCATGAATTATAACGGTTTGAATTTATTTTATAATTTTTCTTTATTACATCCCGTTGGTGTGAAATTGCTGTTAACACTAAAGTACAAGTAAATAACACACAAGTATTTAAAGACTGTAGAAAGATGAATTCTGAGCGCTTTCTGAGTTTCTGCTTTATATCGATTGTATGCATTCCGACTTGGCTAGATGCAGCGCACTAACATTGACAGGAATTAAGTTTGAGTTTTATCTAGTGTCGACATCTGTGGTATGTTTAATCTAATTTAACCTGTCAGGACCCCTTTAAAGCTTGTTTGGGTTTGTAATAATAGTTTTGATTAGGTAGTAGGGATCATACACATAGGCACTTCAAGGAGATTTCTCGCATAACTTGAAATATTCCCACACATGTGTGTATGTATGTACATGTGCACAAAGGATTTTCTTTGAAGTTGAAGGTCCAGTATAGACTTTAACGACGTCGAATTTGTAAAAAAATCATTTCAAAAGATTAAAGCGCGTATCCCAACAATGCAATCATTTTGCATTTTCAAACGAATGTGGCATATGGTATATAAGGATTTGTAAATTCTTTTGAAATTCCGGAAAAAATAAGCAAGAATTTTAGAGTATATTTTATGTTTCCAATTTAAGAGGCGCATAAAACTGATGACTTTTGTAAAGAGAAAAAATAAGTCAAGAAGTCTTCATCCTTATTTCGTGGTTCTATTGTTCCTTATGAAAAACTTT
The DNA here is from genome assembly GCF_015345945.1 of Tribolium madens. NCBI lineage: Eukaryota > Metazoa > Arthropoda > Insecta > Coleoptera > Tenebrionidae > Tribolium > Tribolium madens. Next base: position 1,765,677 of record NW_025401006.1, read on the forward strand.
ACTAATATGATAAGGCAGCTAAAGCAATACGAGATGACATAAAAGAGAGCGCGTGGTCCTGTTTTAGAAGTTTATCTCATTTCTGGCTTACTTTTACAATCTTACTGGTCCACAACAATGGTCGGCTGAAAAGAGTCCCAGTGGAGCAACGTTCTTAACAGAGTTTTAACAGCTGACTATTTCGAATTCAATTTGGTTTGTGACATTGTTTAATAGAAAGTCGACTAATGCTTGGCGTCACCAAACTAGAAGAGACAAACATGCTGGATTATTCGATTCAAATTAAGGGATCAAGTGAAATTTCCCTTGAGTTTTATATTGGGAAGAAAACGGAACAGTTTAAAGGAGGTTGTATGTCAGGATCAATTGCCTGATGGATTTTAGCTGACGTAATGAAACAATCTAGCTATCATTACTAAGTTGGTTATTGAGGCGTCGAGCCACGACACGTGACCTTTGGAATTACGATGCAGAGGATTTATCTCCTGGTTTACTTATGAAATGGCATATTTTTTTACTCTAGTTCAGGATAATTAAGTAGTGAAAAATCAAAATTTGTCAATTGGACAATATTGTCATCGTTAATGGTGTGCAAAATTTATGACTTTGTCGAATCTAAAAAGAGTATAATTCACACATCAGCTAATGTATGAGTAAATTACTAGCTGAAACGCAGTATTATAATCATTTCTCTATTTAGTATCGCATTTCTAACACCACATAATTTAAGTTTAAGCACTTCTCCTTCTCTAGTCTCCTACAATTGTTCTATTGTTCTCATAAACATTACTTATATATAGGACAATTCACATAAAATGTCGACCCTGAATGTGCTCTAGACGCAATGCACAGTACATTTTCATAGATACTTTGAGAATTAAAAAAATAATAATTAAAAATCTGACCTACAATGACTTTCAATCTATTTTTTTATTATTTTTTTAATGTACACAGTGATTCAAAAGTCTCAGACCACCCCTTGGGTGGTGATAAAGGATATCCAACTCAGTTAAAAGTTGCCCTGCCAAAAACTTGTTTGAGCCTTTTTTCTTTGGTTTAAGTTTTTGGCCGTTCAGATCATGTATTTTTAAATTTATTTAGCAAA